>NC_089653.1:31610000-31950000 GCF_037042795.1 Molothrus aeneus | reverse complement strand
TAATCAGGGATCAATAATCACAATGATCCAGGTAACTGCTTTGGAATATTTAATCAGGGGCAGCAATTAAGGTTCTTTCAGATGTTGCAAATTCAAGGGCTTGAATCCAAGTCAAGTGTTTAGCTTTAAGGATTGCATAGGTTTCCCCAAATGATGTTTCCTCCTGCTCCAGCTCAGCCGCCTGCAGAGCCAGCAGAGAAACAAAGATCACATGAAACTGAAATGAACTTTTCTCTTCTGCCTGTTCCTCATCACTTTTAAATAATGCCCAGCTAAAGATAAAATTTATAATTTAACTGGCATGATAGCCAAGCATTAAATACTTCCCAAGGAAATTTTGGATTTTATAAAGCATAAAGATCTGCCAGAATTCCTCAGCTGAAGTGCTATTGGGCTTTTTGGCTTTATTTCTCTAAATGATATTCAGAGTTTGAAAGTGAAGAAGAAGATTTGCTTCCTGGTAGCCTGAATTCCACCAAGATACAAATCTCTGTCTCTTTGAGAATGATAAAAGAAGTCAGGCAGGGTGTTGTATACCATCCTGCATTAAGAAAAACTCGAAGGTTTAAGGCCATCTGTATTTAGATCCAAGGACAGATGAGACATTTAAGTTTTAGTAGCACTCAGTTATACACCTGACATAGAGAAATGGCTGCAATCCTTTTTATCAGGCTGGAGAATAGGCATTAAATGACAAAATATTAGTCAGGCCATAGATCCCCGAAATGTATAAGTTCTGCAGCAGCTTCATTAAATCTGTTTTTTATCAGAGAGGAGAGAAGGGTCTGGTACAACATCGCCAGCGTTTGAGGCATTGGGCTTTTAGAGATACTTCATCCATCTGTCTATTTTCATATTTATTGTTTTACCAATCACTTTATTCATCCATCTGTTCATCTGTGTAAACCCATTTTTTTAAATTTTAATTTTTATTTATGGACTGACCTTAATAAACTCCCCTCAAGTACGGCGTGTTTATCACTGTCACGGATGAAAACGTTATTAATGACGGGAGGGCCGCGCGGGGACCACGAGCGCCCTTTAAATTCCTTTTCAGCTGACTGGGCTGCAGCCACTCAGCTGGGAGGGGGTGGCTGGATCGATAAGGTCGGAGTTCAGGCACTGGTCCCCTCTCTTCCATCATCCCCATCACTGCTAGATGACCGTGCCTGCAGGTGGAGCGGGGGCATCTCGGCACCAAAGGCTCTCCTTTGGCTCCCCCAGCTTTTCCTGCCCCCTAGGAAAAGCTGGGGGCAGCCTGGGATGGTTATTTTGGGATGTGCACAAGGGAACACGTGGGTGTCAAAGGAAAGGAGCAGCCCAGGGTGTTTGGAGGCTGAGGGGTTCAGCTCTTCAGGGAAATTCTGGCTGAGCATAAATTGGGGATGCACTGGTTGTTAAATGCTCTTTACGCTCTGTGAAGGAAGGGAAGGTGAGTTGGTTTGAGCGCCGTCACCAGGGCTGTGCTTTCAATCCAGCCACCCAAACTGCTCTAATTCCTCAGAGCCAGGGCTGCTCACCACATCAGAGGCACCTGCAGCAGCCAGGGCTCCCACACCACACCTGGTTTGGGCAGCAAGCTCCTCTTCACAGGTGCACAGCTCCCAGCACCATTCAGAAAGTGCTGTTTGTTACCTCTGACCATGCCCATCCCTAATTTCCTCCAGCAATATGGGGGATAATTCCATGGAAGGTGCTGGGAGCGCCTCGAAATTATGCACCCATGGATTAAGAGCGTTTCAAATTTATGACAGGCAATAGTCACGAGGTGGCTATAAATGCTTCAGGGGTTCACTTCGTTGACATAGAGCCTAACCTTGCCACAAAAATACATTTTTATTCCGCTGGCTTAAAGCAGGTTTGACAAATACTCTCCAGGATAACTCAACCCTCGCGTTTTATCTTTGCTTGGCCCAGGCGCTGGCCGCGACAGAGTTTTGTCATGAAAGATGGAGCTCCGAGGCTGGGGACATTCCCCTCATGGCTTCATCTCACCTCCCAGCTCATTAGAAACCTTGGGCTCCTGCCTAGCATTTTATTTTGACATCAGAGGTGTAAATCAAGTCATAAACATATTTAAACTAATGTTGTTGAAAATCCGTAATTCTGACAGGGAAATGAGCGGCAAAAAGTGCATATAATATTTGGTGACATGTAATTTTAACTTCATCCCGTCCCTCTGCTTTTGAGACATTGTTACCTGCAGGATAACGCAATAAAATAAGGATGTACAAGAATGTGTCAAATGTAGGGCTTCCCTAAATTACGCTCTCAGGCACAGATTAATACATTTAATACATTCCAGTCATGAGTGAAGTACTTATAGCAGAACAACTGCTCCTTCAGTGATATCATTCACTGGAATGAACTACAGCTAACAGTGACAAGCTGGAAAAATGCCCCCACTTTTCAAACTGTACAAATGGCATTTGGACACAGTAACTCAAAACTGGACACTTCATTTCAAGTTTAAAGCTAGTGGTCCAGTCAAAAGCTATTACTCCATCTTCTTTATTTGTAGTCCATGCTTTTGTGCTCTTTAAGAATCAAATAAATACTGGTGTAATGGTTAGCAACTGCCAGTTCAACGAAAAATACTGCTAAATTCACCAATAAGTCTTTTTTCTACACACACAAATTTATGACATAAGAACTGAACCCATTCCTGTTACAATGTCTGGATAGTTTTTTAATGTAGAGGGAGACTCACTTTAGTGATAAGAGTTTAAACCTCAACTCCTTTTTCCTTCTCTCTGGATCATACATCTGGAGAGGGAAGAGCCTGAGACAAATGGCCCCTGTGTGCCAGCTGAGCTGCACTGAGCTGGCCTGTGCTCAGCTCCAGCACAGCTGAGGAAAGAGCTGCCCCTGGTGATGCCTCAGGTTTTAGTTTTTCTATTTTTCAGATTCTGTGCTGCTTTAGTGTGTGAGCTTGGATTCCATATGATATGGGTTTCACACCAGGGGATGCTGAGCTCTGTGCACAGAGCAGGGAGACAAAACAATTCCTGCTCCAGCTGGGCACCAAGGACAAATGATCCAAATCTCAGCCCAGGAGCACAAACCCCGTGGGCTGGAGAGAGAAAAACAAGCAGGGTGGGACTGCAGGGGCTAAAGCTGGAATGGGACAATGAACTGCAAGGTGCAAATGGAGCAGAACTGATCCCAGGGACAGAGCTCGTGCCCGGCCGTGCATTTTGGGGCCATTTTGGTTCATCTTGGGTGCAGCCCTGGCTGGGCTCTTGTGCTGCCCAAGGTGGATCCATGGAGTCCTTTGAATAAATCCCTGCTTTATTCTGGAGCTCTGTCCAGCCTCTGTTCTAGGGCAGCCTTCACAAGGCATCAGTGGCTCTGCACTGACCCTTTTGCATCCCCACTGGGATTATTTAAAGCAAAGGGATTATTTGAGAGCAAAGAGATTATTTGCTCTGGGATTATTTAAATGTGGATGCAAGGTCTTCCCCCTGCTCTGCATTATTTAAGAACTGGATGGAGAAGGGGACTGAGGTAGGTAAAACCTCACTAAACCCTTCTCCTTTTCAGTTCTTTATCATCCTCTTTGGTCCACTATTTACTCATCCCCAGCACTGGCTAATAATAATTAGGTCCCAATTTGTGATCAGCACAAGGGTCCTGTTGCTGGGCAAAGGGAGGGAGCAGCACTTCCCTCTGTCAGAGGAGGGTTCCCTCTAGGAACCAGAGCTGGGACTGGGGCTGGTTCCTTTCCATTCACTGTAGCATCATGTGCAGGCTTCAGGGCTGGAGTTTTTAGTTTCTGGTTGATCCTCTTATGCAAAATCAGCAATCCTCCAGAACAATCAGGTGCATCACACCCCCAGAGAAATCTGCTGTGACCCCACACAGCCCCTGCATCAGGGGCCATGAGGGATTTTGTGAATTAATGTTTATTCCAGACAATGCCTGTGCTAAAAAAATGCATTATTAGCTGCTACATCACACCTAGAAAAACACAGATTAGTGTATTGCACCAGGAACTGTGCTAAACTTCTGCATTTGGCTGATGTGAGACCCAAATAGGGACAGTGTGAGGAAGGGATAAATATTCCAAGTGCCACTGGAATATTGCCAAGCTCCCCAGCCAGCTTTTTTACAGTGTGTTGAGCAAATGCTACATTAAAACAAGAGATGAACAATGGATTTGTGTCTAAAAGGAGAAAAACTCACACCCAGACACTTTCTCAGAAAAATACACAAAGGTGCTGCCCCAGACTCATGAGATTGCTTTCAAATTGTTTGAGGGGACACAGGGAACAAAAACACAAGTTATTTTGGATTTTGTGGATATATTGGTTTTGTTTTCCAGCTTCCCCAGGTAGTAATTATAGGCCTGCTCTGTTTTGTCACAGACATTTGCAGCCAGAAGCCTCAAAACCATGGGGCTGTTCTGATGGGTTTTTCCACCAGTGCAGGCTCTGTGGTGTCCCAACATCAGAAGCCCCACAGTATCTGGAACACTCAAGAAAAACTGTCTGGAAACAGAAATTCTTTTCATTTCTAAGAAATGTCTTACATTTTCTTTAATTCAGTTTCTTAAAGATGGTGAAGAAGGATTTTCTGTTCCAAGTAATTTCATTTGGTGTCATAATTACATCTTGATTAAGTCTATCCACATTTAAAATTAGGAGGGGTTTTTTTTGTTTGTTTGTTTGTTTGTTTGTTTGTTTTTTTCCTGATCTGCAGGGTAGATTTTAAAGATTTTATATGACTACAAGCAATGTGAACTGGGAAGGACTGTGATAACATGCAAACAAAGCAGGTTTGGGGACTGAGAGGGACAAATCACAGGTGTGACAGGGGCAGGACTGTCCCTGGGATCTGTGCAGTGACATTTTGAGGACACAAAGCCTCTGGCAGCTCTTGTGCAGAGAAAAGCAGGCTGCTATCACACACACCTCTGCCTCCTCACTTTGCCACTGCTGGCACCAAAACCACCATGCCTGCTGCCATTTCCTTCCAGGACAGAAAATCTCCAATTTTCCTTAAAAAAATAATCTAGACCCTGGTTTGTATTAGCTGACACCCAGTCCTAACCCAGCTTGTAAACACCTTGGAGCAGATTCTTTATTTTTTTTTGGCTTTTATCCACCTGAGTGTGGTTTAAATGCATCCTGTACCACAGCTAGGGATCCTGGATCAATACAAGTAGGGATGAAAAATAACACTGTGCTCTAAACTGCTGTGACTAATTCCTTGGATTAGAAATACCAAAAAACAATTCAATCCATACTGCAGGATTTTATCTGAGGCCAAGTACTAATTCAAAATTTTACCTGCTTTTCCATGGAATGACAGCAAAATACATCTCCAAATCTGGTTTTGGCTCATCAAACCCTGTTGACAAAATGATTTGTTTTGAGAATTAAATTAAAGCCTTTTCAGAAGAACTCTCCTCAAATGGAAACAAGGAAATCAGCCCTCAAATGTGTCATCCTTGGAAAACCCAACAGGACATTGGTTCTCCTGCTGCAGTGCCTGTGCAGAACACGGAGCACAGAGCAAACTGACAAAATAATTGGATTATACATGCACAATTCAGACTTTCAGTTACTGGGTGCTTTCTTGTTCCTGGTTTCCACAGAAAAGTCAGGTTTTTGTTCCTTAAGTCCTTGTACTGCTTATTTACATATGAAAAGGTAAGTTTATAAAAGAGCTTTCCTATTTTACTCCACCTAATAGTTAATAATTTAAATCTGTAGCCATTATCATCATATAGATTGACACAAATGGCATATGGATCATTCTGGGGATGAGGGTTAGTTTCTTTTAAGAGAGAATTGTTTTAGTTTTTGCAGGAAATTAATCAGGGGAATGGGCTTTGTGGAGCATGGAGCAAATCTAATCTGTTCTTTGTTCAAATTTGCCTTGCTCCAATTCCTAGCAATTGTAGACAACATGCTCTTTTGTTCAGGAGCCACTTGTTACATGCATAATTAGAGACTGCAGTAGCTGTGTTTAAAGAAAAACTGTTTTCCAATGTAATGTGTGATCTTGATAATAGTATTTTCATCAAAGGTAGCAATTACATTCATTAAGCTGGGACTGGCAAGGCAGCAAGGAAATTAAGTGGAAGGTGAATAAAAAGCTCCCCGTTTCTTTTTAAAATCTCTGCCTCTTTATAAGTTGAAATGCACCACGTTGAGCTGCAAACTGGAAAATACATACTGAATATAAGGGGGAAAAAAAGAAAAAAAGAAAGAAAGAAAGAAAGGAAAAAATAAAGTCCTCCTTAACCTTTCTGAATAATGATCCAGAAGATATCCTAGGGACACCTACTATAGATGCACTTTTCAAATTAAAGGGCTTTATTCTACATTAATTTCTTATGCAAGTTTTAAACGAGCTCAACATATGATTCAGCTCTTTAAAGGCTCCAGGGCTCTCTAGGATTAATTCACTGTTCTTTTCACACATGAATTAATTGTTTTGTGTTCTCAAAAACAGCAAACAGCACATAAATCAACCAGTTTGGAAAAGGCACAAGGCTGGTGCCTTTTGCAAATCACTGAAGTTTACTCTTTACACTCCATTGTTGTAATATGCAACTTTTAAAGGAAAAGCTGGGGAAGTAGGACATATGTTCTTAATTCTAAGTGGATTTCTTGAATGCATAACTCATTTCAGTGATCTGATTCCTTGAAAGACCAAAGCTGTGGAGCACTGAAAAGCTGTTCTTCCAGCATGCCAGTTGTTTATTTCCCAATTAATAAATCAATTACACATCACTAATATACTTGCAACCATTCCCACATAAAAAGAGCTAGTTGTGAAGGATTTTTTTTACCTCCTTTTTGCCTTAAGCTTTGGAAGAGTGAGCTTTGCAGATGGAAAAATGTGAAAATATGAAGATGTGAGCGCAGAGCCCCACGAGGGGCTGTGCCCAGGCTGAGCACAAACACAGCAAGTTCATTTTTAACCCCCCAAAACCTATCCTGATTTTATTCCAGGCACTGTGTCCCAGGCTGAGGGGGGAAGTGTGTGTCCCCCACAGCTGTGTTGGCAGCAAGGGCAGGGCACCGCTGCTGACAAGTCACTGCTTCCGATCAGGGCTGAGGCAGGGTTTTGCAGGAAAATGCCCCAATTCAGGGTCTCAACCAGCACCAAGCAGAGCAGGTGACACCTGCAGCAAGGGGGATGAGTTAAATTTACCAGGAGGGCAGGAACTGAGGGGGGGTGGCGGCAGGAAATGTGCTCCCTCCTCAGCAGGGATGTCCCAGCCCACTCCCAGCTCAAGGTAAGAGAGAAAACTGCAGCCAGAACCCAGCTGCCCATGACTCCAAAAATAACTGTTTGTCCCTCTCCCCTTCCCAGAAATAGAATCTGAAACCACAGCATCTTGGCCAAATTGGAATTTGTATAGTTCTGCGAAGCATTTCCTTCAGTTAGGAATGATTTAATTATTCTTCACTTCCTCTTCTAGAAATCATTCCTGGATAATGAGGTTAGCATAGAGCAGATATGTTTCAGTCAAGGAATAGATGTAATTTAGTGCCAGAAGGCTTTTACAGTTGGGGAAAAAAAAAAAAAAAAGGTTTTTGGACACTTCTAAATAGAAGCAGCAGGATAGAGAAGGTTTGCTATTAAATTAGAACAGTCTGAGACACCAGACCATGGGGTGCTTTAACCCAGTGCTGTGTCAGCCCCTGAAGAAACAGAGCACTCCCCTGCAGCCCAGATTCTTACACAAGGGTAAGAAGGCACATTTTAAATAATTATTAAATAATGGCAAGCTGCATTACTGCCAGAGAATTGTTTATCTCTGCAAATTGGATCACTGGAGTCAAAGCACAGTAGAGCTAAAATTCTTCCAGCATTAAATGGAAGATCTGTTGTTGCACCTTCCCTTGGTCCTTCAAAACCGTGAATCCTGCATGGCACTCAAATGTATTTTATGACAAATATCCTGTTGAATCCAGCTTTTATTATTCAAGCAACAGTCAAAATAAACTGCCTTATCAATCTAATGTAGGCACTGCTGCAATTAAACTCAGAAAATTATTTTCCTTCTAAAGCCTGGTTGCACAGACATTGAGAGGACCAATGGAGTTCAGCAGCTCTATTTAACAAACAAGTTCTTTGGAGCTTTTCACTATTTAACTATGCTTCCAGAACCTTAACTTTTCTTTTTAAATTATTCCTGGATTATTTTTATGGAAGTTTAGAAAATTTCTTCTACAGAAAACCAAAAAGTGTCCAGAGAAGCTAATGTCAAACATCATGTTTTTGGGAAGGATCTAAACAAAAGCAGAAAACCTCAACAACACAGTGTTAAATTAAAACCTGCTCTATTTGTACGGAAAAATTTGCACTTAATTTGCATGTTTAGGATGCAAATTAAGGAATAGAAGAATTTTACAGGGTGTCCTTGAAAACAATTCAGGCCGAAAAAGGTCCAAGACTCTTGTGGCAAACTTGATGTGATGAGAAGGATGATCAGAATATGATTCTGTTCCACTGAGGGCTGGGCCATTGCTTGAGACTTGGCTGAATGTCCCTGGCTGGAGGCAGCAGAGCCCCTCTTTAGCCTCACTAAAAAGGAATCACTAAAAACTGGACTTTTTTTAGTTTGTCTAAGTCCTCCAGTGTTAGCAGCTCTGCAGTTACTGAGAGGCAGAATAGCTTCAGAAAGATGTAAATCCAAATGATCTTGAAAGACAAAATATATAAAAATGCTATTACTGTCTAGTGAGACTGCACATACTTTTGATTTATATTTCTAAATATTTCACCAGAAAAAAATGTTACAGTGTACACTGCATGTTCCTTTGAACAATAAACAAGCTATTAGGGAAAACATTGGTTATTTCTAGTTACCCTGAATACATTCTGGGGCTGAGGAAAAGCATTTCTTCAGCTTTTGTGTATCCAGTACCAGCTCAGGGAAGTCAGACAGCTGCTTTCAAAACAAACTGGGCTTCCAATGGAGCTTGGCTTGGTAGAAGAACTTGAAATGTGTCTCTCACCAAAAGATTTTCAAGTGGAAATGCAATAACATGTTAATTAGAAAAGTCTTTGCATAGCAAAAGGCTCCCAAAGAACAATAACTCTGTAGTTGATGTAAGCCTTTTCTAACACAATCTTTACATGGGGAAAAGAAAGCATGCAAGAAAGAACAACAGCACAGAAAAGATGATACAAAATGTTGTATTTGAGTATTTCCCAAGTAGTGATTAAACCCTTCTGTGGAAATCTGCCTTGATCATCAAGCAGAACAGAACTAGAGAAAGCTGACATGACACAGCCATTCTCTCCTGTACAAAACCTGCAAGACCTAGCAACAATTTTAAATTACAGATTATTAGAGAACCATAAAATCACATACAATCATTGTATCAAGTCAAAAACAAGTCAAAAATTCAGGCACTTTTTAATACATTCTCAATACAGGTCTTTTCTTCTAACCAGGGAAGCTGACATGCAACATTTGATACTGAAGTTGCTGTTCCAGGACAACAGACTGGATGGACTAAGGGCATAAAAAGGGAAAAGTCACTAATAAAATATATCTTGAATACATCTTGAGTATATAAAGCAGCTTAAAAGCTCAGAAAGCCTCCCAGCATTGCCCACACCAGCTCGGCAGCCTGTGCCCACAGTGCCAAATGTAGAATTGCCATTTATGAGCACCCAAAAATGCCTGTCCCAAAGCAGAACAAGGGCTGGGGAGCACAGGCAGCTCTAAACAGCTCCTGGACAACAGCACAGCACTCCTCATTCCTAACCAAACAGCTGAGTTCAGATGGCAGGGCTGGGATTTAAGGTCCCTTCCAACCCAAACCATTCTGTGACTCTCCCCAGAATCAGTGACCAGAGTAGCCAATGCTCTCCACACAGGTACCTGTCCTCTTAAAACAGCAAGGAAAGTTACTCAGGGGTTGTAATTGATTTGTGCACATACTCCTCCACAAAATTTTGTATGTAAATACAACACATTATTTATTTCTTTCAAAACTGTGTACAAAATACAGCATACATAACAGAGACATGAAATATTTACAGCTGTAACATTAGTTAAATGTTTGACCTTGCTTTATTGAGAAGAAAAGCTCATCAGCTACTGCTGAATTGCTGCTGAGGATGTTCAGGTTGTTTGCTGGACTCAGGCATCCCATATCAGACTGTCAGGAATCACATTAATCTCATTTTCCCCTGGTTATTTTTTCAAATGGATACCTGACACATTTCTACACAAAGCAAGTCTTTTTACATAATCCTGGATATCCAGCCCTTCACAGTCCTTCAAAGAGCTCTACACTTTCCTGCACAAAGGGTTTGCTTCTGGCACTGTATTGAATCAGTAAAGTATTGCCAGTCTCACACAAAACTGCAGATGCCAAGCTGAGAGTGTCACAAACCAGGAGATCACAGCAAAAACCAAACCCTGCTTTCTGTGGACACTCATGTGAGCAAAGCAGATTAAACCTCAGCAGCCAAGGGCTGCCTCACCTTGGCACAACTCAGCACAGCAATCAGCATTAACTCCAGCATTTTGCAGTGTGGTTTTGATTATTCTGGATTTACAGATAGACTGTGTTGAGCAGAATAACTGCAGTTAAATGCTGTGGTGTCTGTAGTCTTAATTCACTAGAATTCTAATCTAAATAAGAATTAAGACTAGTCTTAATTTTAATCTAAATTTCCCCAGCTGTTTCAATTCAGATGAAAGAAAGCCTGCAAGTAAATCTGAAATGCATTAATAATAATAATAATAATAATAATAATAATAATAATAATAATAATAATAATAATAATAATAATAATTATTATTATTATTATTATTATTATAAAAGAAAACTTCAGAAACCACCTAGCCTACCTTCCTACTCTTGTATTTTTGTAAATCTCAAAGCTCTTGATCAAACTGATGTGGGAGGGGCATTTTTATTGGCACAAGGATAATCACCACAATAATTCTTTGCCCATTACCAGGCAAAGCGTGTACATAGAGGGATTAATTCACTAAAGCAGCTACTTCCCTTTGAAGTCAGAGAACTTTTTAATAGTGCTTTTCATCCTTGCTTGTTTCTTTGTCTAAGGCACTGCTTGTTTTACAAATCCCACTTGTTAAGTGTCACTTGCCCTGGTTTTGCTAGGAAATCCTCTGGGAGTCTCAGCCTGTAATGTTCTAAGCTCCACTCAGAGTGAATCATCAGTGAAAGGCAAGCTTTAAAAATGAGATTCCTCTAAGTCAAGCCAAAACCAGAAAACCAATCCTTCCCTCCCCAAAACACTTGAAACAGATTGCCAATTACAGCAATTAGGATGGTTTTTCATATATTAAGCTTCCTGTCTCTTGATTATTAGTTAATTAGCTCTCCAGCACTGAAGAGGTTTCTGCTGTAAATAAAATGTCTAATTTTAGAGTAAACAGAGACAAAGAAATAAAATACTTCCCAACCCCCTGCCCTTTTTTCTCTCTAAAAAAAGGGAAAAACTGTGCTGGAGAACCACTAACTTCCAGGAGCAAGGATTTCTAGGCTGCAAATTAACAGTGCCTCCCTTTAAAGTTTGTAAAATGCATTGAATGTGGAAAGGCCACTGGGAGGTAGAATCACAGCACTCTCATTACCCAGCTTATATCTGTCCTTTTGCAGAACTACTAGAGCTTTTTTAACCCCATTTCAGAAAGATTTCAACTCAACCTTTTATGAAAGGAGAACTATAAATAGGCTCTTAGATTAAAACCCTTAACAGCTGAGAAGGCTGGAAAGGGAGGTGGATATTATCCACCTTTCAGGAGTACAAATTGGGGCTGCAAGGGCTTAATTACAAAGATATCCTTAAGAACACACTGAGGGCTGCTATAAAAATGACTCCAATTACAGCAGCTCCACAGACATCACTCCACCTGGGAGAGAGGAAAGCATCAATTCCCTCTCTGTGCACCCCATGCTAATGCAGCAGCACACCCCAAGTGCAGCTCCAGCCCACACACTGGCTCTCCCAGGTGGATCAACAGAAATGCCAGGGATTTGGATTCCAGGGATTTGGATTCCTTTGTTTTCACTCTGAAATCTCCAAGTGGAGATGAACTGCTGGCATGACTTCAGGGAGCCAAATCCAGTGCTTGGAAGGGTCTCAGGCAGAAAGAAGTTTGGATTTGAATGTGGAATTCATGATTTCACATAAATCACTCCCTCTCTTCCCTGAAATGGGGAACTCATGGTTTTCCCTATGATTTCACTGTGATAGTGTATTCTTATTTATGATGTAATCAATGCCTTCTGTAATTACAAATAAATTTACAATTAGCGTTAAGGGAAATAATTTTTATATAGCATCAAGGAAGTCCTTATGGTTTCAGTACTCCTGTGCTAAGAATTTTGCAATTGTGCTCAGCTGGATATTTGAAGTTCCTTCATATATTGTTCCTGAAATCAGAAGAAAACAAATTAGTAGACTCTAAACCCACTGTGAGTTTATGAAGAGAGATCAAAATATCATCTTAAAGTCCAGTGAGAACCTTTACAATTATGAAATGAAGCTTTTCTGTGCAAGTACTAGCACAGAATTGTATTTATATAATATTATAAATGTTTATATTATATTATCTGTAACAATGAAAGCACTTTTCTGGCTGGCAACACATAATGCAAAGACATTTTCCTGAAAAGCGGTTCTTAAATAGCCAACAAAAATGAAGAAGTTCCAAATGCTATTATAATAAAAGCCAAAGGGTAATATTGTTAAAAATATCAAACTGTTGTGTCCAAGGATTATCCTGATGAACAAGAAAGCCTTGAAAAGAAAACTCCACATGGATTCAGATCTTAAAGCAAATGAAGGTATTTTTAATTCTTTTTTACAGATATATTCTTAATAGCATGGGAAACAGTGTTTGTGTCTGTATTTTGCTGGTATCTAATGAAGTATTTTAACTAACCTTGCATGTACATAAATTTATACCTAAAATTTTATATCTGAGCCTTTGAATTAGTGTTGATACAGTCTCAAGGAAAAAAATATCCTGAGAAAAAAATCCAGGCCTTCTTCCTAAAACTTTAATGGCACCAAAGCTACAAGAGATACTTGGTAAGAAAGTGGCACTCACCTATCTTGCAGTCACGGTAGTACTTTTCTATTGGGAAATTTTTGGTGAATCCAACACCTCCCATCCATTCAATGCATTTACTGGTTGTCAGTGTTGCAACCTGGGAAGAGAGTTTCAGAGTTACAGGATTTAACTTCAGACAGTAGCAATAAAACTTATACTTTGTACCTGATTAATAACAAAACAGGGAATAAAGCAGTGACTAGAACAGGAGGGAAGAAGGATGGGTATTTTGGTATTCAGCAAGCAATTTTAGGATAAAAACAACATAAACCAGAGGACATCAGGAGTTTCACTAATTGTTACAGCAATAGCTTCTATGCTGCTGTGTGCAAAAGACCAGCACTGGTATGCAAGACAACGATTGCAAAGAGGGAAAAGTCATCCAGTTTTGAGTCATTTTAAGACACAGATGTGATCAGCAGAGCTGAAATGGTCACAAACGAACTCTTTACAGTGTCATTTCTCATGCCACAATAAGATTTCTGAGAAAATTAAATCTTTCTTGATGAGTGAAAGTATAAATTCACTTTCCTCTTTTAGTGTTGTTGGTTGGTTTAAAAAATTTTATTTAGGGGCATGAGCAACTTATTCTTTGGTGACTTAATTTAGATTCTGTGCATGGACTGAGAAACACAGAATGGGTTGGGTTGGAGGGTGTTGGAGTGTTGAGGGGTAGGATGGTCAGAGATGAGAGATCTCTGAAGCCAGGTTGTGGAACTTGGGGTCTATTGCAAAGGGCCTGGGTGCAGGGGCCTTTTGGAACTTGGGGTTTATTGCAAAGGGCCTGGGTGCAGGGGCCTTCTGGAACTTGGGGTTTATTGCAAAGGGCCTGGGTGCAGGGGCCTTTTGGAACTTGGGGTTTATTGCAAAGGGCCTGGGTGCAGGGGCCTTTTGGAACTTGGGGTTTATTGCAAAGGGCCTGGGTGCAGGGGCCTTTTGGAACTTGGGGTTTATTGCAAAGGGCCTGGGTGCAGGGGCCTTCTGGAACTTGGGGTCTATTGCAAAGGGCCTGGGTGCAGGGCCCTGCTTGGAGCTGCCAGCCACAGCCCAGAGCAGGCTTGAGAGAAGAGAGGGGTACAGAGGATGGGAGGGTAAGAGAGTAAGAGGGTAAAAAAGGTAAGAGAGCGAGGTTCCCGTTCCAATACAATAAATCTTCTTCTGTGTTGAATATTCTGATTCTCACTAACCAATCTAATACAATATACAAATCCTATAGCATTTACATACAGCCTATAAGAATCACTACATTACCATACTGTGTTCCATTTTAAACCCTAAAAACTCCTCTTTGGGCCCCTTCTGCCAGGCTGGCAGGGTCTGCTCTGAGCCTTGGGCCTGTCTGCAAGCAGAGGGAATTGTTTGATCAAAAGGGGATCACCTTCAGCCGGCCACACCATTGTTTTCCAGTTGTTCAGTAACTGAGGTATCTCAAAGCTTGCTTTCATTTCAAATCTCACTTATAGTTTCTATATTCTCAAAATCTTTTGCCAGACAATCATATTTATAAGGCTTTCCTGTTTCACTGTTTCATCTTCCCCAACAGGAGGGGATCTTAAAACTCATCTCATTCCAACCCCTCTGCCAAGGGCAGGACACCTTCCACTAGCCCAGGTTGCCCCAAGCCCCACCCAACTTGGCCCGGAACACCTCCAGGGATGTGACAAAAGTACATGCAGAGCTTCCACAGCCAAGATGAATTCCAAGTACACAGGGGGTAGCAGAAGGAGCTTTAGCAGCAGCGAGGGAGCTCAGGTACCTCAGCAGTGAAGTACTTGGCCATGCTGGCCTCCTTGATGGCCGGCCTGCCCGTCTCCGCCAGCCGTGCCGCGTTGTAGGTCAGCAGCCTGGCTGCCTCCAGCTGCGTGGCCACCTGGGCAATCTGGTGCTGCATCCCCTGCAAGAACAGCACAGCACTCACACAGAGCCACAGCCCCTGCAAGAACAGCACAGCACTCACACAGAGCCACAGCCCCTGCAACAGCACTCACACAGAGCCACAGCCCCTGCAAGAACAGCACAGAACTCACACAGAGCCACAACCCCTGCAACAGCAGCACAGCACTCACACAGAGCCACAACCCCTGCAAGAACAGCACTCACACAGAGCCACAGCCCCTGCAAGAACAGCACAGCACTCACACAGAGCCACAGCCCCTGCAAGAACAGCACAGCACTCACACAGAGCCACAGCCCCTCTGGAGCTGCCAGCAACAACCATCCTGCTCACCATGCAATGCACTCTAAAGTAAAACCATCAGGTCCAGGTGGGAAGTAATTCTGTGACAGGGTCTCTGGTATCAAGATGACCCCGAGGTGTTGGAAAGTCTCTTTTTCCCAGCCCCAAGATTGAAGAAGGAGTCAGGCTTCCTTGGCTCTGGTTTTCAAGGTTGTTTATTTTCTCTTATCTATAAAATTCTTTCTCTGACCTGCTGAGGTCTGTCTAGCAAGTTAGTCTGTGGCACACTGACCACCTCAGGGTGGTGTTATCTTTTTATACTAAGAACTATGTGTACTTTATTTACAATAATTTTCCAATACCTATCACCTATGTTAGATGGTCTGTCTCTACTCTAAACCAATCCAAAAGTGCCACCATCACAGCAGAAGATGGAGGCTAAGAAGAAACAGGAGGAAGGACAGGACATGCCCAAATCCCTCCATCTTGCCTCCTGAACCCCCATTCTAAAACCCCAAACTTCTACTTTTTCACCCAGTGATAAATTCACTATCATTCTATTCAAACTCTTGTGGCTTGTAACTCTTTGCACAAAGTTGGTAATTGTCTCCATGGGTTAAAATCAAAGGCACAGGTGGTTTTGACTCTGTGCCAAGGTCTCTGAGCCCCTGTCAGGGTCTCGAGTCCTCCAGGGCAGTCAGAGGAATTTCCTGGATTCCAACAATTCTGTGCTCCTTCTGTGTTTATTGACAGAGGTTGGGAACACTCCTGGGCCACTGAAGTGTCTCAGGAACTGCAGTCCTATTTCCTTCCCCCTTTCCTGTTCTTGGATTCAGGAGTACTGGGGTTCTTTTTGCCTGACTGAACACAGGGTTACCTATTTAAACCCAAGAATATAAAGGTTCATTTTACCCAATCTTAACATCCTCCTCAGGATTACAAAGGCATGAGGAAGACAGAACTGCATTTTTCATTCTCCAACTGTTCACTGAGACAAAACCAGGTCTGCTTCCCTAATGAGCTTAGCCAAGGAAGACTTGTAAACAAGTATTTCTTAAATAAAAGTGGAGAACTAGCAAGGTGACAACTCCTTTCCTTGTCCCAGAGGCACAAGACAAGATTTAGAAGCAGCTTAAATGTAGAGAGGACATGACTGAGGAGTGGATTCAAGGGGAAGGAAAGAGGTGATGGAGCTCACATCTGAATGGTATTACAGAAGAATGGGTTTATTTAAGAACACCCAAATATTATGATCATTGAAAATGAACATTTAGTAGTCTAAAACACAATGAAATCTTTCATCTTATTAGAACATTAACACCATTCCCTCAGATCTGCAGAAATATATAGGCAGGTCAAAATACCAAAATGATTTGGCAATTATAAATTCCATTTCCCATTCAAAAGACGTAGTTCCAATCATTTCCTAGGTATCTATGAGTGCTTCCTAAAATTTGCATAAATTATGAGTAGTGCTAATGTTCCTTCTCTTCAGCTGAGATGTAGGTTTCTTTTAACAAGAAAATTACCAGAGTAATTACAATTATGTATCTTCCTTATTAAACTATACATCATTTTTGCAACAAAGAGTCTTTTTCACTGTAAGAAACAGATATTATAATGAAAACTAAATGTCTTTGTACAACACAGGAAATCTAATAATTCGGTTTTCCTCATCTTTTTATCATTTCTAGTCTCCAGAAAAAGCCCTTCTACACCTCTTGAAAGGGTATAAAAACTGGAGCACGTTCAGTATAGTGTGATACTAAAATCAGAAGGGAGTTCCATGTGTATTATTTTCAAAGAATGTCAATAAGTTATCAAGCAAAAGGAATATATCAATAATATTTTTAAGTTTTAAATTATTTGTGTGGCACTTGCAAAGTCACTGAATTGCTGAATTTTACATGGCAATCCAGAAATTTCTTTGAAAAATAATCAAATATTGAGGAGGAGAGACAAGACATGAAGTGGAACATGAATTATGCAAATCATAATACTAATTATACTGTTTATTATGCTCATAATTCTCTCTTGGAGGAAAGATCCCATTAACAATTACCTGGAAATCAAACACGCTCTTCCCAAACTGAACTCTCTCCTTTGTGTAGGGAACTGTACGGTCAAAACACCCCTGGGCCAGTCCTAACATCTGTAAGGAAAAATAAGGATATGGTCAAAAAGAATTGATTCTTTGAGTGCACCTAATGGACATGATCATAATTGGTCATCTTGTGGTCAGGCAGGTTGATATCCAGGAGAAAAGTTGTTTTCTTCCTACCTAGATATTGCTAAAGCTTGTATAGAGAATCCTAGGAGCCAGAATTTTACAGTTATCACACAAACTGAGGTGAGTTATAAAAAATAAAAGTTTGAGGAACAAACCTTTTACATGCCCATTTCTTATCAAAGGCAAGTATTTGTGAAAACACTACCACTCATTTTTTGAACAAAACTTATGGGTCAACTGTAATTGCAAAAATATTACGTGTTTTTTTGGAAAATTCATAATTGCATAAGAAAATGACTGTAAACTGAAGATCTATAGATTTACATTACCCTATTAAAGGAAAAATAATCTGAATTATTAATCAAAACTATTTTCATAAGCAGAATAATTTCTCATTTTCTAGAGGACACCAGACTGAATTGGCAGAATTAGCAATTTATTTCAGAAGTTAGAAACTTAGTGGCGTGAAGAGAACATTTCTTGCACTATCTTCCAACTCTGCAGAACAATTGTAAAAGAATTTCGATCAATTTTGTCTTTTCACAAAGGCAGAAGCAGTAAAGTGTCACATCAGACAGCTTAGAAAAACTACCTTTAATGATGTACAACAGAACAAAAAAAAGATACAAAGGAAAAAAGTAAAAGAAAACACTGCAGTCTGCTGCTAATCAGCCCCATTATCAGATTTGTCATCTCCTTCTGTAAATTATAAGAACAAAGTACATCAACTTCAGCACCTGTAATAATATTGCAGCTGCCTTGCACTAAAACAATCTGAAACTGTTTTCAAAGCCACAATTACCTTTTATAAGATCTTCATTATCTTTTTAAACTATTACTACTGCAAAACTAAACTCAATACCACAGGGCTTTAGAGCTGCTGTTCTTGTCAAGTCCATTTCTCTTAATTTGAAGGTGCCAAGAAGGCAGTAATTAAGATGTAACAACTACCTGACCTTAACTTTTAATTAAGGTGTAACTTGGAGTAATTAAGAGTAAAATCCAGACCATGTATTTTAGTGCCAGAGCCTTTATATTATTTATATCTCTGGGAACAATGAGGCCCACAGCCCTTTTTAAATGCCATATCAGACAAAGTTTAATCAGAGGTAATCTTTAGAAATGATGGAAAAGCCAGCCCAATTATCAGCACAGAGTATTGCCATGTGGAAAATCTCAATTTCACAAAGATGATTTCTTCTGGTCTGTCTGCAAACCAGGGTTAAAGTAAAGGAGGTTGGTAGTACAGAAATATTGCACAACAAAGTATAAACAAAGAAAAGATTACTTTCAAAAGTAAATTAAAAATATAAAAACTTATCACAAGTAATTTTATTCTGGGGCTGAGCCTGATTTCCACTGAGATCAGCAGCATTCTGAAATCTAAACTGACTTTACAGCAAAACACAACATTTTGAAATAACTACAATGTCAGTAAATATTTTCCCTAAGATGCCATACACAGTGCAATTTTCAAACACAACAATGAACTGGAACAGCTCTGCTAGAGAAAATCATTTATTTTAAAAATAAGTTGACTTTTCAAAACAAGTTGGGAAAACAACAGTCAGCACTAGGTTACATTTGCCAGCCCCATTCAATCCCAGCTGGAAGCACTAAATTATACATTTACAGTTTCCAAAGTTAGTTTTCTTTGTAAAATAAAGTTTCATAGTGGAAGACAAGAACGTGGACATAATTCAGTAGCAATAAGTTAACGACCAAAGAGAAGCTAATTGCCATTTAATGTTTTTTTTAATAAGTCTATTGCTTATGTCACCACAGGAGGATTTTCCCACTGGCAGCTGTTCCCATCTTTGCTGTAACTTTGCTACGGGAACAGTGACATCTAGTGGCAATCGAGCTTTTAATAAAGTATTTTCCAAACAGCTTTAAATACTCCACAAATTTCAGTCCAGACTCCAATGATATCCTGGCTGTGCTCAGTAACAAATCACTCACCTGTGCAGCAATCCCTATCCTGCCAGTATTGAGCATTCCAATGGCATACTTATAGCCTTGTCCAACTTGTCCCAGGATATTGCTCTCAGGAACCTAAAAAATAAAACCACCCAATTATTCCTGTTCTATTCTGCTTTGCAACCACTAAAAGGGTTCACAAGTTTTAGCAATTGTTCCTCATAAGTCAAGGCATAAAACATAAACCACAGTTTGATTCCTAGGATACCTGAGTAGAGCATTCCCAGATTCACATGGCTATAAACTGATGACTGAGAAAAAACTACATCAAAATTCAGGAAATCCAACCCCTCCCTAGACTTCTGTGGAAGGAAGATGCTAAAATATGCCCAACAATCAGTGTATCTAAGGGAAAAAAATAAGGAATTTAATTAAAATTCTTTCCTTATGTGTGGCCAGGTTCCAGCTGTACACAAGTTATGCTTCAAGAGCTGAACTTGCAATACCTTCACGTTGTCCAAGGTGACTGGGCAGGTGGAACATGCTCTGATCCCCAGCTTGTCCTCCTTCTTCCCCACATGAAGCCCCTCAGTGTTGCGATCCACTACGAAGCAGGTGATTCCTCTGTAGCCCTGGGGGAATTAAAAATAATCCAAACCTGGTTTTCATACCAATATCCCTCAAAAGCTACTACCTACACCCAGACTGGGCACAAACCTGATACTAGCATATTCAGCAATGTAATTTTTCACTGGACATATTCTACTATAAAATACTTTTTAGCTTTCCATTTTGCCTTTTAACAACAGGAAGCTGTCTGCTAAGTCAGAAAGGTTGGAAAAATATAAGACTGAGTCCTGTTACTCAGAACACCACCAGTGCTGGGCTCTTCATCTAAGCAACCATGATCCTGACATTTTTATTTTCCCTGGCTGGAGGAATTTATTAAATTGCTCATCAAGTTCTCAAGTTTTGTTGGGAAATATTTTTAAAGGTTTGCAGTCAGCTAGGAAAAGGTGCACAGAGTATTAACCTCTAACATCAGATTATCAGTATAAAATCCACAGTTTCATGTATCAGCAGCTGTCACTGAAATGCAAGAATTCTGTAGCAACTTACTAAGGATGGGTCTGTATTTGCCATGACAAAGAAAACTCCTGCATCTTCTGCCAAGCTAATCCACATCTTTGAGCCATTGATAATGTAGTAGTCTCCCTTCTTTTCAGCTCGAGTCTTCAAGGAAAAAGCATCACTGCCAGACCCAGCCTCTGACAGACAGAAACTCCCTAACTGCCAAGGGAAGGGAAAAAGCCAATTTAATTTCCACAAATATAAATAAATCCTATAAGGAAAATACTTATAAGCCAGTTCAAGTCTCTTAAATTCAAACATTTTAACCTATTGCATTAAAGTAACTGAGTTTCAGCTATGAAGATTAAGAATAGAAACACTGTGTAATGACACATCTCTCAAAGTCAACTGCTTTACAGTTCTTTTCCACAGTAAATTAAATTTTAATGAAACTAATAAGTGCCTTTCCACTTTTACCTCTCAGCTACTGATGACAGGATGTATCTATATCACCACAGATCTCAGCTCTAACCAGTGTTTCAAAGTTCACACACATTTTCCAGAGCTGCAGACACACATTAGCCACTGAAAAAAAAAATCCCCGCTAACATTACTAAACAATAATATAATTTCAATAGTTAAGTCAAGTAAGACTTTGACTCACTGTATCTTTGGACACCCTGGGCAGGTAAGTTCTCTTCTGTTCTTCTGTTCCATAGGTGGTAAACAACTTATTTGTTAGAGTGTTTTGGAGTTCACACACAAGAGCCACAGCTGGATCAACTTTGGCCAATTCTTCCACTGCCAATATGATTGAAAAAAATGAAGCTCCAGTTCCTCCATATTCTTCCCCAAGCTCAATACTCATCAGCTGAAATGGAAAAGGTGCAAATGTATAAATTTGTTGACGCTGGTAGCTGGAAAGGCTAAAATTGAATCAAGGAATAAATACCAGGATTTTGGCAATGTTAAGTCCTCATGGCTGCCCAGTAAGGCACAGAGGAATATTGGTTCTCTTCTCCATCAACACTTGGAGTCATGGCCTTTCCAGCATCCAATTAAAAAAAATTGAGGGAGGGAAGACAAGGAGCTAAAAGATAAGGTGAAGTATGTGGTATGGGGAAGATGGAAAAAGAATTACAGTAAAAGATGGAGAGTGATAATGCTGTAAAGAAAGCTGTCATGTGATTGACAACTCCAAAATTTTTAATGATTCATCAGTTCATTGGAATTACATCCCTCAATCTTTTAATATATAAATCTGAAGAAGGCACAGTTAGAGATACATAAAATGCTGTTACTTTCCAAATAAAAGGTTAGGTAAAGGTGTGCAGACCCCTTGTTCAAACAATCCCTGTACGATGGAATCTTCCATTTTCGCATTCTCATCCATTTTTTGCACGAATGGTGCAACTCGTTCCTGGGCAAATTTGGTCACTGCAATGAAGATAAGAGAGAAAACATGCAAATGTTCCATAAATAAATAAATTAACAGTCTCCTTGGGGATCAATACAACAGGAATGTGGCACTTCTGACAGGTTATGCCTGTCAGAAGAAAAAGTAGCCCAAGCAACATCAGGCATAAAACACAACTCCCCCAAAATATCTCAACATTTGACTAGAAATAAATAATGAAAATGAAATTTTAAGTAAAAATATCCCTTCTACTTGAAACATTTCTGAATTTTAACTGCAGAGATGATAGCTACCCATGTCTTTCAGCATGGCCTCCTCTTCAGTGAATGTTTGAAGTGGAGCACAGGCAAGTCCATCACTGGCTACATTTGGCTTGAGTTCTGATTTGGAGGATCTAAAAGCACAAGGAGAAACCCTCCAAGGAGCCAGATGTGCTGGCATGTGTCTTCTCAGCTGCTGGCAACAAACACAGAACATGCAAACAGTTAGATCTGTATGCAGACAACCACATATAACTTAACCCAGTGCTTTTATTCAGTAAAGTATGAGGAAATATAACTTACATCTAATATTCAGCTTGAAAGCTTTTGAGAAAATATAACCTTCCCCTCCCCTGTGTCCTAAAAGAAAATATCCTTTAATTACTTTTCTTTTAATATGAAACATTTTTCTTTCTGGAAATTTACTAACACAAGGTTATTCTACAAAGTATTCACAAGAATTTTTAAGTCAATTTTAGTGTTTACAGCAAATAAACCCTGCTGGTAGTATTTATTTTGATAGATGATTTTGCAAGTCTACTGCAATATTCAGAGTAGTGAGTGTGTATTTCAATAGAATTAATACTTTCATTAACAAGAATGATAAGAGTAAATAAAAAATACACATGCAATGACTTGAGCTTTCTCCCTGCTTTTCTAGGGACCAGCAATTCTTGTTTCTAAAGCAATCTGACAGCCCCTCATGTGGATTATTGGCATTTTGCTGTGAAAGGGCCTAACTTTTAACTGCACTGTGGATTTCTGTATTCAGACTAAATTCTTATCCATCACTTAATGATTTTCAGAATGAGCACACATTTTGTAGACAAAGCCCTGGCATTTGAATGCTTCTGTACAGTTAATTTCCACACAGTTAAAATCCCATAGGCAGTATGCTGATAGTGTAACTAATAATTAATGTGTCTTATTTGGTTGATTTATTTTAAAAGCATGGGAAGGAACTAAAACAAAGTGATTCATGCTTTTGTTCCCCATCTGTCCACAATATATAACAATGATTTCAAGAAGCATTGGCTCTCCAATCAAAAGAGCAGAGGCTGAGCATTTTACTGTGGGGAATAGTATTAAATGTAGCAGAAGTCACAAAAATGAACAGAACAGGGGCTTTTGGGAGGAAGCTACACTCAGTGATTATCAGGACATAGATAATGTGACAGCTTTGTCCCTCAGAGACCTAAAAACTTTTGTATTCAAAGACTCAATTACCTCACAGCTGACTTTAGAAAGGCAAGTTTGGTATGAAGGCCAATCTGCTTTCCAAACACAGAATAATTCCTTAGGATTTTAAAGGAAGTTGGCATAAAGGATCTGGCTCAAAAAATAATGGGCCAGCAGTAGCTAAAACATATTCCTGAAAAGCAGCACAGTTTGTCTGTGTCCCAGAAATGACAGAACAATGGTTCTGTTCTGCTCCCCCAGCTCCCCAAAGCCACTCTGGGGCTGATCTCTGCTCCAGATTTCTGGCACTTCTGCCTTGTCAGTCCAAAGTGTGGAGACACAAATGTCCCACCAGGACAAGGGCTGACAGAAACCCCCAGGAGAGACACAGCTGGGCCATGGAGGATATAAAAACACATCTGCCAACACAGGTTTTTGGGTGACTGTGACCCCCAGAGTGAGGAACAGACTGGCTGTGCCCCAAGCAGGCGCCTGCTCAGCTCACAGAACACAGGGCAAGCCCACAACGCACACTGTGGCAGCAGCATTCCTCCAAAACCAGCAGAAATCTGGGGGTCAGGAAGTAAAAAATTCCTTTGATCCTTCTAATAATTCCTCCTCTTTCATGTTGGCTTTCAACACTTGTCATCTTCCTGGCTGAAGAACTGATGGAAAACACATCCATGAACTCTTGCGGAGACAAGGAGCAAAAGTCTGCTGTGATAAGGAAATTCTGATTTTGGCACAAACAGCTGTGCATAAAATAAAACCCAACAACAACAAACAGTCAGAGGTGGCAATAGAGAAAATAAATATTGCTGTGAAAATTCAGTGTTTATTCACATTCAATACCCCTGGTGACATAAAACAACCACTGGTGAGCAGGGCTAACTTATGAATACATTTGGACGGTCAGCAGTAGCTGCAACACTTTCAAATGATGATGGAGTTACTGTGGGTCTTCACAAAATAAAGAAAACATTGTTTTAATAGAGATTAAACCCCATGTTCTGGGAGCAGTCAGGCAGGAATGGATTATTTGCAGAACATGCAGCTATGCTGGGGTCACCTGACACCCAGTTGTGCAAACATTCACCTGTGCAAGTCTGTCCTTGGCCAGGGCTGAGAAGGAAAAACCTGAGCATACACATGGACACTTGTATTTAACACTGGGCTGCTTCCTGAGCACTGACTGGGCTGCAAACCACACACAAACCTCCTGCTCCTTCCACCCCTTCATTCCCAAGTACAAAGAAAAGAGTGTTTTCCTCCATGGTGGCACAAACAAGGTTAATCACTGGGAAGGTGAATCACCTTCCACTACCCCTGAGTGCTCCAAGCCCTCTCCAAGCTGGTTCAGGCATTTATCAACCACACTTTGGTCAGTACTTGTTTGAGACACTTTGCTCCTTTGCAGGAGCAAAGGAATATTCCTAAAATTCCTAAAAAGGTCACCTTGAAGAGTTTTAACACCAATGGGATGCATCCAAGAGATGGGATTAATGCTGGCAACTCCCATACAAAGAGCAACAACTCACAGCTGCCCCAGAGGAATAACAGCCCTGTGTGGAAATTATATTTTAGTTCAACATTTAGATTTAAAAACTAAATAAACAATCAAGTCACTACATTATTGTGCACCTTTCTTTTCTTACAGGCTATGTAGTACCACTAATTTCAGGCAGTTATTTAAAGAGCACTTGCATTACTTAAATCCTTGGCTGCTGCTTCCCTGCCTTTTTTCCTGCTTTTCTTCTGTAGGTAGTGATTTATGCTGCTACAGGATTCAGACTGCCTTCCCTACTAAACACAGCCTTTTGAGAACTGGTTGCTGATAACATTGATTTTTCTGTTTATCTCAATTCTTACCTCCACCTCAGCTCTTTAAAAGATCAGTTGCCCTGGTTTCCTTGTTTGTTTTACTATCTAAACCAATATTTTAATGCTGGACCTGGCAGCATCATTAAGATATAAACAGAAAAACCCCCAAAGCAATGTTTTCCTCAGCTCACTTTGCTTGCCTTGGTGACTTCCACTCCTGTGTCTATCCCAGCTGGTTTCCACACAGCTCCTATTTCCCAGCAGAGAAGCTCCCCAGTGGGAATCTTGCATTTGTTTCCAGGGTTGGTTTTCTTTATTTCAGTTTATTTCTAGAGGCACAACACCCCCAGGAGCTGCAGGAGAACGTCTCACCGTGCAGAGCCAAGGTGCACATGGCAAAACCCTGGGGTCTCTGCATGTCGTGGTCACAGCTCCAGTGCCTCAGGTGCGTTTAGCAAAACCAAGAATATTCCGAATTGGAAGGGACCCACAGCATCACCCAGTGCAGCTCCCGGCCCTGCACACACACCCCACAGTTCGCACCCTGGGCATCTCTGGAGCGGTGCCAAGGCTGCTGGAGCTCTCGGGGCCATTCCCGGCAGTGCCAGCAGCCTCCGGGAGAGGTTTTGCTGCTCTATAACTAAAGGAGCCCCCAGAGCGCCTCCGCTGCCAGGCCGGTGCTGCCACAACCATTACACAAGACCTACAGAACTTCTCCTAGCGCCAAACCCAACCCCGCCGCCCCACACACAAACCCACAGGGCAGAAGGAGAGAAGGACGCTCCCCACCACCCTCACGCCTCGCAGAGCTGCCCCTGCACCCCGACATGCCCAGCCCCGGCCAGAGACCCGCACCCAGCAGCGGCGGCGGGCTGGGGAGGTGCTGCAGCCCAGCAGGACGCGGTGCCGCTTCCCGCGGTGCCGCTTCCCGCGGTGCCGCTTCCCGCGGTGCCGCTTCCCGCGGTGCCGCTTCCCGCGGTGCCGCTTCCCGCGGTGCCGCTTCCCGCGGTGCCGCTTCCCGCGGTGCCGCTTCCCGCGGTGCCGCTTCCCGCGGTGCCGCTTTCCCTTGTCCCCTCATGGCTGTCCCACCCTGAGGCATCACCTTGGCGCAGCCCCTCAGCCAAGCTCCCGCCGCCGCCGCCATTTTGGCGCCCACCCCGTGACGTCAGGGCCACCGCCCCCGTGACGTCAGAACCGACGCCCCCCCTCCGCTCCCGCCGGCGCGCGTGGGTCTCGCGAGACTGCGGTGGGCGGGGCGGGGCCGGGCCGGGCCGGGCCGGGGGGAGGCACAACAAACATGGCGGCGGCGGGAGGCGGGAGCGGCGCGGGGCGGCGGCGGTGAGTGCTGCCTGTCCTCCCCTTCCCGCTTCTTTCCTGCCCTTCCCTCTCTTTCCCGGTCCCTTTTCCTCCCTCCTTCTCCTTCTGGGGCTTCCCTGTGCCGTGATGGAGCCGGGCCGGGGATAGCGCTTGGGGAGGGCCGCGCTGCCCCGCCGGGAGCGGGGCCGGGTCAGCGGCGCAGCCCCGAGGCTGCTGCCTTGGTGTGGGGCTGAGGGACACGGAAATGAGAGGGATCACAGAAATTACAGAATGGCAGAAATCACAGAGTTACTGAAATCGCAGGGTCACTGTAATCGCAGAATCAGTGGGTGAGGTTGGAAGGAATCGATCCGGGGCCACCTCCCTGCTCAGGCGGGGCCATCCCCGAGCACACGCACAGGTTCTGGGCTATCTACACTGAGGGAGACTCCGCACCCTCTCTGGGCAGTCTATTCCAGCGCTGTCACCTCACAGTAAAGAAGTTTTTCCTCGTTGAGATGGAACTTGCTGTACATCAGTCCCTGTCCCTGGCTCTGGTGCCACTGCTGGCTCCCGGAGCAGAACCTGGGCCCTGCTGGGACACCGGGGGCCAGCCAAGGCTGAGCGCCCTCCCAGCTGCGGCTCCTCTCCAGGCTGAGCAGCCTCAGCTCCCTCAGCCTTTCCCGAGCACCGAGATGCTCCAGTCCCTTCAGCATCTTTGCTGCGCTTCCCTGGATGCTCTCCAGAAACTCCGTCTCTCTTGTCCCGAGGAGCCCGGAGCGGGACACGCGGGTTTCTGGGAGGTTTCCCGTGCCCGTGTCCCTCCCCAGTCTCGCTCGGGCTGGAGGAGGAGGAGCGGGATCGAGCGGGGGCGTTCGGGGTTGGTCACAGGTTACGGTGGCCACCGACGCTGTGCTTCACTCCCCTCCCCACGGTCAAACTCCTTCAGGAGGAGCGGGAAGGGCTTGGATGGAGATTGGGATCCTTCCTGCTTTCATTTATTTGCTATGGAAAAGATGGAAGAGAGAACACTCCCCCTTTCTTCCCCGGGGTTCCTTAGAAGAAGGTGGGGTGCATACATATGCTCACAGTAAATTTATGTTCTTACTGCATAGGTGTCCTCATGGCTACTTTATGCTCTTATAATTACTGCAGGATTAGTTCTGACTGTGTGTGTGAAACTGCTGGGTGTACTCTATGAACTGCTTTCTTTAGCAGCATTATTTAGGCAGAATATTTCATCCTGGCTGTTCTTAGACAGCAAACTTAGCTCACCTCAGTGCTGTGACCCTTGTTCAGTCCAGCAGTTGTGCCTGGGTAGAAGATGAGTAACCAGTGCTCTGCTCCTGGTGGTGCAGAGCTGGAGGAGGTGTGGTTGTGTCAGCAGAGCTCGGGTAACACCTGGTGTGATCAGCCCATCCCTGGTGTGTGAAACGCGAGCTGGGCTGCTCAGTTTCTGGTAATTAGAATTGCATTTTCTGCTTTGCAGGGGTGACACAGCAAGGATCAGATGTGTGTCATTCTCCCCTGAGAAGGAGAGCTGCTGGCTGTGTAGCTCTAAAAGATGCCACATAAAATGACAGAGGTGTTTGAGCACACAGATGGGAACTTTGGGTCATGTTCAAATTGTGGTGACTTCCCTACACTGGTGTAAAGAAAAGGATGAGTGTTCTCAGGATAAATCAATGAGGTAGAGAAAGGAAGTCTTATGCAGTTGATCCCTAACCTGATTATGGAATTTTATGTAATTTTCTTTCAAAATTAAATGTTTTTTAAAAGCAATCAGTGCAATCAAGTAATGGTGAGAGAACTGGGGTTGTTCAGCCTGGAGTAGAGAAGGCTTTGAGGTGACCTAATTGTGGCCTTCCAGTACATGAAGGGACACAAAAGAAAGATGGAGAGAGACTATTTACAAGAGCCTGTGTTGGGATGTGAAGCAATATCCTGTTTCACCTTTCCCAGTCCCTCAGGTGTGCCAACCTCTCCCTTCCCCTCCCCCTTGCCCCCTTGCTAAGTGCTGTCCCTCAGTCTTAACATTCCAGCAAGGGCATCAGTCTGGTTGGTGATGTTCAAAAGATGCCCCTCAGCCCTGGGGTCATTGGCCAGTCTGGGTGTCATTGTCCCCTGAGACTGCCCCCCTCCCACCTGGTTGGTGGCACACCTACCCCTTGCCCTCCCCCTGTCCCCAAGCTTAAAAAGACTCAGGACCATGCAGTCAGGATTCTCTTGGAGCTGTTACAAGATTCAGAGATCTGTGACCCTGGAATAAAACTCTGGATTAAACCCTATGGCAAAATCCGTCTCCTTTTCCTCTTCACCTCACCTAAAGCCTTTCCACCAGAGGTAAACCTGAGTTCCTGCTTGCCTGGACTTGTTCCAAGTGCCAGCTGCAGCATCCAGCCAGCCACAGGTGTCTGTGAGGTGAAAACACCACAGCTGCTGCCTTTGGTCAAGCAGCAAGGGCTGGATGAGCCCAGGCAGGTTCCACCTGGCAATATTGGGATCATATTCCAATAAACCTGGAGTGACAGGACAAGGGGAAATGGCTTTAAACTGACACAGAGCAGAGTTAGATGGGTATGGAATTGGGAAGAATGGGTGTGGATACTGGGAGGAATTTCCTGTGAGGGTGGGCAGGCCCTGGCACAGGTGCCCAGAGCAGCTGTGGCTGCCCCTGGATCCCTGGCAGTGCCCAAGGCCAGGTTGGACACTGGGGCTTGGAGCACCTGGGACAGTGGGAGGTGTCCCTGCCATAGCAGGGCTGGCACTGGGTGGGATTTAAGGTCCCTCCCAACACAAACCATCCTGTGATTCTCTGAAATAAGATTTAGTGCCTTACCCAAAGGCACACAGAGATCTCCTCTGATAACACAAACCTTTGATGTTGTTTTGAATGGTTTAATTTTAAATTGTTATTTCGTATTATAATTAATGGAAAGTTGGCCTGGTCAGGACTCTGTGTTACACTGTCCTGTTTTTCTCCTCATATCTTCAATATTAGAGATATCTTTAATATTATAATTCATATCCTGATGTCTTTGTTTTATTGCAGGAGACACCAACAAATGGAACACAAATTAACTTAAGCCTACAGGAGGCTGGTGACACCTGGAAGAGGGTAGGTAGGTAGATACATAAAGATGTGTTCTGAACTAACTTAATGATGATAATTAATGCTGGGAATTGAGCACACTCAGGTAAGATGTGAAAGAACATCCTCATCTGGATGCCAAAAATGAACAAATAGCTGTAAGTAGCTTTGGATATAAGATATCCAAATATTAAGATATTTAAATGTGGTCTGGAACTCTGAACTTGAGTTCCTGTAGGTCACCTGGAGTACCTATTAAAAATGGGGAATATTCTTATTGAAATGGTAGCATTGTAAATTTTTTTTTATTATAATCTGCAGAAATAATGTGACAGATTTGTTGTTCTCCTTCCAAATGTATCCCAAGCTCTCTCTTCCCAAATTCATTGTGAATTGGGACTTTATAGAGGTTTGTTATTTACACTCCCCAAAACAAGCATGACCACTGATTTCTGGGGAATATTTTAATAATTTCAGTGCAAAATAATGGACTGGATTAAGATTTTTACTCAGGATAGGAAAGGCAAATTTTGGGAGAACTGGGAAGCAGTGCTTTGTCTAAGGCTTCTTTCCAGCTTTGCTAATCACCAACATTCAGTTGTTTCCCAACATTGCAGCTCCCACAATTGACTGACCCAAATCTGGGGTTTTTTGGAGCCAGGTGTTTATTGGAAAACAGAAGTGAGTCAGAAGTGTCCTTCAGGTGACATCCAGGAAGCAGAGGATGCAGTCTTTGAAAAACTTTCACTGGAAGTGTGATCATTTTAATAAAATTTAGAGCAGCAGAGCATTAGATTCCCGTCTTTCAAGCACAAACATTTTTCAGGTTTCTTTCTTATAACTCATGGGAGTTGGGAAGAGTAATGGACTCACATTTCCTTTTTATTCCTTCTAGGAAAAGTGGAGAAGCTGTGTTCAGTGTTTTTTATCTGACGTGTTGAGGTACATTTTGGAGCATGTTTGCTACTTAGCAGGGAACTAAAATTCAGGTATGATCCATTTTTTTATTTTTAAAAATGCAGGTTGATTTTTATTACTATGTTGGTTTTTTTGTTTTAAAATTTATTTACTATGTTATTATTATGTCATTTACCTGTTGCTGAAAGCGATTTCCCCATAAATTATATTTGGTGATCTTTAATGAGTTAAAAATTCAAAAAGCAATATTCTTATGGTTGCAGATTTGCTCTTTGACTCAGTGTAGTGGGTCTAATGCTGGCCAAATGCCCATGCATGCACTAAAAGTTATTTATTTACTCATTTCCTGCTGTGAGGTATGGATTAGGAGGGGGAGGGCAAACCAGGCTCAAAACTGTAAATAGTATAAAGAAAACTTTATTAGCAGAATTAAAGTAAAAAATTATAAAATCAGAACAAACCTTCAAAACACTTCTCCCCCCACACCCTCTTTTCTTTCCCACAGACAACATAAGGAGACAAACCCTGGAACTTTCAGTCAGTTTGCCACCTCTAAAATAATCTTTTTTCAGTCCACCTAGGGGAGTGGAGTCTCTCTTGCCATGCCATGGAGACTTCTCCACAAGAAGCAGTTCTCTTGTGGCTTCAGTGTCACAGCAAATCAGCAGCCAGGAAAAGAAAATCTGTTTGCAGTGTGAAAGTCCCTCCCATGAGTTACAGTTTTCCCAAAGCTGCTTTCATGGGCCATGTTAACTTATGGGGCACTATTTTATGGATGAGCTGTTCTAGCATAAAACCAAAAATTCTCTTCTTTTATCTCTGGGAGCAGAGATTTTTCTTCTTCTATCCCTAGGGCAAAGTTTCTCGTCTCTCTCTTCTTGTTGGATTACAGCTTTTCAGCCTGCACGTGCTCCAGCACGAGTGTCCTTCTCTCAGAGGGTGCATCCTCCCATGCACTTCATGAGCTACAAGGAAAAAACAAAGTCTGATAGATCAAAAATGGATCTTTACCATAGCCTCACAAAAGAATTTTAGCCCAAGTCTAAGGCATCTCCTCAATACCCTCCCATCTAGAATTTGACTCCTTCTTTACTGCCCTCGGTGTCCATGTTGTTTTCTCTATGTGTCTTCACCCTTTTCCTTTTCCTGACTCAGGAGAGAATTGGTAGGTTCATGTGCAGGGACAGTCCTGGCAGCATGGCCTGGTGGTGGCCAGGAAAATCCCAGCCCAGCAGTGAGCCAGGCCTGGCCACATGAGCCCAGCCCAGCCAGGCCTGGCCATGAGTGTAACCATGATATTTTCTGAAAAATCCCTTTGCCAGGATTTTCCTCCTGAGAAGCTGAGAGGCCTCAGGAACAAAATGTAACCAATGGTTATCTGCTGCTGTAGAAAGCAACAGGTGCATCTGGGATTGGTCTCATGTGGTTGTTTTTAATTAATGGCCAATCACAGTCAGCTGGCTCAGACTCTCTGGTCAGTCACAAGATTTTCTTTCATTTCTTTCAATTTTCAATCAATTTTCAATCATTTCTTTCTATTCCTTTAAGGCTTCTGATGAAATCCTTTCTTCTATTTTTTTTGGTATAGTTTTAGTGTATCATTTTCTTTTAATATAATATATATAATAAAATAATAAATCAGCCTTCTGAAACATGGAGTCAAGATTCTCATCTCTTCCCTCATCCTGGGACTCCTGTGAACACCACCACACATGAGAGCCCAGTCCAGCCAGGCCTGAGCCAGCTGTGTGAGCCCAGCCCAGCCAGGCCTGGCCTAACCCAGCCACATGAGCCCAGCCTGGCCCAACCAGTGACCTCTTCAGAGGCCATAAGCCAAGAGTCCTCATGCCCCAACCCATCCTTAAATGCATTTTCATAGAGGCGTATTCAGCTCTGCTAAGTGGTTTAAACTGGTGTCACTCTTCCAAACTAGGCTGCTGATTGGTTAACTGTGGGATCTCAGCACATCGTTCCCGATGTCCAGAGATGCCAGGAGAACCCTTGGGGGTCTTGGAAATCCTGGAATGTTGCCAAGAGTGTTTGGTGGCTTGATTTTGATCCATCCACAGAAGTGACAGCAGTTTGAGGACATGAGAATCACTTTAGAGTGAAGGGTGTAAAAGGAACACATTTAGAGGGTGAAATATAAACTTCAAGGTTTTTGGTACAGGGGGGTTATGGAGACAAGATGGAGGGATCAGGGCGTGTCTCGTCCTTCTTCTTTCTTCTTCTTGTCCTCCATCTCCTGTGGTGATGTTGGCACTTGGGGATTGGTTCATGGTGAAGGTGCACTTGCCAACATGGGTGAAAAGTATTGGAAAATAAAGGTAAATATCATGTACGTAGATTTTAGTATAAAAAGACATGACCGCCCCGTGGGTGGTCAGAGAGTGCCTGTGACTGCTTGCAGATCAGACCTCTGTTGGGCAGACAGAAAATTTTGTAGGTAAGAAATAATAAACAATCAGAAGACGGAAAAGCTGAAGAGTCCAGACTCGTCCTTTGAAACGCGTGCCACCCAAGAACCACCCTACCCGTGTCGGGGCAGAGACAGACAGCCGGACCCGACAGTTAACCAGATGTCAATCTTCAAATCTAGCCAGCTGATTGGCTCTTCAAACTAGGCAGTTGGCTAGTGTGGCTAGTTCAAACTCATTGGCTCTGCCAGGTCCTCACAGGGAACCACCCCCTCAACTGGAAACCAGACTTTGTTTAACCACTCAAGCTGTGTGATAAAAGTAATTCTTCACTTAAAATCCAACCCAAAACCTGAACCTGTTACTATGAATGCAGCCAAACTCAATGACACTTGTGTTCTGAAAACATTTTCCCTTCTAGGCACGAGAGGTTGTAAATGAAAGAGTCAATATGGGGGAAAAGAAGGCAGAACCATTGGATTTTGTGAAAGATTTTCAGGAATATCTGACCCAGCAGACTCATCATGTCAATATGATTTCTGGATCGGTTACTGGTGACAAGGAAGTAGAGACTCTCCAGGGAGGTGAGCTGTACCATAATTTTTTTTTCCAGTACCATAAATTTGATGTTTTTTGAGAGTGACTTCAGTGTTCACAGTCCAGATAATACTGCTGTATGGAAGCATTGCTGGTTGTCATTTTATGTCACATAGGATGTGCATGTACCTTTGTTTTGATCAGAGCATGTTTTTATAATTCTCTATATTTAAAAATCAAGGGCTGAGAGAAGCAAAAGCTCTTTGGCATTTGCTCACAGTGTGACAGATGGTGTCCCACAGATTGCTCATTAAAATCTGTGTTGCATTGTTCACAGCTGGGACAGAAGGTGATCAGAATGGTCTGGATCATCCCTCTGTTGAAGTTTCACTGGATGAAAACTCAGGAATGTTGGTGGATGGCTTTGAAAGGACTTTTGATGGGAAGTTAAAGTGTCGATACTGTAACTATGCCAGCAAAGGAACAGCACGGCTCATCGAGCACATCAGGATTCACACAGGTATGGGATCTTCTCTCTGCCTGCCTGGGAGGCCTTGGGGATTTCCTCAGCATTGGGATTTCCATGTCAGCAGTTGGCAAATTCATCATGCTCATCAGTCACATGACAGGGATTTAAAAATTGAGCTGGCACTTGAGATAGGAAGAGTAAGATGATTTTGGATTTCTGCTCCTGAACACACATCAGATCCTTTAGGCAATTCTGACATTGCAGGCCTGGATCTGTAACTCCTAGATCAGTCTACCAAGGGAAAATCAGAATTCCTAAAGTGCTGCCTTACAAAAGTGTTGGCCTGTTATTCTTTTACTCACATCAACTTTTTAAAAATTCCTCAGAAAACTTTGTATCCATAAATTTCATTTGATAGAAGAACAAAGTTCTGCATGTGCAAAGGAGATGATGGTCTGCCTGATCATCATCCTATGTCCCATCTGGAAGAGCATTCTTAACAATAACTGGGTATTGGTGGGTTTTTATAGTCTATTTTTGTCAAGGTGTGCCATGTACCTATTTAAACTGTGCAAATCCCTGCTGGCATTTATTATTATAAGTAACTATATGGGAGTAAAGTTTAGCATGAAAGCTTCAATGTAAATTGAAGGCCCCTAAAAATATCTTCTAGTTTTTCTGTGCTGATGAAAAAAGTGACAAATGTATTCCTACACAGAGATTTATAGGGCCTTTTCTTCCTCTGTTGTTTAGAAAATATTCCTGTTCTGCACAACATTCTAGATGTGGAAGTACAAAGCATAGTAATAAGAATGAAGTTATTGGTAGAATATTCAAATGTAAGGACATATCATCAAGTTTGTGTCTGGTATCAGGAGTGAACAGAAAAGTTACAACTGTGGCTTGTTAAAGAGCATTTGCCACTGTTGGATGTATAAACCTGAAAAGCAAAACTCCCATAAAGGTTAAAATATCCTAAACTGTTCTGAAAGCTCCAACTTCATGGCAAATGAGAGAAAACAAGAAAATAGATGTTTGTGAATCTGTCAAGTGTATCACACCAATACAGATGACTTCAGGGTGTTAAGCAGAGCAGAAAAAAAATTGTGTGCTGCAAAGAATGAAAGTTTTTACAGGTTTGCAGCTGATGTGATTGTAGCTCTCTCAGGTACAGTTAGTCTCCTCAGATTCTCACTTTGCTGGGAGCCATTCCTTCCACACAGGAGCTCCCTGGGTGGATTTTGGGAAAGGTGGGGCCCCTTCACTGACCCTGCAGTGTTGGCTTGTTTCAACAGGGCATAATGGGGTAGGAAATGGCAACCAGCCAGAAATCAGAGAGTTCTGAGGTTCAGATTCTGAAGGACCTGGTAAATTCTTCTCTTGTGTCTTCCAGAACAAGAAAATAGTTATTTTGGTTTGGTTTTCCTGGTTTGGTTTGGTTTGTTTTTCTACTCAAGGGAAGAAGATCCAAGGCCTGAGTGTTGTTTGCCTTGGAAGGCTGGCAGAGGGCCAGGAGATGTTGCTTGTGCTGTGAGGGCTCAGATGAGTCAGCTCTAAAGTAGGGAAGTGGCAGCTGACTCACAGCCTCAGAGCAGTGTAAATAAACAGGTACAGCACCCTGGACATCTGCCAAAGGAATTGTGACCCAGGCATGATCATGCAACCATCATTATTATCATTATTATTAAGTGCAGCCTACCACAGGATTGGCTTCATGCTGAGTCTGAGAGCAGATAATGAGTAGTTCACCAGCTGGATTGTGCTACATGCGATGCAAAACTTTTATCTCTGTGCAACCAGTTTAGAATGAAATCAGATTGACAAACTCCCTGCATTCACACAGAATTTGCCAATCTTCTCATACCATTTTATCAAGTCTCCAGATCTTTATCTATCCTTGTGTGTATGTGTATGAGTGCAGAGAGATGCTCATGGAGAAATCACGGTTTTACTTGGTGCAAAGAAGGTATTAGAGGTAGCACAAAAGTTGATTTCTTTCCTCTTGGAGAGCCAGTGATGTAGGGGGAATAAAAGAAATCTTATTTGGTATCCCAGACTGTCATTCCTCAATGTGGAATGCTCATCAGTCACATGACAGGGATTTAGAAATTGAGCTGGCACTCAAGATAGGAAGAGTTAGATGATCTTTTATTTCAGCACCTGAACACACATCAGATCCTTTAGGCAATTCTGACATTGCAGACCTGGATCTGTAACTCCTAGATCAGTCTACCAAGGGAAAATCAGAATTCCTAAAGTGCTGCCTTACAAAAGTGTTGGCTGGCCTGTTATTCTGTTACTCATGTTAACTTTTTAAAAAATCCTCAGAAAACTTTGTATCTATAAATTTCATTTGATAGAAGAACAAAGTTCTGCATGTGCAAAGGAGATGATGGTCTGCCTGATCATCATCCCATGTCCCATCTGGAAGAGCACACAGCTCTCCAGGGAATGCCTGGCTTTTGGTATCTGTTACAACTCTTTAGCCAGAGGATCCTTTTTCAAAGCTCAGTCCTTGAGTGGCTGCCTGTCTGTGGGGGTTATTTAGGATGCTAATTCCAGGATGTTTAGGAGTAGGGATGTCTGGAAGGTCCCAGAAGGATACTCTCCTTCAGAGTTCTCATGAAGGTTTGTGTGTTAGCCTGATTAGCTAACACACAGGTTTGTGTGTTAGCCTGGTTCCACTCAGGATTTTTCTGTGTGCTGATGATCCCTGGGTGAGGCAGAGCTGTCCCAGTGCTCTCCACTCTCCCAGGATGCCCAGCTGAGCTCGAGGCTGGCGGTGACTGAAGCTGGACGAGCGGCTCCCAATGAGCCGCACACAAAGCCTGTTCCAGGCGCTCCCAGGTGCTGTGGGCTAACCTGTTCTGATTTTCCAGGGGAGAAGCCACACAGGTGCCACCTGTGTCCCTTTGCCTCGGCCTATGAGCGTCACCTGGAGGCCCACATGCGGTCCCACACCGGGGAGAAGCCCTACAAGTGCGAGCTGTGCTCCTTCCGCTGCAGCGACCGCAGCAACCTGTCCCACCACCGCCGGCGCAAGCACAAGATGGTGCCCATCAAGGGCACCAGGTCTTCCCTGAGCAGCAAGAAGATGTGGGGGGTTCTGCAGAAGAAGACCAGCAATTTGGGCTACAGCAGAAGAGCGTTAATTAATCTGAGTCCGCCTTCCATGGTGGTGCAGAAACCAGACTACCTTAACGATTTCACCCACGAGATCCCCAATATCCAGACTGAGGCGTACGAGAGCATGGCAAAAACCACGCCGAGTGGTGGCTTGCCCAGAGATCCACAGGACCTCATGGTGGATAATCCTTTAAACCAGCTCTCCACCTTAGCAGGACAGTTGTCCAGTTTGCCACCTGAAAACCAAAATCCAGCCTCTCCTGACGTCGTGTCCTGTCAAGAAGAAAAGCCTTTCATGATACAGCAGCCTGCTGCACCTGCAGTAGTTTCAGCTGTGTCAGCAAATATTCCTCAGAATTCCTCTCCAACCAGCCCAGACTCCCGGCCCACTCACAATCAGAGGAACTATAGTCCCGTGGCAGGGCCCAGCAGCGACCGCAGTGCCCACACCAGTACTCCCAGTATCAGCAACAGCCAGCCCAGCACTCCAGCTCCAACCCTGCCAGTGCAGGACCCTCAGCTCCTGCACCACTGCCCACACTGTGACATGTACTTTGCAGACAATATCCTTTACACCATCCACATGGGATGCCATGGATTTGAAAACCCTTTCCAGTGTAACATTTGTGGGTGTAAGTGTAAAAACAAGTATGACTTCGCTTGCCACTTTGCAAGAGGCCAACATAATCAACATTGACTGAGAACACGCTTTTGTTTAGTTTTTTAACATATTACAGTCTATTTTTCATACTTGCTGATGGAAAGCTTGCACATTCCCATAAGGAATCTTCACATTAATCAATTCGACAAAGGAGGCAAATTGATTTCCGTGTTCTTATAAAACTTGCCAGGGAAATTTTGTATCAGATTCAGTTGCTGTTTTATATGTAGCTTTTCAAAAAAAGCCAAGAGTGCTGTAAGGGTTGGAATGCATTTACATGCTGTGGTTGCTAAATTTAAGTTGCTTGCATTTAATCCCAATAAACATTCTGCAAGTGGAAAAGCAGAGCGTGTGTCCTGAACCATAGGAGGTAATGCCCAGATCGTTTACTAGGCAAGACAAGACATATTATCCATAAAATATGAAAGGTCAATGCAATGACACATCATATAGAGACAGAACAAGGAGGAATGGTGGTGGCTTCATGGTGACAGAGGGCAGGGATGGATGGGATATTGGGAAGGAATTGTCAGGGTGGGCAGGCCCTGGCACAGGTGCCCAGAGCAGCTGAGGCTGCCCCTGGATCCCTGGCAGTGCCCAAGGCCAGGTTGGACACTGGGGCTGGGAGCACCTGGGATAGTGGAAGGTGTCCCTACTTTAAGGTCCCTTCCAACTCCAACCATTCTTTGACTTTGGAGAAATCCTTAAAAACCTGGCTACTCAAACAAACAGAAGCAATTTTCACCTACAAAATCAGTTTGATGTAAACGTTGCTTTAATCTGATGAAGGTTAATAATAAGTTTTTGTTTACTATAGTCTAAACTCTTCATGCTAGGACTTCAACACTAATTTAACTATTAGCACAAAAGTAGAAGATATCAGGTTATTGTGAATAAAACTATGGTAGAAAAAAGAAAGAGCTAAAAGCCTGTTATTCATGAGTTATTGAAAACAAAAAAGTAAGAAACCTTATTTTACCTACACTCTACAAAATTTTGCATGTCAAATTTTTTTTGAGGAGGCAATTTTTAGAGAGATAATGAAGAGCCTGTATATTCTGTGAGATTTCTAATGCCTTAAACTGAGTTGTACAGATATTTAAAATTTGCACAATTAGACTTCTGTCCTGCTGATAGAAGTTCTGATAGAAACAAACTAGAAGTTTACAAATCAAACTCCTTTGTTCAGTTTTATGTTGGGCCAGGCTACAACTGAGAGGTTGCCTGTATTTTTGAGAGTTGTATAATCCAGTTTATTGTAAATTTCAGCTGACTTGGAGGCCTGGTTTGTCCCCTCTCCCAGGTTTGATGTCCTTTGGGTGTGCTGGGAATAAGGGGAAGCACCTCTGGCTTTTTCTGGGCTCCATGTAGGATGCAGAGGAAAACTGACTGACTACACTGATGTTGTTTTTAGGAATTGTGGATGGCAAATAATAACTCAAGTTGTTTATTTTGCTTCTTAGTGTACACTCATCTTTAGAAGCCCTCAGGCTAAAGGACAGGCACTTTAACCTAAACCTGAGTAAAACATCTAATTAAAATGAATAATAACTTTATGTGCTAGATAAGAATTTGAGACATTAAAGGAAGAACTGTTACTTTTCCCATATTTAGACATGCACTTTTACCTTGGTTTGTCCTACTTGAGACAAATTAAAGCTTCCCTTATATATTTCCCTTTTCCTATCAGCAAAGCATGTTTTGTTAAAAGCAGGGAGATTTTATTAATGTTCCACAAGTCAGAGGTTGGAATCTCAATAGGAAATGTTTGGCTTATTCAAATTTATATTTTTATGCTAAAACTTCCTGAAACTAATGGAAAAATGTACAGTGATCAGGGTGAGATCAATGCAGGAAAACCACCTGTGTAAGAATTTTAGCTGTAGAAGTAATTTTGACTTTAATTAAATAGAAATTTGGATACCAGACCTGTTTCTGTCTACCTGACTGACCTACTGTTGAATTTCTGTGCTTGAAGAACTGGGTTCTTTCTTGGCTGTGCAGTCTTGAAGTAATGAGGTCAGAAATCTGCCACTGGAGTGGTTCCAGTGTAGTTAAGATGAACAATAACACTGTCACTCCTAAAAATTGTTTTGTTTTCAGGCCTGGTTCAGAATTTGTTTTGCTGGGTTTGTAAGACAGAATGTAATTTGCATTTTTCATGAGGACACTCTGTAATTCCAAAATATTTCATTGTTGCTTCATACTTTTTAGATTTGTTTTATAAGTAAAACTGCAAGTCTGTGTGTGTAAACATCCTGTATTTTAAGGATAAAAGCTGACTGAACTGGAATCCAGTTAGAACTTACTGCTCCTGGGCAGGTTTTGGAATCAAAATTTTTCCAGTTAAAGAGGGCAGAAATGGTGGCACTCTTTGGATCACATGTTGAACAATTCTACAATTTAAATTTGGCTGAAATGTAGTGTTAGGATAAGAGAAGACTGGAAGACTTTACAACTATTAATTTATGGAAGTGGTTCTTGCCTTTTTGGTAGATGATGCCCTCTCCTATTCCCAAGCTCTGGCATTCCCAAGGGAACTTGTGCATGCTGGAGCTCCAGGGAGCACCTTTCAGTACTGAGTGATCACAGCAGCCAAGTGCTCCTTGCCTTGTGGGTTTTTCCCTGCTGGTATCCTAGGGAGAGTCATTTCCCTGTGCACAGATGTGGTTTCTGACCTCTGGGGCTTCTGCTGGCTGTGTTCACATTGCTAGAGGCTTCTCTTTGTCTCCTCATTTGGTGATTTAGAGAAATGACTCCTGAGCCACAATGGCCTTGGGCAGAACTCAGGGTGGGTCACTGATGGAGGAGTTGGGAGCAGGAGGAAGCCTGCAGAACCCCATGGAAAAGGGGCCCTTGTTCAGGAGGGGATCCCATTGTGGGGAATGGATGTTCTTAACAACAGAACTCAGTGTGAAAAAATCTGTCCCCAAGCCTTGCAAATCAGTGTTTGGAAGGATTTTCCTGCTGCTGCCTGGACACCACGGGTTCTGCTCTGGAGTGACTGAGGGAAAGATTAGTTGGGACATCTCTGAATGGTTGAGGAATGAAAAAACTCTTTTCTCTGTTTCCTTGGGCAAACTCCTCGTGGCAGGGGCGTTCCTGGGCAGCAGCAGCAGTAGCAGTGTTGTTGCTCATCCCTTGGTTCTGCCCCCAGAGCCCTGGGGTGGATCCCTGTGTCCTTCCCAGGACTGGGATGTTCTGATTCCAGGATCACACTGTGTGTTCAGTTGTGCCAAACACTGCCCGGGCATCATTGTCCCCTCCTGTCAACTGAGCAGCTTTGGAAGGTGTGTTTTCCTATTTTTCATAATTTATACATACTATTGACTAGAATTTAAAGACCAGAGCTGGTACTGGCAAATTCTTTCCAAGTGTGATCCCTTGCACAAGCAGGCCTTACCCAGAGCCAGTGAGGGAGACTTGTCCAGGATTCTGATTGAGTCCTTTGTTAAGAGAACTTTTCATTTTGAGTCCTCCATGTGCACTCACACTGCACTCACTTGTTTTGTTGTTTTTTTTAAAAACCCAAATCCTCACATTATAAGGTAATGGGTGATTAACATTTTAACTGTTATTAATGGAAGTTTGGAAAGGAGATGGAACTTTTCCATAGTTCTGTAGCTGCAAAACATGAATCTTGTGGGGGTTTTGTTTTTATTGTCACTGATTATTTTATAGCTTTGTGGACATTTCTAACGTGCACTATTTATAGCACTCTTAATACTCACTGTTTTGAGACTGAATATTCCAAGGAACATTTGAATATTTCAACATTTTCATTATCTCAGTTAATATTCAACTGTGAAGGAGGCAATAGGAAAAATATTTTGTTTTTTCACAGACACATGTTTAGATGAAGAGGATTTAGACATAAAATGTTGATTGGCTTTTTAATATAAAAGTCAGTGCTGGGACACTTCCCAGCAGTATTTTCCAGACGAATAATCTGTTAATGTTTGTTTTGTTCCAGAATGTTTTGAGGGTTTGCTTTTTGTTTCTTTTTGACAAAGGGAATGTAATTTAGAAGTCTTCACTGGCAAGTTTTCTACTAATTTTAAGCTTCTTTGAAAATCTACAGCAAATGATGTTCTGCTACAGGAAATCTCTCTCCTGCTAAAGCATTTTTCATTGAGCAATCTTTGTGTATGTGCTTCTAAGTACCTACTTTGTTAATAATATGTATTTCAGTGTAAAGAGCAGATTTTATGCAAAAATGAAAGCTGTTAGAGCTGTAAAATAAATTCTAATGTTAGTGAACGTTTCTGAGATGACAAGGTTAATTCTGAAATAACTCTATCTCGTGTAGTTCATGCTGTGAAGCTTTGCTTTTGTAAGATATGAATAAAATAACACTTTCTAATTAGGTCCCATGTCAATTCTTAATTGCATATCCTTCCACGGGTGGAGCTGGTGATTTCCCAGGTGCTCCTCCTGGGTTAACTCTTTCTGATTCTGTGAAATTTGAATCTCAGGATGGTTTGCTCTTGGCTTGATCTCCACAGCCAAGAACAGCTTGGTTAGATTTGATTAAAGTGTTTCTCTTCCATATCATGAGGAGAGGAGGCACAGGGGCTCCAGAGAAGGGAGCTGCACCTCAAATCTCTCAGCAGCAGTGCTCAGAGTACTGCATTTGAAATACTTGGGACTCCTAAACACCCAACATTCTCTGTGTCATTATTTTAAAACATATTTATTTACTACCTTGGTTGCCTCCTGTTGGAATGAAGAAATAACACTTGTAGCAGGGTCAGAATATTGGGTTTTCAAAGTCTTTCCTTGCCTCAAGTCTTCCAAAAATTCTGCTTTCAGTTTGTTGAGTTCTTCTGCCAGCTTCTTCATCTCACTTGGGAGAACGTTTTTACCTAAAACAAAATTGAAGCTGAACTTTTAACTTCATGCTTACAGAAAAAAATCACAGACCCACAGAATATCCTGAGTTGATGATCCCCCACAGGACCATCAGTCCAGCTCCTGTCCCTGCACAGACACCCCAACAACCCCACCCTGGCAGTGCTGCCCAAACTCCTGGAGCTCTGGCAGCCTCAGGGCTGTGCCCATTCCCTGGGGAGCCTGGGCAGTGCCAGCACCCTCTGGGGAAGAACCTTTCCCTAAATCCAACCTAAACCCCCCTGACAACACTCCAGGGAGAAGCCTGAACACAGGCACAGAGCTGAGCTTTTCAGCTGAGGACACTGAGCTGCTCCTCATATAAATCTGCCCCTGTCCTTATTGCCACGTGTCCCAAAGCAGTATTAAAATCCTCTAAAATGCTGCTCTGTACTAAATGGCTTTATTAAAGCTGTAATTAATACAGTTAATAAACATGATACTGGTTTTTAAACCTACACACTTCTACAAACTACCCTGACCAGAGCTGTGAAGGTGTTGCCACAGGCACAGCTGCTGGGATAGGATCCTGGACAGTTTATCCCAAGGGAATTGCAGGGGCTGTTTCCCAATGCCAGTTGGAGCTGGGATGGGTGGGAAGGGCAGATGGGGTGGGTACCTTTGGCATCCTGCATGGCCTCAGAGATGGCTCTCCTGCATGCCTGGTCAGCCTGATGGACAGCACTGGCTGCACAGATGGCTCGAGCTGCCTCCTGGCCAGGGCCACCAGCAAGGAAGAAAACAAACAAACACTTTGAATTTACTTGGCTTTTGAAGTGCTATTTGAGAACAAAACATTAGCAGCACCTCAGGCTGGCACCACTGTCCCAGGCTGCTCCAAGCCCCAGTGTCCAACCTGGCTTAAATTAGTGTTGAAGTCCTAGCATGAAGAGTTTAGACTATACTAAACAAAAACTTATTATTAACCTTCATCAGATTAAAGCAACGTTTACATCAAAATTTGAATTTGTACATGAAAATTGCTTCTGTTTGTTTGAGTAGCCAGGTTTTTAAGGATTTCTCCAAAGTCACAGAATGGTTGGGGTTGGAAGGGACCTTAAAGGAGGGACACCTTCCACTGTCCCAGGTGCTCCCAGCCCCAGTGTCCAGCCTGGCCTTGGGCACTGCCAGGGATCCAGGGGCAGCCACAGCTGCTCTGGGCACCCTTGCCAGGGCCTGCCCACCCTCACAGGGAACAATTCCAAAGCTGTGCCCTGAAGCCCAGCAGTGCTACCTTCTGCTCTGTGTCCTCCTCATTTGGCCTCTCTGGATTTTCCAAAGCAGTGGCCAGCAAGTTCATGATCTGCTCACTAAGAAAACAAACAGAGTAAACCATGACAATCACACAGATACACTTCTTTTCTTTTCTAATGATGCCACAGAAAAAAAAAATGAAAAGCAAGATTTCAGTTAAATTTTTAAGGCAATCAGTGAAATAATCCTAAATGAAAAACAATTACAACTCAAATTATTTCCAGCCTCATCATTTCAGACAACTTGCACAGATTTTCAGTAACAGGGTAGGAATGCTGTGGGTTTTGAGGTTAACTCTGCAGAGGATGGTGGCTGTGAGCTCCCAACAAGCCTGGATTCTGTGTAACTGCCAAAAATCACCACTGGGAATACTTTTTACACATTGTGTAGATACAAAAAGAAGCTTCTACCACTGAAGATAGCACTTAGGGAAAACTCTGGGATCAATCAGTAACATACTCATCCTCTGAGATGCCATCAGAACTGCTCAGAATGAGGCTGTGCTGCTCCCAGGTGTTTTTCCTGGGATCTGGCACCTCTATTTTCCTTGCCATTAATTGTATGGTCTGCTCAGACACAGGATCACTCCTGCGGCGGTTCCTCTGCAGGCAGCATTCAACTGGGCACTCCAAAAACAACTGGCAGAAGCCCAAGGAATCTAAAAAGAACAGAACCAGACAATTTTGTCTTTAAACAGTTCAAGTAACAATTTCTGAGAGCAGCATGCAGGAGAAAGGCTCTACATGAATGAGGGGCTTCTGCTCTGCTTCTGAACCTGACATGAACACAAATCTGGACAGGGAACAGAATTTTACCTCAAGGCTGCTCAAGAAATGTCTGAGACAGAACCATGGAATGGTAAAGTCATTTCATTCCATCCCTGCCATGGGCAGGGACACCTTCCACTGTCCCAGGTGCTCCAAATCCTGTCCAGCCTGGCCTTGGACACTGCCAGGGATCCAGGGGCAGCCACAGCTGCTCTGGGCACCTGTGCCAGGGCCTGCCCACCCTCCCAGGGAACAATTCCTAATTCCCAATATCCCATCCATCCCTGCCCTCTGTTACTGGGAAGCCATTTCCCCTGCTCTGTCATTCCATGCCCTTGTCCCAAGTCCCTCTCCAGCACTCTTGGAGCCTCCTTATGTACTGGAAGGTGCTTTAAGGCTGCTCTAGGAAGGATTTTACACGATCTACCAATTTATAATAAGGCAGTAACAAAGTAACATTGATTGCTACTCTGTTACAGGTACCCAGCGATCAGAATAACCCACGCTCCAGGAGAGCACGTGAAAGAAGGCGCTGAATTTCCCACAATCATCCTCATGCCGAAGATCAGCGAATAAATAATTACATTTGCGGGCCAGCTGGTACACCTCGTAACGCATGCTCTGGTAATAGAAGTTGTCATCCAGCAGGAGGACGAGCGGCCGGGAGGCGGCTCTGGGGGCGGGCAGCAGCCCCTCCCGGCGGCAGCAGCGCAGGAAGCGCGGCCAGCCCGGCTGCACAGGGCCGGGCAGCGGCGCCCCGGTGAGCAGCGCCCGCAGGAGCCCCTCCAGGCACTGCAGCAGGTCGCGGCGGCTCTGCTTCCAGCCGGGCAGCTGTGGGGAGAGCAAGGCGGGAGATCACGGCCTCCATCACCGCCGCTGAGTGCTCCCGGCCCCGCGCCCGCCGTGAGGGGACGCGGCTCGGCCAGGCCGCGTCCCGTTGCCTGGCAACCGCGGTCGCACGCGATGACGTAACACCAGCGCGCCGCACTGACCGATGGGGACGGGCTGGTGCGGAAGGCCTCGGGCGGGATGAGCTCGTCGTAGGCGAGCAGCGCGCAGGCCCAGCCCGGCCGCTGCGGCAGGCGGCGGCTCAGGGCGCGGCCCAGGGTGGACTTGCCGGCCGCGGGCAGCCCGCACAGCAGGCACAGCCCCACCCGGGCGCCGCCACCGCTTCCCCGGTGCTGCTGCTGCTCCGCCGCCAGCGCTGCCGCTCCCGCCGCTTCCGCTGGCGCTGTGCGCATGCGCCGGGCCCGCGCCGCGAGGCGCCCCCTGGCGGGCTCGGTGTAAACGACAGAGCCAGGAACGGCCCCTTCAACCCGGCCCTGGTTGAATCCGGTTCTGGAGTTACACATTTTTTACCCAATTCTGGTTTTACCCATTTTTTACCCAGTTCTGGTTTTACCCATTTTTTTTACCCGGTTCTGCTTTTACCCATTTTTTTTGCCCAGTTCTGATTTGACATTTTTTAGCCAATTTTGGTTTTACCCATTTTTTACCCAGTTCTGATTTTACCCATTTTTTACTCGGTTCTGCTTTTACCCATTTTTTACCCAGTTCTGCTTTTACCCATTTTTTACCTCGTTCTGGTTTTTGCACATTTTTTACCCAATTCTGGTTTTACCCATTTTTACCCGGTTCTGGTGTTTGCCCAATTTTTTTTACCCAGTTCTGGTTTTTACCCATCTTTTACCCAATTCTGCTTTTACCCATTTTTTACCGAGTTCTGGTTTAACCCATTTTTTACCCTTTTGTGGTTTTACCCATTTTTTACCCAGTTCTGGTCTTACCCATTTTTTACCTAGTTCTGCTTTTACCCATTTTCTACCTGCTTCTGGTTTTTATCCATTTTTTACCCAGTTCTGGTATCACAATAAGCACTAGAATTCTCTTTAGTCCCCCCTGAGCCTTACAGGCTGAGCCATCCCCCCCATGCCCCACGTGCCTTCTGTGGTGATCACAAAACAAAGATACAACCACGTGTGCTGCCCCTGAGGATTTATTTAAAATTGTAATGTAATAAATAAAAGCAATGCCATATTATACTCGAGGTCTAAATGACAGGAATATTTAATGAGAACAGTTTGAGATCCTGAGGGATCAAGGAAGAGGAAACTTTTTTGGAAGACACAGATTTTTTGCCAGCAATCTCTTTTGGGTTCTTTTGTCCAGCTCTTCAGTGATGTGGCCATCTGAGGGGTTGGAAATACTTTCTCAGGGAGGCAATGCTGCAATTTATTCCCTCTTTTTCCCAGTCTGCGCTCTGAAATTTGCATGAGCACAGCCAGGGTGTGCTGCAGTCCCCAAGGAAGGTGGATGCACACCCACAGCTCTGTTCTGGGCTAAATCTAAATCTAAAAATCTCTCAGCTGGTGGAGACTTTCCCTGGATTTCCTGCATCCCTCTCCTACAGAGACATTTGATGGAGCCTATTTGGAAATCTATATCCCTCCATAGATCCTCTTTGAAATCACTGCTGGTTTCTAACTGTGTCATGACAAAAGTTAATCTGTTGCTTTTGTGGTGGAAGCAATTTCTAGGAAAAAAGGCCAAGCTGCCACACCCAGTAAACCCTGAAGCACTGTGGAGCTGTAGAGGTATTCCCAATACCCCACATTTTCTGTAACAGAGATGGATGGGTTCTTTCAGACCCAGGACATGACCTACAGAGTTCCTGGTGTCCCCAGGTGAGGTTACTTTTATAAATTACCTGAAATGGAAGCTGACCTGGCTGGTGGGGTGTGAGAGGTGGGCTCTGGGTGATGGCATTCCAGGACTGCAGCCACAATTCCAATTGGACTGCTACCACCAGGGTGTCAGGTTCTGTTCTGACTCTGTCAGTGCTGTTTTAGTTTACTGCATTGTTTATTTTATCTTTGTATTTTCTTCCCTAGCAAAAAACTGTTATTCCTGCTGCCATATTTTTGCCTGAGAGCCCCTTAATTTAAAATTTATAACAATTTGGAGGGAGGGGGTTTACATTCTCCATTTCAAGGGGAGGCTCCTGCCTTCCTTAGACACCTGGCTTTCCCAACCAAGACACAGGTGGGACTGTCCCCAAACCTGGCTCTGCAGACCCTGAGCTCCTGGCAATGTCCTGAGGACAGGAGAGCCCAGGAGGTAAAGTGCAGCTGTCCCATCTTTGACTGATGTCTGTGAACAGCAGAATTCATTTCTCTGTGGCCTGAGAGGGAGGCAGCAGTGCCAGAGTCCTGTTCTCTGGCACTCCCCCAGGTTCACTCCTGTGCATGTTGAACTTCAGGGTCTGGTTTGTAAAAGGTGAGGTAGAGGAGGCACAAACACAGCCAGCAGCAAGGAGCAAAACTCTGGGGTGTCACCAATCTGTCCTCAGAGCCCCTGGGCACCCAGGGGCCAGGAGGGACCTGCTTCCCAAAGGCATTTTGGCTGCACAAGGAGAGCACTGGAGCACTGAAATCCTTTCATTTGTATTTCAGGCCAGTTTTCTGTCAGAATTGGTTGAGGGCTCCCAAGAAACATCTCAGACAACTGGTCTAGGTGGGACTGGGGGTCGTCGAGGTCCTGAGGAAGCTGCAGGAGGCTGGGTTTGGACTGCCTGCCTGAAGTGTGGGAAACACATTGGGTTTAGTATTTCATGACTTGAGACACCTGACATTTCCAAACTGGTTCTTTACCATTTTTAAGCAGTTTCTATAATTTCCACCCAATGCTCTCTGCCCCTTCCTCTCCCTTGCAGCATTTACCTGTGTTTATGCCAACATTTTTCCTTCAAGCCTTTAATCAACCTATGCTTGATGCTGCATGACAAATCTATTAATTAAATCGAATTAATATATTAATTAATTTAATTAATTTGAATTTAATTTATTAATTAAATCTAATCTAATCTTAAATCCATTTCATAATTCTACATGAAAAAATTCCCCTAAGCAGGACACAGGACATCAATAACTTCACTTACAGCACCAAAAACTTAGGGAAGATGAAGTGAAGAAGGTTTTAAACACTACAAACCTTGTACCAGGAAAATGCAATATGGTAAAAATATTGTGACTTGATGCAGCAGGCTGGAAAAAACATTGCAGAAAATCAGTTTAGCAGAAAACACAAAGTGTAGGTAATTCTTCAGTATTGAGCTAATGTCATTTTAGAACTGGCTCTCATTTGCTGGGGCTTTCTTCATATTCTCTTGCAACATTTTGTTTTGATAATTTTTATTCAGTTTTATAAGAACTAGACCCACAGCCTGGCTAAGCAGCAACCCCAGTGTTTGACCTAAGAAATAACAGAGGTGGTTTCAAGGTATCAGAAAGTCACAAAATCATGATCAGCTGTGTTGGAGAAAAGACACTGTGCAGTCTGGATTACCCAACATGAAATAATCCAAGTCTCCATCAATTTTACCTGATTATTTCCTGTTTCATGACTTGCTCTGTTGCCTTGCTTTGGTTCCTGCCCATTGCTATCCCTGAAACAGAAACCACATCATCAGGAATCCTTCAGGGATGCAGCATTTTCCAAGGACACAGCTACAGCTCAGAGCTCTGGGTTCTCCTTTGAGTCCATCCTGTTCTGGACTTGACAGGCAATTTCAATATGCTCTGCTCCTGCATCCATACAATTCAATTATCAACAAAAATTAGGAAAGTGCCATGGATTTGGGAAAAAATGCTTGAGAACAGACAAGTGGAGTGTCTGGATTGCACTTCCAAGGAGCAGGGGATGGGCTGGTAAATTCCCCACTGCTGCTATTAGCAGGGCAGGCTTGTCCTTTAGGAGGTGTGGAATAGTTTGTGTAGGTGAAGCCTTGCTGCACTGACCTGGGGCACACTCTCATGCTGGATTACCACCTGTGAGAAGGGAAATACCTGTGCTGTCCTCTGCTTTTCCTGCAAAGTTTTCTCCTTATTGCATCACGTTTAAATACTGCTACTGCAATGAGGATGGCTACAGGCAGCACCAGGAGGAAGAAAATCAGCAGCCCATCCCGAAGTGATGTATCTAGGGGAAAAGAATTGAAATGATAGAATTTTAAATCTTTTAAAAGCTATAAAAATCTTTTTTTTTGTTTTAAACAGTACAATTTTCAAATTGTTGCAGAATAGAATTAACAACTTCACTGAAATTTATAACATGTTGCAATCAGAAAAGTAGGATTTGGCTTTGTGGTATTACAAGTTCTTTCTGCCTTACCCACTCTATGTATATGCAACGTTTTTCCTTTTCCATAAAACGTTTTCAATAATTCTGAAGCAGACAAATTTGTTTTGTATTTGCTTACCACAAGTGCTCTGCATGTTTGCTTTGCCTTCCTAAACTTTTAATAAATACAAAACAATTTTTCCCTTTCCCAAAGTACAAATTTAGTAAAATTCAACAAAGTTCTGCAGAAAGTAACACAGATTTTCCTCAGAAAACTATGGATTATGAACTTTGCTTTTAGACAAAGAGATGGAAGACATTTTGTGTGTAAAGGCCAGCAAAAGCTACTTCATTATCAAATAATAATGTTTGTTCTTCAAGTCAGTCCATGATTTGGATGTCATGCAATAGAAAAAACATTAGTATGCTATTAGTAGATTTTTTATGCTATTAGTAGATTATTTCTTTGTCATTAGTAGATTATTTTTATGTTATTAGTAGATTATTTTCTCAGCCCCTGGGGCAGAATGAGGGCCAGTTTCAGTGTCCTACCTCTGTGAGCTGGGCCACTGTCAACGCTGCCGCCGTAGCCAGACTGGTTACAGAAAGGAGGGGCCCATCCCGGATTGCAGTGGCAGTTCCCGTTGTTGTTACACACCTACAGCTCAAACAAGAGGGACTCGTGAGTCAGGCAGGGACAGCCCCCAGAGCTGTCACACCCCTACAGCCCAAACACAGGGATTAGTCAAACAACACCTCATTAGTCAAACAACACCTCCCTGAGAGCGTCCACTCAAAACTTTGGCATGGATTTGGAGTTCCATGCATGGAATTGCATGTGGAAATAAAAAATACTGCATAGTATTGCATGGAAATACATGAAATATTAACTGGGAATAAGCTCTGCCCCTCCATAACAGCCCAAACCACTGAGGGATTCTGATACCCCGTGGTAATTCTCTCGAAGTTAACATTTGTGTTATCTGCCTGCAACTAATCACAGCCCAGAAACCTCAGTTTTACAACCTCTGGACTCCATTTTGATTTTTCACAGAGACATATACAAATCAGGAATTACCAGACTGTCATCCTCAAAGGAATGTTTTCCTTTTGCAATTCACCAGCTCAGTAATATCAAAAAAAAATCCCTTGGGAAATTCAGACAAAATGCCTCTCAATGTTAGTCCTAAGGGGTTTGCAGCGTTCTGGCAAATTACAGGTAAAAAAAAGTGGATTTAACTTTTAATAAAGATCAGGAAAAAGCAAAGCCACCTGCTTGGTTATTGCTTAAAAGCAGGGAATTTGCACAGTCTAGAAACAGGACACAAAGCACCATCTACTCACCCCATTATTATTACACTTCTGCTTTACATCACAGCTGTAGCCCAGAAATCTTGCATCAAGACATTCACAACCTAAACAGGCCTGCAACAAATAATTAGTGTCTTGCAAACACAAAACTTTAAAAACCCCATCCTTTTATAAATATACTGTCTGCAGCTTTCACTTACATGTTAAGAAAAAGGACTGATACAACATTCGGTATTTCAGAATTCTATAACTTTGTCTCAGGTTTGCTTAACTCTGTGAATGCAGTAATGGAGTATTTGATAGAGTAATTTGAATGACTGATAATGTAGCACCCCAGTTTTTTTAAGAGCTAATTAATTGCTTGCATGTATTAATCCCAAAAGATTTTTATTGTGTTATGGCATATGAACAAGAGAGCCAGGGAATGTTTTTGGAAGTTCAGAACCTTCCACCTGGAATATATTCTGTCAGGCTGCCATGGTTCCTCTTACCTTGTTCTCTCCACAGGCTGTGCCATCATGAACTTGGGCAGGATCAGGGATATCTGATCCTAGGTCAAAGTCAGAGGACCAGCACAAAACCCCGGACGCGTTATTGACAACGCTCCAGGCTGGGAGGTTCTGGAGACTGACAGAGGTGCACTGCAGCTTCCCACACAGACTGTGCCTGTTTGGAATGAAGGATACTCTGAGACAAGGTGGACAGGTAAAAATCAGGATCAGGGTAATCCATTCCAACTTTTTAGCTTGTATTAAAATCAGGATCAGCGCAAATCCATTCCAACTTTTTAGCTTGTATTAAAATCAGGATCAGTGCAAATCCATTCCAACTTTTTAGCTTGTATTAAAATCAGGATCAGTGCAAATCCATTCCAACTTTTTAGTTTGCATTAAAATCAGGATCAGTGCAAATTCATTCCAACTTTTTAGCTTGCATTTAAAAAAATATTCTTTTAAATCTCTCACTTTAAGGCTTTGTAACAAATATATTTTTTTTACATGAGGATTTTAAGGTTAGCTTTTATTTTTATTAACTTACTGGACAGGGCATTTCTTGTACACTCCACCTTTCATCCCACAGTTTCCAAACCTATCTCCTTTAATATTTGCTTTTTCAAAGCATATATCAGGTGCTTTCCGTGCCCCTGTACAAAAAAATTAGTGAATCTCAGTAAGGTGTCTGAAAAATACCAGGAAGAAAAATTGGAAATGTCTATCAGGAACCCACAAATGGGTTTACAGCAAATGCCAACCCTACCTTTGCCATAGATAGATTCACACTGTGAATCAAAGCTCTGGCACACTCCATAGTAGCAATAAGCCTTGCTGTTGCTGCATGGGTGACCATTCATGATGTAAACATCATCTGGGCAGTAGGCAGTGCTTCCATTGCAGTACTCAGGGAGATCACAGACATCTTGTTTTGCTCTGCACTCTGCTCCTGCCACTTTAAACTAAGACCAGAGAGGGAGAACACTTTCAGTATTGCAACAGAGGAAGTTCTAGAGTGAAACAAAAACAACTGGGAACATTTATAAGCAAAATTCTCTTCTTACATGCTCTCTTACTGGTGAATGTAATTTGAAAATATGTCAAGATAACTAGGAGAACTCTTTTCAAACATAAAAAAAATCCCAGTGAACGGTGACAATTTAGTTTAATAAAGCATTGCCCACCTTGCAGTTTTTGCAGCACAGTCCTTGAGCACACTGTGAGCCAGGTGTGAGTTTGCAGGTGGCAGCATCACAGCAGGGGTTGGAGCATTCCTGAGAACATTGAAAGGGAATAGTGTTTTATTTATACACCCAGGAAAGCATTCACCAGTCCATGTGGATGGACAAGCCAAAGTTTAAATAACTGTGTCAGATTCTCACATTCTCCTGCTGTAAAAAGAACCAGCAGACACTGCTGCTGTGTTTTATCTGTACAAGTCAGCAGAAAAACACCTGTTTGGATGGGTTGTGGCACAGGGATGCCAATGGAACCAGGGCTTGCTGGCAGCCTTTTGGTTTATTGCTGCCTTTTTTGAGACACTTTTACCCTGTGAAGAATGAGCCAATATCTCCCATTCTTGGAGGGACATTTTGACAATGCAAATGTGACTCTTAAAAGTCATTTTGTGCAGGCAAAGTTGAAGGGTTGCAGTTAACAAAGATGTACATGTTCTATAGATAAACAGTCTCTGTCCTGGAACAGAAATATCCATAATGCTAAAACCAGCACAAAACCCAGTGGTGTCCCACACCCAAGAATTTCACTTCTTTCTCAGCAGTGCCTGAATATTCTGTGGAGTCCAACAGCCCTTAACTGAGTCCACATCAAAATTAAAGCATGATTTTAAACTTTTACTAATATTTATTTTTATATTGCTTGCAAAAATGCAAAATTACAAAGAAAACTCCTCAGATAATAATGCAATTAGGCCAGTATTATATAGAACAATATGATGTAATAAATATACGATATATAATATAATATAATATAATATAATATAATATAATATAATATAATATAATATAATATAATATAATATAATATAATATAATATAATATAATATAATATAATATAATATAATATAATATAATACAAGTATCCATCTCAATTTGATGCATTACCTGTGGTTTGCCACAGTCACATTCTTCATTTTTATCGACCACATTATTACCACAGACAGGTTCTTTGTACACATTACTTGTTTTGGGAGGATTTCTAAGGCAGTTTCCTCCTCCACTTAGAATAAAGGCCTCAAAATCATCAGCACTACAGGTGCTGAAATTCCTGGATCCACTGGAAAGGACAATATTGTATTATTATAAATATTTTGCTTACAGGAGAACATACAACTCAAGCTCCTAAAATATCGTTGTTCCATAATAAATATTGTATTTAATAATGCTAGGAGATCATAAACCAGTTAATTTTTATTTTGCTTTGCATTAAAGTGCAGTACCAAAAGTTTAAAGTACTATTATAATATGAATGCTTTTAGAGGCCAGAGACCATCAGATTATCTATTCTGGTGTCCTGTATGAAACAGGCCTTAGAAATTCTATACTGAGTCTAAAAATGTTTGATTAAAAAATATTCTCAGGAAAACATTCATCTTAACTTGGAGTCCCTAAGAACTGAGGAATGCTCCTTCCTAGAGTAGTTTTGTCCACTGTTCAGTTACCCTGATTATTAATACAACTGGGGATAAATAAAATATTATGATCTTTTTCTCTTAAGGGGAAGCCAAAGAATAAATGAACTGAAGGAAACATAAGCCAAGAAGGTTTTTTTAAAATTAACTGTTAAATAATTTGTTGCATATTTGCACAAACCCATGAGTACATGGAAAGCATTCTCAACAGGGTGAAAAAAACTCCAGCAACACACTATTATTAAAAAAATAATTAAGTCCAAATATGTTCATAGGAATGTTACAAATAAAGAATGATTGGGTCAGAAAACAGATGAAATTTCATATAAATTAAAATTATGTCAAATACTAAGTCAGTGACTCCACCTCTGGGATCAAATTTTTCAAACAACTCCCCATCCACTAATTCAAACAGTTCCCCATCCTGTGAATCTTCCAGAATCTTCCAGATTCACAGGAGCTTCACAGCTTGTAAGACATAGTCACTGCAAACAAAATAAATTATTAAAATGAAATAAGTGAAAATCTTACTTATCTGTGCTGTGCATGATATAGTTTGCAGGACACCTCTTGTCATCATGTTTCATTCCCAGATTGTGCCCCAGCTCATGTGCCACTACTGTGGCATGCCGTAACATTTTGTCATGATTCAGCTAATAAAGAGAATCAAGTTTAAAACAGTGAAACTATGGAAAATACTGTTTGTACCCAGTGATTTACTCCCACCACAAAGCTCTCAAGGACTGTGAAGGCAGAATACCAAATTGTATTGTAAGGTGAAAGCAGCAAGGACTGAAAATTTGTCACTTTATTTTCAGGTAGGGCCAGATTCTGCCACTCCTTCCCTGAGGATCACATTCTGGATAATAAGTTGGCAGCTGGTCTGGATCATCACTGGAGGTTTTATTCTGTGATTCTATTCTATTTTAACACTGTTAGGCATTGATTTCAAAGAGCCTTCAACAACAAATGTACTGATAAAGACCAGAGTCTGCTTCTGAGATTGTCCACAATGTTGTGGCATCCATACTTTAAGGACAGGAACCTCTGCAGTTACTGGTTCTGCCCCAAGGGTGGAGAAAAAAATTAGTTTTGTACTAATTTTAAATTTTTTTTGCCTGTTTACAGTGCTATTGTGAGGAATTCCAGACACTTGAGACTACAGTGTTCACTTTCTATTTAAAGATTATTTTGTAGTTGCATTCCCATCCCAACCTGTGTGGTTATAAACTTCAGTGCTATAAGGATGAGCTTATGCAATATTGAGTCTGATGAATCACACAAGATGGCCAAAAGAATTTGTTGAAGATTCAATGAGCCAAATGGGCTGGAATTTGACAAAGAAATTGGGAAGTACTTTAAAAAAATGGTGTAAAATATGCACAAGTCTTTACTTAAGAAACTCCATGAAAGAAATCAACCAACTCCACGACCAGGGTGATTTGATCAAGTAGGTCAAGGACCAGATTCTTCCATACCCAAATGATGATGTACTCACAGTGCTGATTGACCCTCCCTGGACATGTGAGCACACAGTGCCCACAAAAGCCATTCCAATGGATCCACTGAAAGAGCTTCTCCCTCTGCAACAAGAGCAGTTTGGAGGTGGTCTTAGAGGTGGGTTCAAAGTTCATGATTTCTACTAAAAGACACTGATAAGTTGGAAATATTGCAAGGCAAAATTTGGTCTTCCTGGAGTCAAGAAGGAATTTAGCACCACAGCAGGGTTTTATTCTAATTAATAATGAATATCTGAATAAGAACTTGAAAATAATGATCAATCACTTAAGTCTTCTGTGTCAGTGCACTCAATTACAGAAAGGCTAAGGAGGGAAGGGACCTCTGGAGGTCACCCTGACCCTGGAGCTGATTAACTCTTAAGAATCTGTTATACTTTCTTGTAATTTTTCCAGGTAAAACCATTTTGGAAGTGCAGAGAATTTTACTCCAAGTATATTTTAATGAATATACAAGCCCCAAATCATATAGATTAGCACTGACAGCATGGCTGGTTTTGCCACTGAATGCAAACTTACATTATGAGGTGAGCAACGTCATTCCTTGAGCGCTTCAGAAGATCTTTCTGTCTCCAAGAAACAAATCTACTCAGCACATCCCCAGCTGAACCATCCATCACAGATATGTGGTTGGCATCTGTCCAAATCTCTAATCCAACCAAAACAATCTGGATGTTTAATGCACTATACATCTGAAATAAAAATGATAATTAATGTCCCTCAGCTGTTCTGATGGAATTCTGAAAGATGACTTCATTACTGCTGAGTAAACAATAAGCTGAACATAGTGACCAAGACATAACTTCAGTTTCTTTGAAACTCAATCTATGATAATTGTAATTATAAGTGAAGTATAAATTATTTATAAATTGCAAACTGAATAAAAATATTTAGAATATAAAATTAAATATAACTGAAAACACTCTATTTTATGAAAGTACCTAAAGAAAGCTGCTCTTCTGAACACTATCATAAAATAGAAACTACTGAATCCAGGAGACCTTTCTGACCTACCCCATCAACATAATTAATCAGCTCCACTGTTTCCTTTTGCACTGCAGCAGGATCAGAATTCTTCAGCAAAAACTGTAAAATACCACAGCAATGTCAGAGAAGAAAAATTAGCAAAAGAATGAAATGTATTTAGTGTTGGATGATATAATTACCCTGTTGTGATCCACGACCACATATAACTCTACATAGCTTTTCTGGGGCAGGACAGCTCGCTTCTCCTGCAAATGAGAAAGCACAGCAAATTAACATAATGAGTTTGCAATGTTGCATTTTGTAACGTGGCCTCAATTTGTGTCAGATTACCCCACAAACATCTCTGTGTCAGTAATTCACAGCAGGTCAGACACTGGGATGCATGAGCTGAATGGCAGCTTGTGCATTTCATGTCCTGCCCACAGCTGTCCTGGCCAGACTCTGCTGGGTGAGATCCCCACTGTGCTGATCTTCTGCTCCAGGATTTCCTCAGCAGGGCTCCCACCAGATTGGTGTCCATGGAAATGAAGGCACAAGGAAATGTCCTGCCAGGCCAATCCCACCAGCAAGAGCCCTGGAGATGCCTTGGACTGCAGCTCAAGGGAGAAACAGAAATATATTTACCCTGAGGAGCCTGTCCCTGCTGGAGGTACTGTTTGATGAAAATGTGTATTTCACAGGCTGCTTCACAACCATCTCATGCTCCAGGCTGCCATTCAGAACCCCACAGTGGAAGGGGATACCCTGCTCATCTTCCAATTCATAAAGCACATGTTCAAATGTGCTGGATGTGTTGAGGGGCTCCATTCCGTACCATTTGCCTCCAATGTAGAGAATTCCCCTAACAATCATAATAGAATGAAACATTATTTCATAGTTTTTCCCTTGTGGTTATGACTAGGTGAATGAATAACAGCTGGATACTTAGACACTATGTTGAAAGAAATTATTATTTGAAATTATATTAATATGGGGGTAAGTTCAAACGCCCCAAAAAAAGACAAAACAGAACTTATTTAAAATACTCAACAAGTGTGATCTTCTTGAATCAGTTAGAAAAGGAAGAAAAAAAAAAGATAATGAAGCCAATAGTAAATGTTACTATTGTTAGTAAAATGTTAGTAAATGAGTCTGGATTGTGGGTACAGAGCTGATGCAAAGGGTCCCTTTCAGCCCTTATCTCTACTCATTTAAAGAATTGCCACATTATGTCCTGATTTATTGTGAGTGACATCTCTCTGTGAAACTTCACCTGAAAGTTACATGGGTGAATTTTATCCCATTTGTGATTTTATTGTATTTGAAACACAAAAACCAGTTCAAATTTGGACCAAATTTTTTCATGGAAATGGTTTGTCTTTTGAAAGGTGCCCATTCATCAGACAAAGTTGTTTGCAGGAGTGTTTTAAGTTCAACAAAAGCTCCATCAAGATAAGTTTTTTTTTTTCTACAAAGGTATCTCTGGTCACAACATTCACATCAAGTACTGGAAGCCTCAGGTCATGCCCAGTTTCTCCCTAAATTTATTACAATTTCTCTCATCTTTTTTTCTGTGAAGGAATTTTGGAAAAGAGGAAAAAAGTGGGAATTGAGGGAAACCATAAAACCTATAATGAGTTTCAGCTTCATCAAAGGGTGAAATATTTAAAAAAAATAGGAAGAGGAAATACCTAAGGCCATCACATATGCTAAGAGCAAGTGTGGAGTCAGCAATTCCTTCAACAGTGCCATGATAATAACAGTGTGTCTGAAATGCAACAAACCCACACAATTAGTGACACAACAAGGTGGCTGCCTTCGACTGCAAACTTATTTTCTAACTAACCATATTATTTGCACGACATCAGGGCTGGCTGTTAGAAATTTACAGAGCTCCCTACTTGAAAGTAATCCTGACCTTCTTGGAGGAGATTATCCCTTGACATGAGTATCTAAAGTAGCCTTTGGCCCCTTGGTTCTAGAACACAGCCAACTTTTTAGTTTAACCCATCAACATATTTTATATTTTTTATAAATTTTTAATAGAATTTTTATAAAATTATAAAATATTTTATATTGTTAATCTACATTACTCATCTTGCTTAAGAACTGCTCTGAGAAGATCTTTCATGCACAACCACCCAATTAAGTCTCACTGAGCTCACGTGCAGTTTAAGATGAAATTAAATTTAGAAGTATTTATAAGGAGGTTTGTTTGATACAGGATTGAAAAACTCCAGAGCTTTGATGCTGCCACTGTACTTTAAATTGCATATTATGCAAAGGGGCTCAAATTCAGACTTGGCATAATCTGCTTGCAAATCCTTTCACACCTTGGGGAACAGGGGTGCTGCACCCCACAAACAGCCCAGTGCCTCATGGACTTCATCTTTAGATCACTGGTAGCTGTTAAACAGAAATGCTCCACTGTGAAAACTCACAAAAGTCTCATTCCCAGCAAATCTATTTTTTCTTGGCTCCCCTGGTTTTTCAGAAAAAATTCTGCCACAAGGGGGAAATTTTATTATGTACAATACCTCATTTTTGGATGGTGTTGCCTGCAGTTTCCCATTTTCCCCATATGTGTACAGCTTAAAGTTGTCACTGAGAAGTTTTCTGGAAACAAAAATAAACTACAGCTCTTTTAATGGTCTAGAAACAAGAAACAAGTCAAGAGTCCTGGTAAGTGCTACATTCTGTTAGCAGCACACTCAATGCTAAATTATTATTAAAATCCAAGCACATGAAACAAAATACTTTAAAACAAGCTGGAATTTTTGGAAAATAAGTTATTTTGAAACTTATTTATTTTAACTAAAATATCCATAGAAAGGAATCTAAGCAAGCACAGTTGCATAAGGACCTGGTTTATTACAGGCTCAGGAATGAGGAATAAGAGAAACAGAAACATTTCTTAAAATACAACAGAGCTAAAACCCCTCTGACTAATAAAAAACCTAATATTTAACTGAATTCTAATTTTTCTTAAGGATTTTCTGAAATTTTCTGTCTTGCACTGCTAATAAAAAAATAATCAAAATTAATTTCTTCAAAGCTAGAAAAACTTTTATTCCCTTCTATTTACAAGATATTACCATAACAGAGACACTATATTTAACAGTATTAAACAGAGCTGTTTCGTAGTTGCTACAATCTGACATTTAAGTGGTTTCTTCTGAATTTTTTCAGTATAAAAATTCTTCTCTGTATGCAACTAACCCCAAAACAAGGCAATTCCTTAGAACACTCTATCACATACTTATTTTTCTTCAGCTTTAGGAGGTATGTTCCATTTCTGGTTTTAACTGAGTAAGAAAGATTGTCATCTGAATGCTCCTGAAAACAAAAGAAAATATATCACTTAATTAGGTGATTATTCCATGTTTTGCTTGACAAGAGAAGCCCAACTCCTGTCTAAGTTTTAAGTAAAAAACCACAAGATTCCTAACTCTCAGGCTTCCATATTTCAAACTCTCAGCAGCAAAGTGAACATTCTCCCCTATGTAAAGTGTAAATTCTATGAATCTATATTTTCATTTAGAGGGGAGGGCACAGTCCATGAATGCACTCTTTGCTCAGTACCACATCGTGCTTTGTGACACTCCTTATGTAAATCAGATAAACGAGTCCCAGTCTTTTATCCCCTAATTGGTTTGCACAAAGATGACTAATGGTGTTTCATTAACAGTTACTTCAGTAAATGAACTCAGTATCTGGCACAAAGGTAAGTTACCTCAGAACTGAAGAATTAAGGCTCAGGCTTCTCTTTTAATTCATCTCTTAACCTGTGCCACCCTGTGGGACCATTTTTATCCTTTGGGTGCCACATGGCTGAAATCCTCTGGTTCTTATCCAAAGACCAGAACCCGGACAGCATGGATGTTAGCTCAAGTTCAACATCTAATCTGACTCAGAAGAAATAAAAATATTCTTCATGTCCCTTCTCACTTCTGTTTTACAAGGTCATTAACAGGATTAGAAGTTTGGAAGGCACTCAGAGTACAATCACAGGCCTTTGTGGGAACAAATTTACTTAAAACTAGCTGAAAACACTAAGAATCAGAAGAGTGAGTGTGGGGAACATTTCATTACAAAAATCTCTATATACCATCCATTGTGTGTGTGTGTAATGAAGGACAGTGTTTTGAAAAACAGCAACAATCAGAAAAAAAGAAAATATCAGAACAACAAACCTCATGAGAAAACGGGGGATGTTTCTCTCTGCCTGTCAGACTTCGAGGAATGATTATTTCTAATGTAGAAAGTCTGGGTGTGTGTTCAGAGGATACACCTGAAAATAAAGTTTGAAATTGGTAAAGAATCAGAAAGGATTATGTTGAGGCATTATGTTGGCCCTTGCACAGTGGTGATAGCCAAAACCTACTCTGATCCAGCCAGAAATGGAGAAAGTGAAGAGTTCAGGAATGATCAAAATGACTTTGAAAAAAGTTACTTCTGATTAAAGCTGGGGTCTTCTGGAGCACAAAAAGAAAAACTATCAAAGCATTTTAACAAAATCTTAATTCTCTCATATTCTGGATTATTAACTTTGTGACTTTATCATTTTTTCTTCCATGACCAACCTAACTTTTAACCTGATGTACCATAGGAAATTGGTGCAGCTGGCCTTCTCCTTTTTCCATTGTCCTGAATAAGGAATACTTTTAGTTGTCCTCTGGATACAATTTGTCCCCCTCCCTTCCCTTCCCTTCCTTAGGAAACATGGCTCACCACGCTGCCTCCTGCCATTGCCTAATCTTGCATTTTGTTTGTTCTAGCAACAGTCAGATCTCTGCAAAAGGTTTGTAGCCTTTTACATGATATCAGAATTATCTCCAGAACAACATGCTAATGCAGGAAGCTAAAGATAAGAAGGCTGCCAAGTATCTGGTTTCAGGTAAGTGGCTTTATAAAGACAAAACCAATCTCCAGTGACTTTAAAAAATTGTGTGAAGTTGAATTAATCTTTCTTTTTCTTGTCTGCTCATCAACTGGTTTGATCAACAGAGACACAACCATTGCTTTTAAACAGAATCAACAATAATATGAGTTTTAACAATGGAAGTGGTTTCTTCCTTATTAAATTGTTCTTTTATAAGGAAACAAAGAGATTTCTTCACATTTACAGTAGTACAAAGTCACCCTCAGCTTCCTCATTCCTGTGAAAGGAATTCATAATTGCAAAAAAGTCACACAACCAGCCATTCAAAATGAGGAGGTTTCTCCAGTGTAATGATGATCTCTACCTGTTAGATAGCATCAGGATTTTTAAAAGCCAGGTGCAGGTAGCATATGTTTAACAAATACAGGCTGCAATTGCAATCAAAATGTGGAAGCTGATATTAGTAAACTGGTCTGAAAAGAATATCAGCACTTCATGTTGTGATTTTGCTCTTAATCTTCAATAATTTTATTACCTAAATCACAAAATCCATTCTGTTTCATTATTCAAGTGTATGTTGAACTAACCACGGAGATGGTCTTTTAACAATTCAAATTTTGACAGCTGAAAGCAGGAAACTGTCTTTGATGCACGTCATAAAAATACCACTTTCTAAGAAACATTTCAGGTGTTACACTTAAATCTAAAATGTGAAGCCAAATCATAAATTGAGATGAATTAATGAAAAATTCCAATGAAATTGGAGGAATTTCCCTCACATCAGCAAAGAAGAAATGTTTTTCTACTGTCCCTACTATTGGTGAGAGTGACAGCAACTGCAGTTGTCACAACCAGAAAATGATGGATTTACATACCTACGATATCCAGGAGGAAAAAAACCCACAAAGAGCTCAACTATAAAAAGTTTCAATCTGTAATCTTTTTCAGGATTCTCTCAATGAGCAGGGCTGCACAGGGAGAGCTGTGGCTCAGTGTCAAAGGTGTGCATCATTCCAATCAGTGTCCAAGCAGACTTGGAGAAAACTTTCTGAATACATAAAAAAAGAAAGCTTACCTTTTATCCGAAAAGGGTTTCCAGTAAAAATTAGTCCAAAAGTGAACAAAAAGAAGCTGTGCATTAACATGACTTCCCAGAGAAACTACTCCAGCAGCATCTGAGCTGGCTCTGGCTGCTCTGCAGGGAACCAGAAGACTGAGAACCGTCTGCTCCAAAGGTAAACAAGAGAAAAAGCTCTCTGATACTGCATCTCTGCTGAGGAAATGGGAAGTAAAATTTAATCCACTAGGCTTGTGAGAAAACTGGTCAGACAGCCTAATGCAAATAAAAAGTGGCACATTCTTAAATGCTGATTGGTGAGTCCCGTGTCAGGATCAAACTGGTTTATTCTAGAGGACTTTCATCCCACGGTGAGATCATGTGAGATTAGAAACATAAAATATTGCTACTGACAAATGCAGTGTTTAGGATGTTTATCCTGGCTACTGCCAGCTCAATAAAAAACTTGAATCAATTTACTCTTTGAAATTTCAGCTTCTTTTCTTCAATTTTTTTCATCTTCACTTTAAAATATAATGCATATGAACACATGAAAATCCCCAAAACAGAGGTTCTACCCAGTCCCTTCTATGTTAAACACAATTCTCCTCACCAGAAGTCCGTAATTTTGTGCAGATCATTGCTCTTCCAGGATCAGAGTCATCTTCCACGTAACCACATTGTCGCCAAAAGCAGAAAAAAAATGCTTCTAAAAGTGGATGAGTTTGCAACGCATTTCAGAAGTATCACACGCATTTAGAAACAGAAAAATGAGGCTGAGACAACACACTCAAGCATTTACATTAATTAATTTTAATTAAGTCTTTGATTAAAGCAGAGAAAATTCAGTTTTCCATTGCTGGAAAATGCTATAAAACAATGCCTTAAGTGACAAAAAGCAGAATGCTGGCTGTATTTGCAATATTAGTTTGTCAAAGCCCATCCAGGTCCATTTCCAGAGAGTCACAGACAGAACAGCCTGAACATTCCTGCACTGAGCACTGGTGGAAGCAGAACTTGACACCCTCATTCCCTGGGTCTGTGTTTGCCACAGCCTCAGGAGCAGCGTTCCCCAAGTCCAGAAGGTGAGATCCTCCTGCAAATTAAATGAACCCCATCTTTTATTGATGGCCTCTTTAATTCATAGCCTCTCTCCTGCGTGGTGCGCTATCAGGACACAAAACTCGGGAGAATCCCACTGCTGCAAATTTTGACATATTAGCAAGTTTCACAGAATCCAAGAATCATTTCAGTAGGAAAAGACTTTTGAGGTATTGAACAGGGAAGCCTGTTCGGTGCTGGATCACACTGTGGGGGAAGAACCTTTTCCTAATATTCACCCTAGAGCTCTCCTGGCACAACTTCAGGGTCAGCCTCTTCTACCGAGCAACCAGTGGCAGGACGAGGATATTGCCTTAAACTGCACCACAGAAGGTTTAGGGAGGACATTATGAGCAATTTCTTCTAAGAACGAGTGATTTGACATTGGAATGGGCTGCCCAGGGAGGTGCGGGAGTCAGAGGTGTTTAAGGAAAACCTGGACGTAGCCAAGCTACGGTTGGCACGGGTCATATGCTGGACTCAATAATCTCTCACAAGGTGTTTTCCACGCGAATTAACTCTGGCTCTCCGCACCCCTTAGGCCATCCCCGGGCTGAAGGTGCCGCCCGGGCTGAGGGTGACAATCCCCCGGGCTGAAGGGGCCGCTCCACGGGTTGAAGGGGCCGTTCCCCCGGATGAGGGGTGCCATTCCCTCAGGATGAGGGGTGCCGTCTCCTCGGGATGAGGGCGCCGCGCCGTTCCCCCGGATGAGGGGTGCCATTCCCCCGGGATGAGGGCGCCATTCCCCCAGGCTGACAGCGCCGCTCCCCCGCTGAGGGTGCCATCTCCCCGGGCTGAGGGTCTCGTTCCCCCGGGATGAGGGGGCCGCTCCCCGTTCCCGCCCCCGGCGCTCCCTCGGGCGGTTCCCGCCGCTGCCCAGCGCGCACGCGCGGAGCCCCCGCGCTGCGCAGGCGCGTCCCGCCCGCCGAGGGTCGGTCGGTGCCGGTCGGTGCCGCTGCCCCGCTGCCGGCTGTCCCGGCCGGGCTCTGCCCGCGGCTCCGCGATGTCGAGCGGCTGCGCGGCGGCGGAGGAAGAGGCGGAGGAGGGAGGCCGGGAGCCGCGCTGTGTGTCGGCGCGGTGCTCCTGGCCCTGCGCGCCGCCGGGCGGCCTGGCCCGGGCGCTGTGCCTGCGGCGGGGTGCGGGGGACGGCGAGGAGCCCGGGTGAGGGCGGCGGGCGGCGAGAGGGGGCGCCGGGCTGGGCCGGGCCGGGCCGGGCGGGAGCGGGGCTGAGGGGACAACGCGTTTCGCTTCCCCCTAGCAGCGGCGAGGCCGTGCTGGCGGAGCGGCGGGAGGGCGGCGAGGAGCCCTGCGAGCTGCGGCTGCAGTGCCGGCCCGGCGCCGAGATGGTGTCCGTGGGCATCGTGAGCCAGGCCCGCAACATGGAGGTGTACGTGGGCGAGGAGTACTGCGGCACCGGCCGGGGACAGAGCCGCGGCACCCGCCCGGCCCCGGGGTGAGTGGTGGGGTCCGCACGCTACTCTGTGGGTGAGGTGATGCTGCTGTTCGAGACCTGTAGCAAGGTTGAGAGAACTGAGCTTGTTCAGCCTGGAGAAGAGAAGGCGCCTGGGAAGAGCCTAGAGCCGTTTCCACTGCCTAGAAAGGATGCGAGAGAGCTGGAGAGGGACTTCGGACAAAGGCTTGGAGAGATAGGAATTGCGGGAATGGCTTCACGGTGCCAAAGGGCAGGGTTAGGTGGGATATTAGGAAGAAATTCCTCCCTGTGAGGGTGGGGAGGCCCTGGCACAGGGTGCCCAGAGCAGCTGTGGCTGCCCCTGGATCCCTGGCAGTGCCCAAGGCCAGGTTGGACAGGGCTGGGAGCATCCTGGGATAGTGGAAGTTGTACCTGCCGCGGCAGGGGTGGCACTGGGTGACTTTAAAGGTTCTTTCCAACCCAGCCCATTCTTGGGTTCTCTGAAAGTCTCTTTGATAAGTAGTCGTCTCACACTTCAAAGAACGAGAGAGAAGATTTAAAAAAGAAGGTTCTGTTTTCCCCTTCAACACTTCCTTCCCTGCTTTGCCAGGGGAAATAAAGCAATGTTTCTGTTTTGTTTTTAAGTCATTACATGGCACATCTGCTGCCTAATTAGCTAACTAGAAACCAGCCGACTCAGAGCCTCAGGGAGGATGGGTGAATAATGTCCTGAACCTCAAAAGCTTCTCTAGTGCACAGTGCAAGCACACATACAAGTAATTTTTACATAAATATTTCATAAGATTAATTACAAGTTGTAAATAAGCATTAAGGCTGCTATTAGAAAGTAAAAAAACTGCTAAAAACTAGAAACTAAAACTGCTGTTGGAAACCATAAATCTGCATTAGAAGTGTGTTCCTGTCAGTCTTGTTTCTTATCTAAATATTTACCAATATAGTGTATTTCTACGAAAGAAAAGTACCTTGTAAATTGATGTCACAGCTTGTTTATTTCATTTTTCTAGTGAAACTGAAGAGGTTACTTTATACCACAAGTACCTTAAGTTTGAATGCCCTGCAGCCTCCTGTAGAATTAAGGTAGGGAGTTGAACAGCATTGTTTTATTTTTCTTCTATCTTTTTAATCATTCAGTCATTAAAATTGCATTGCTCTTAATAAAATTACTGGTTTTATACACTTCATCTTTTCACATAATCACTTAAAAATCTGTTGGCTGGTACTTTGTCTTGATGGCAGAGTGCTCCTTTTAAGTTGGTATCTCAGTTTTCTTTTTGTGAAGACTTTATATGACACAGATAATTCAGTCTTAGAGAAAAAAATCATAAACCAGATAAACTGCAGATCTGTGATTAGAGCTGTCAGCTCTGGGGTTAAATAAGCTTGTGAAAATCATGTGGCCACGACTCTTGAATGCTTAGAAAAACTTCATTTATCTTTGGGGTACTCAGGCACCTCTGTTCCAGTCAGAATTTTATGGGGAATAATAGCAAGGGGAAATTGGCTTCATTTCCCTGCAAAAGAGTTCATCACCATTTTTCCCAAGACTCAAATAACAATAACATTGTCCCCTCTGTACAAAGAAAACATGAAATGTTTTTTTCCCTAACCAAAGTATTTTTTTTCCTTCTTGCAATAGCTGCTCTCCTTTGGTGAGAAACACAGAGTACTCATCAGTAAAATAATTCTAGAAGTGAAAGCAGTGTCTGCAAAACTAGCAACTGATTTTCCTTCACTAGGCTTAAGTATAGATCTAGACAGAGTGCAAACTATAATGGAATCCATGGGATCTAAGTTGTCTCCAGGTGCTCAGCAGCTCATGGACATGGTCCGGTGTCAGCAGAAGGTAAGTCACTGTTCCACAGGCACAAACTGGCACTTTACCAGTTAGGAATGCTCTAAAGAGATTTTGGGGTTTTTAATCTCTACTTTCTGCCATTTTCATCCTGATTTAACTGTTGCCACTCAAATGGGTGCAGTGAGTAAAGACTGTGTTCTCCATACTACTACTACTACTAATTCTTATTCTTATTCTTATTCTTATTCTTATTCTTATTCTTATTCTTATTCTTATTCTTATTCTTATTCTTATTCTTATTCTTATTCTTATTTATTATTATTATTTGCATTGTTGTAATTTTAAACTTCACTGCTGGTTAAGGATGGTGGGCATTTTCCCTGGAATGTTTGGGGTGTAGATAGATGGGCTGGTTTGTCTCTTTAATGGTCATTATATATACATACATACATATTTAATATATATTATATATATATATATATAAAATCTAAGAATCCTGAATACTTCTGATGTTAATAATTCAGTTTTGGGGACACAGCATGGTAAAAATGAAGTCATTAAAGCCCTTTTCTTACTTAGACACTGACAAGATAATTAATACTTCATATTTAACAAGGAATGTAGTTCAAAACTATTTTTAAAATCTTTACTAGTGGAATGCTGGGTTATAATATACCTATTGTTACTGCTATATAATTTCCAGTATATTTGAAATCTCAAATACATAAATGGGTTTTTCTCCCCTTCAGAACAGTTTCCCTCTTGGAGAGAAGCTCAGTTGGATCATGGGCAGAAATTCTGACTTTGGAGGTCACCATGCAATAGATGGAATGCACAGAGCAGCTCTGCAGTCATCACTGAGTCCAGCAGCCAGTGAACCTTTGCCTGTTAAAAATCATTTAACAAGTGAAGCAGTGTATAAAGATGTAAAGATAACTCATGATCTGAACTCAGAGCTACCTGAAAGAGGGAATACTCTGGATTCTGAAAGACTTCCTACCCAGCAAAATGCAGTTGACCTCAGGAATGATTTGAAAGTCATGGGATCTCTGCAAGTGCAGCAGCAAGCAGGTGAAACTCCAAACGTGGCCAACCCACAGGTGCTTCTTCCTTTCCTTCAAAACCTGTGCACTCAGGTGAATCACCTCCGGCTCAAGGATGGAGAGAGGCACCTCGGGAAGAGTGCAGTGGCTAAAGCTGAGGGTGTTCAGAGTGCTGGGTGAGTTAAGTTTGGTGAATCTCTCAAAGTAGTTTTGAATATTTACTGACAAGTTTAAACAAAATGGGTAATGTAATTTTCTTCTCATTAGCAGCAATAGTGGATCTTAGAATATGTAGTTTTGAAGGCTGTGTGGTGATGAACATGAAAAATTTTCAATTTCACAATTTTTTTGAATGTAGGAGTTTTTCAGGAGAAAGCACATAATTGATTGTTACTAAACTGTTTTGTATTCTACCTCCATTTAATCTAATTTCAAAAGCATGTTTCTTCATACACATTTAGCTTGTCCTTCTCATGTACTATATTTCCATTTTGATTACTTTTACCCCTAAATTCTCACATCTTCCCTTTTTCACACAGTGTGCCATAATCTTTCTGCTGTACTTGGTGGGAATCATCCTACTGATTTTCCTGTTCCTCCTCACTTGCTGGCATTTCTAGTGCAGGTGTCACAGTTACCCAGTTTGGTACCTCAGGAACAATAGTGGAACTCCTGAGGTGTAGGAATCAGGATTTAATGGAGACTGAATATCTCAGCTCCAGTATTTGTAAAGAATGCAGATACAAACCCAGAGAGTTGCACAGTTTGGGTAACTCTTGAAGCACCTTTGCTGACAAGGACAGTCTGCCATGCTGAGGGAATACAAACCCTGTGTATATTGTTGACTTGTGTGGATTTTGTTTTATGTGATTAAGCTCTTCAATGCATATTTGAGCCTTTGAAAAAATAAAGGTTCAAAGAAGATGACTATACAAAATAGCATTGTTTTTGAAAAAAAATGAGATTTAAAGTGTGGGAGGCAAGGTATTTTGCTTGTCCTAAAAACCTAATGCATTCCAAAGTTCATTGCCTAATAAATGAAATTTTGCATTTAAAAGATGTTTGAGTGCCCAGATCTGTATATTGCCCCTTGTCATTAAGAAATAGGTTGTATTTATTCTTATAGGTTATTCTTATCTTTGCTTTTCTTACAGAGTGGAACAACAGCCTATTTGCTCCTATTTGGAAAAGATCATTTCAAAAAACCTGGATCTGATGGAGAAGAAGCTAATGGACTATATTGACTGCCAAATCCAGGCTCTTCAGACACACATAGACAATAAAATGTTTCTCTTGATGGACTTGGTTCAGAACTCAAAACCAAACAAAATTTCCCAAGCACACTATGATTCTAATGAGGGGTTTTCTAATGGAGAGAGATAGAGGAATTCACAGGTGGGGTTTCAGCGGGAATACCTTGAGTAATTACACTTTACAAAGCTTAGTATTTATGCAATTCAAACTATGAAGAACCTCAGTGTTGTTAACTTGCATTTTGTTACTGTAATTCTGTCCACTGTTGTACACACTTGTTAGTTTCATAAAAGATCTTAAGAATTTGTTTTTTTCCTAAATACAAGAGTTTTGTATGCCCTTTGTGGCTTATTTATTTAAAGAGCATTGCTAGAAGCTGTATGAGTTTGAACAATGGAGTACTCTAAATAAACTGAGTTACTGCTTATCTTTTTACCTACGTGTAATCAGCTCCCTTTTTTTGCTTGTGTTAATTTTTGATGTGAAGTGTGTTGTCAGTAGAACAGAATGCAGTTTGTGCTTTTCCTTTATTGGCACTCCTGTTGAAGACATTTCTTGTTCCATCTCTAAAAGGAAGGTTGGATTGTCATTGCCTAGTTTGGGCAGTTTATGGAGCTTTCTTTAGAGAACTGGGGAAATGTGAACACAGCCTGGGTTCTTTGGAAGCCTACAGGCACCTAAATTAGGAATCCAGGCTCCTTAAGAGATACCTAAAACAAGACTGATACTTCTTTCCTTCCTAAACTATCTGAGTGTGCAGGAACAAGTGAAATGAGTGTGAACTCAGCAGGCTTTATCCAGCTTTCATTATCCTAAGAAGTGCAAGTACTTCATCCATGGTTCCTCTCAAGTGGATATTGCTCCCACACAGGATGTGCTGGGGTAGCTCCAGGGGAGTTTTCCTTACTGCATCACACTTCCTTTAACCTGTTGGGATCAGTTTTGCTGTCATTTGGGGAGGTAGGAATGTGACTCCAAATCCCTCTTCTGTGGCAGATTGAGTTTTAAACTTCATTCTGTTTGTTCTTGGATTCTGGGGTATAAATTGGAGGGTGTAGAGACTTCATGCTAACTCCCTCAGCTGAGTGCACAAACATTTTTGGCAAAAGCTGTTGATGGGGAAGCAAGTGTTGACTCAAAATCAGCATGAGCATGTGCAAGCCACTGTCTTTATTTACTCTGCCTGATATTTCCTTCTCCAGGAAAAGTGATGTCTTTTGAACACTGTCACATCCTGATGGTAGTGAACACACAGAAGCGGATTTGGAAAAGAGGATAATCTGCTTTGAAACAACATCTCGCATTTGCCCTGATCTTAACTCCTGCCAGGTGCAAAGTGATTCAAAAGGAGAAAAAGATTTTTTTTTTTAAGACAAAAATTATCTTAATTATCTTGTACTTCATACCTATAAAGGTATAAAGTCTATCCTGAGGTACACACACTTTTTCAACTCAGTGACTTGAGACAGAGTATTAAATTGAGATGGTTTTGGGTTTGGATTTTTTATTTGATAACAAAAGAATGAATTTCTGAGTGTGGAGTTCCAATGCTGTTAATTAAATGATTTTTTATTTTTTCCCTCTTCCTTCTCTGGGTGACAAATATGAAGAGCAGTTGACACTAAGTAGAAATCTCCAGAAGTAGTTAAAATGAGCTCTGGACATTCTGATAGCTGTATCCTACCTGGTGCTTGTGATGCTTCAGTATCACAGCTACCACAATGAGAATGTTTGAAATTAAAACCACAAATGCCAGAGTGTAGAAGTTGTATTGTTGCAGGTTTGATGTTTTTTCAGCTTCCACTTCAGTGAGGGATTCTGTGTAGAGAGAAGAATAGAAGTGTTTAAAGTTTAGAATTCTATATGATTTAACTGGGAATTAAATAAGCATTTTTTCAGATATTTTCATTTTACATGACCCACACGGAGTGCAAATCCTGAATAGTAGTACTGAAGAGTTGTAAAAATTGCTAATAAAACAATCCTGCAGATCATCATGATGTTCAATTCTTTGGTATTGCTGCAGCCAAGTTTCTGCCAAGCACTGCTGTCACCATGAGATTTGAGTCATTTGCTGAAGAAAAGTTGGGCAAAAAAAACAATATGTGGTTTCAGTGGTTTCCTATCTGCTTCTCAGTAAAACTCATTCTGGTTTTTAATATTTTCCTGTGATTTACAGATGTGTTCACTTCCACACATATGAATGCAAAGTCTTTCACTAATGAAATAAATAGAAACATATCTAAAATGTTGCTAGAATATAGAAAGGTTAATAATTTTTTAAAAAGAAAATATTCTAATTACTATTAAGAGCCAGATTATTTCTAAATATTTCCTAGATCTGATACCTGAAAGCAAGTGGCCCAATGTGCTTTTCTCAAGTGAAGCTTTGGGCTCCAGAAGAGTGAGAACAATGAGCACAGTGGGAGTAGCAATACAAGCTTTTAAAAATAATTTTTCCATATTTTGTAATTTCTCTTTGCTCTCAGTACCTGACCACTGCAGCTCAGACTGCAAATGGCACCAAAGCTTAGTTGTCTTACAAGCACTTCTGCAGCTCTGATTTAAAGGCATGGTGCTTTTGCTTTCTGCTCTCAAGACTCCTTGTTCCTCCTGTTCTGTGCATGCAGTGGGAGGATTTAACCTGGCCTGGAGTCAGTCAGCTGTGTTTATTATCTGGAGTACCAACAACAAAACTGAGTGAAGTGCACATGTATATATATTTATTTTTTTCTTTTTCTCCTCTCACCTGAGTGCACAGCAGCCCTGAGATCTCTTTTCAGGCGGATGGGCCCCACCACAGTGTTGGTTTTCCATGTGTAGGGAGAGATGGCTCTTTTCTGCCTGGAGGTGCAGCCTCTGGCACAGCGAGAGTTGCTGCTGTTGCTGTCACAGATCACAATGTCACACTGCAGATAAACTGATGGGAAGCTCCTCAGGAACCTGAAGGCCCTAAATTTGAATCTTCCATGGTTTTCAAACGCTGGGTAGGTTACCACAGTGTCATCTTTATTGCAGCTGCAAAAGGATGTACAGATCTGTTAAACCAGTCCACTTGGAATAATCATTCTGGCTGAGTCCTGTGAGCTGTAACTACAGCATTTAACCTGGGCACTGTTCTACACATGGGCATACAGTGAAGTGCTTTTTTTCCTTTGCCCAGCATCATGTGGTGCATGTTTTTCCTATCTCTGTTTGTGGAATGTCAAATTTATCTACAACTCACTTCCAATCACAGTCTACTAAAGAAAGTAGGTGGAAGAGACAAAAATAAATAAAATAAATAAATAAAATAAAAAATAGAAGAAGTGCAGTTGACATTTAAATCCCATTTCCTCTCACATTAGGAGACTGTAATAAAATCAGCCTTACCCACTCCTGATTAGGTCGTATGTCAGCGATCCAAAGCCAGGCTGTGGAGATGCAGTGCAGGTATCGATGAACACCTGGAGATTTGGGTCAGTGGAATGAAGAGTCACCTCAGCAAAGAGAGTTTGGTTCAAGTCTACGTAGTATGGGGAGTATTGAATGGGCTTGGAGAACAGATCTGACTCGTAGAAGGCCATGCTGACATTGTACCTCCCCCCAGCAGCCAGCTTTTGGATGGCATTGTTTGTTGTGGTGTAGATGAGCTCCAGGGTTTCGTTGTTGCTCATTGTGCACCGGGCAGTGATCTCGGTGTTCCTCTGGTGGGTGATGGCGCTGCCAGCTGGAGCCAGGGAGATGGTGTTGGTGTAAGTGATGCTGTGCCCTTCATCCTGGGAAAGGAACGTGCCAGGGGCTCAGCTGGGCTTGCACCAGCACAGCAGTTGAGAGGAATTGTAGCTAAATTTACACACCTGCCCAGCTGTGCTTATCAGAGTCTTAGAACTGTGAAACAGGCTGCAGCCAAAAAATCTTATCAACCCTCTGTAGCCATGATATTTTATGAAAAATCCTTTCCTTAGGATTTTTTTCTCCTGAGAAGCTGAGAGGCCTCAGGAACAAAACGTAAACAATGATTATCTGCTGTTGTGGAATGCAACAGGTGGATCTGGGATTGGGCTCATGTGGTTGTTTTTAATTAATGGCCAATCACAGTCTGCTGGCTTGGACTCTCTGTCCGAGATACAAGCTTTTGTTATCATTCTTTCTTTTTCTATTCTTAGCCAGCCTTCTGATGAAATCCTTTCTTCTATTCTTTTAGTATAGTTTTAATAGAATATATATCATAAAATAATAAATCAAGCCTTCTGAATCACGGAGTCAAGATTCTCGTCTCTTCCCTCATTTTAAGACCCCTGTGGACACGGTCACAACCCTCCTCTTGTTTTGTCCTAAACACTCAACCAATCCAGGCAGCAACAAGGGTAAGGAATAGTTAAGGAATTGTAACTTAACTTACACATCTACCTAGCTGTGCTTATCAGAGGCTTGGAACTGTGAAACAGGCTGCAGCCAAAAAATCTTAACCCTTCTCTTGTTTTTCCTAAACACTGAACCAATCCAGGCAGCAACAAGGGTAAGGAATAATTAAGGAATTGTAACTAAATTTACAAACCTGCCCAGCTGTGCTTATCAGAGTCTTGGAAGTGTGAAACAGGCTGCAGCCAAAAAATCTTAACCCTTCTCTTGTTTTTCCTAAACACTGAACCAATCCAGGCAGCAACAAGGGTAAGGAATAGTGCACGGAGTGTGGGAAGTACCACAGCTATGCTCCAGTCACCCTTATCAAAACAGTGCTATGAACTGGCTCTTGGCAATCTTTTGGGGGTTAATTTGTGTGGATTCTCCCATGTTTCTTTCGAAAGGTTCATGGATCATCAGATTCTTAAAGAGGAAAAAATGTTCTTTGTACTCCAAGACAGGAAACATGGAATGGGGTGAGCTGACTGAAAATAAAATCAATGTACTCACATGCTCTTCATACACTGCTTTTACCAGCTCTTACCTTTCCTGAGCTCTTGTTAGCTTATTCATATTTTTACCCCCTTTACCTTTTTAATTGTTCCACAGCTGGCCAATGGGAAGGAGAAGATCACTGAATCTGTCACAACTGGTCTGCAAGATGGATCATTCAGCTGCAGGTGAGCTTCTCTAAAGCCAAGGGAGGCCAGGTAGGACTTGCTCAGAACAATTCTCATGCTGTCTGAGGAGCAGGTAAGGCCTGCTGCCATTGAAAAAGAATCAAACAAAACCAAGAACACATCAGGACAAACTGCAGTGATCATTTCTCACTTTGTCTAAATCCTTGAACTTGTCACATGATTCTGGATTTGTCATGGAAAAAGCTCATGCCCACTTGAGATCATGCAGAAGTTGCACCAAAATTTCATGCTCAACTTCAGAACTAGAGCAAAACCCCATAAAACTCATGCTGAAAGTTTAATTTAAAACCCAGTAACACAGAAGGGTCTCTGCATTTTTAAAAGGGAAAAGGAATCAAAATGCTAGTGCAGAATGGTGGGTAAAGAAATTGATTTATCTCAGGCAGTGAAGCTTTAGAAACTCCTTTGCACCTCAGGTAATGGGAAGATGGGCATGCAAGGATACAGGACCAATAAGGAAAATAAGGCCCAGCTCAGGGGGAAAGGAAATTACAACACACCTGAACCCTGACTGACCAGGGCAGACCAGGAAAATTCCTGAGTGCCTTAGGCAACAAAACCATTTAAACTAACCAGACAATAGGAGCTTATCTTTGCATCTTAGCACGGTAACAATGTCTGTTTTGTACAAAAGAAGGAAAACCTCAGATTTTAAGAGGTGCCAGCCAGAAAAAAAGGACACAAAATTAAAAGAACTGTTTTTCTTTTGCTGATGGGTCAGGAAGTAATTTTTGCTCTATAGGTGAGATAATGTGGGAGTTTTGCATGTAAAAGGGGTTAAAAGACTACCAATAAAAAGTCTTAACTCCTCAGTATCCACCATCAGTTCTTTAGGATGTTTGTAAGAGAAGAACCACGTTATAAAAAGAATCAGCATCCTCTCCATGTAGCAGGGGCACTCACTGTTGGGCTCCACGGGTCCTGGCAGGGGAGCAGTGGAGTACTGAGCTGAAAATCCTCTGTAGGAGTTGCTGTCATCTGTGGACAGCACAACTGTCAGCACGTTTGAAGAAGACTCAAATGTGGGCTGGGCACGCCCACACACTTTCCCCAACAACCCAGAGGCAGTGCTGGCCCCATCATAGACTGCTGTGAAGTCAAGCTGGCAGTGTCTGTCCAATTCCAGGCTGCAGACAGAGGAAAAATCATCACGGGGAAATCTTTGGTTGCACTGGATAGAGGATCCAGTGCAGATAAAGTGTCTGAGAGTTCCACTCAACTGAGGTAATAGAATGGAGTACAGAGCACCACAAATAGACATTGTTAAAAGTTAATAAAAGATATTAAAAATATTATGCTTCTCAAAATATTTTTTAAAGTGTAGGGTTGGTTTCTGAAACCTCTTGAGTGTATCACAGAGGAAGATTCTTGCAATTTTTCACCAGTGGAGGGTGGATTCTCCCAGAATTAGAGATGGACCTTGGCCAGGAAGGCTCAGAGCATATTCTACCCTGTGCAGAGTTTATCATCTCAGAGAGCAGTGCTCAAGGTAAAGATTTCCTGTGGAATCCTGTACATTTCATACTGAATTCTTGCAGGGCATCCTGTAGTCTGAATATCTCAAGAAATGGACCTGCACCTTGTGGTTGGTCACCTGAGATGTTTTCTGCATTTCCCTGACTGGCACTGCAGCTGCTTTAGGGTAATGTACAGGGATGGGAAACAATCATTTTATAATAACAGTTTATCATAACCCTTTATTTTAAAAGTGTACAGAGGTTCTAAAAGTTAAAAAGCAGCTCTTCCTGTGCTTAACAAAGTAATGTCTGTAAACAGAATATATAAAGAGAAATAGAGCATTTATAAATATATGTATAAATAGGGATATATAAAATATAAATATATATATTTATAATATATATATTTTTAATATATCCATATATATATATATATATATATATATATATATATATATATATATATATATATAGTGATATATAAAAATATATATAAATAGGGAATTTACTCACAAAAAGTCTCGGAACTCTAAGTTTATCTTGGAGTTTTTTGGTGCTTGTATGTGCCAGACACAGTATCTGAATTGAGGGTAAGGTGCTGGGTAGTTGGGGCTGCTGAATGTCCCATTGGGACCAGTTAATTCTCCCCCACAATTTTCAGCTCCTGAAAAGAAGAAGAGATATTTTGGTAACAGAATAAGTCATATAATGAGTCATATAAAAAACCCAAACCTTATGTAACTATCAGGATTGATTCTTTAGGACTCCAGTCCTTTGGAAATGATTAAAGGTACTAAAGATGGAAATTCTATAGGGAATTTGAGGTGGAATTACAAAATAGAGCCAGTGGTCACTATTTCTGTGAGGCTCAGTGTGGTGACCTCTGAGCTGGCTGTAGATGAGTTAACTTTGGTACAGGGAGCAGCTTAGTGAGAGCCACATTTATCCACATTTTGGATAAATTCAGTGCCCTCTTGAAAAACTGCTAATGAAGATGTTACACCAACCATACATGATCTGTATGGAAGTGCAAAATCTGCAAGTATGAAAGAGATTTTACTTGACAAAGGCAAAAAAAATCAAACCAGTGGAACCTCAGACAAATGTAGACTAGAAACAGGGCAGAATCTTTCAGCAGCAAAATTAAAGACTGGAGAGCATGAACTGGGATTTGGTAACTGCTCTGTAAAATTAAGTTTTTAAGAGCTTAATACCATGCCACCAGGTCAGCAGAAGCAAAGGGACTGGTCACAAGCTAAGATTGATTTTGTCCAAGCTATTCTTATCTTTGAGAAGAAAAAGAGTAAGGAGCTTCTTGAATTAAAATCCTCACTAGCTTCTGTGATCTGTCCTTGGCAGGAGTTCTGACTAGATGGTCAAATTCTCCTGGGTAAATGCTGTAACATTTGCAAGCTGAGTACATTTCATAGAAGTCTGGAAGTAAAGGTAAAGTCCCATAATGTCAGCTTTGCCATCACTTTTCTAAGTTAAATTTAACTTTTTAGGATCTCTGCAAACACATTGCTTGTGCCTCTTTCCCTGATTTTTGCCCCACTCCATTCTCTGAGGCCTGAAGACCTGAGTGAGACTGATTAAAATTTTTTAATTACATTTCATTGCTGCAGTTCAAATGTAATTTATTGGCTTACTTGATCCTGGTGAAAAGAAGTAGTAGTAGACAAAGAAGTTTCTTGTGAAAGGCACGGAGTTGGTTGTTATGAGAAAAGTTAAACTGTCTGAGGATGATTCAAGCACTGGGACTGCATCTGTGTCATCACACACTTGTCCAAGGAGAGGTGAAGCAGTGGAGGGACCATCAAACACTCTGATGCTCTCTGTTTCACAGCTTGAAGAAGGAGCAAATCTATTGGGAAAAGCACAGTGAGGATCACCTGAGCTCCTTGGCAGCCACACAGGTAAATGTGCACAGGGGCTGGGGCAGTCCCACAGATACAGGCTGGGTGGAGAATGGCTTGGGAACAGCCCTGAGGAGATGGATTTGGAGCTGCTGGTGAATGAGAAACTCGACATGACCAAAAACTGCAACACCAAAAATGAATGGGAGTCTGAGGGAGGAGATTCTTCCCATGGGACCCCACCTGGAATGCTGCATCCAGCCCTGGGAGCCCAACACAAGAAGGATGTGCTGGAGTGAGTCCAGAGGAGGCCATGGAGATGCTCCAAGGGCTGGAGCCCCTCTGCTCTGGGACAGCTGGGAGAGCTGGGGGTGCTCACCTGGGGAGGAGAAGGCTCCAGGGAGAGCTCAGAGCCCCTTCCAGGGCCTGAAGGGGCTCCAGGAGAGCTGGAGAGGGACTGGGGACAAGGGATGGAGGGACAGGACACAGGGAATGGCTCCCACTGCCAGAGGGCAGGGATGGATGGGATTTGGGGAAGGAATTATTCTCTGTGGGGATAGTGGGCAGGCCCTGGCACAGGGTGCCCAGAGCAGCTGTGGCTGCCCCTGGATCCCTGGCAGTGCCCAAGGCCAGGCTGGACATTGGGGCTTGGAGCAGCCTGGGACAGTGGAAGGTGTCCCTGCCATGGCTGGGGTGGCACTGGATGGGATTTAACTCACATCCAACCCAAACCATCCCGGGATTCACTAGAGGGCACAACACAGATTCAACAGAGAGAAATATTTAGGGGCAATACATTTCTGTGCTATATTCCAGTGAAATGAAACAGTGCAAAAGCATCTGCAGGAAATACTTACTTAAAATGGGAGAAAACAAGCCTAATTGTTTGATTTGCATTCCTCTGGATTTGCCAGGTGCAGTTTGCATTTGCATTTAGTTCAATCCTTAGTGCTTTGTTGGGCTCATGAAGTGAAGCCCCACAGCGAGGCGCCCCTGTTGGACAACAGCAACCACAGAAACAACTTGCAAGGACATCTCTCAAGTTTTCTCTTGCAGTAAATATTTAATCCTCCATTATGTAAAGACTGGAAGAGTCCATCATCAAACAGATATGAAAAATGTGCTAATTAAAAAAAAATTGTTTATATTACTTCATTTTATGAAATCTGATGAATCTGATGGTGAAAGAATATTAAAAAGCCATGGTTTATCCTGGTTTTTCTAGCAGAAAAGGATCAAGCCAGTAGCACAACTGGAAAGGCCAAGTGCTGCAGGACACCTCAGCAACCCTTTTCAGCAAGGTTTGTCACCACAAGCAATTCAGGCCTTGGGACTTTTAAGTACCTTATGAAAAAACCCCACAACTCAACTATGTGTGACACTAATTAATAGGCTAGGAAGTAGTTGAAGTAATGACCATTGGATAGGAAACTTTGGAGAAAGTTTATAATCCACTCTGAGCATAAGATCTCCTTTCTTCTTTAATATAATTATATTTAATTATATATTTATTTATATATATATAAATAAATATTTATTTAATGATATATTCTATTTAATATTAAATAGAATATAATTATAGAATTCTATTATATTTAATTATATTATTATATTTAATATTAAATATAAAAATAATTTAATATTAAATATAAAAATAAAGAATTTTCTGTAGAGTGCATGCGGCCCCAGAAAATTAGGTCAGGCTTTCTGATGGACTCCAGAGGGAATAGAAAGGTTGAGGAGAGACTTTAGCCATCACAAATGGAACCTCCTCTCTGTGAGAGCATTGCAGGTCAGTCTTACCCTCCTGCACTCTCTGGGGTCAGACACCAGTGGAGCAGCTCTGCTGCAATATTTCATTATCCTGCAATAGCCACCCTCCTTCAATCAGCCACATTGCTGATCTGAGCACAGAATGGGGATCCCAAACTGAGCAGCAAACAGCTCTGTATTGCTTCTGATTGAACAAAGGAAAAATGAACAGATCTCTGTCAAAAAACAAACATTTCTCGATTAGTCTCCTGATTTCTGTTATTCCAATATAGTGTTAATTTATAAAAGCCAATTTACATTGCAGAGTAAAACTGCTTCAAAATCAAGTTCTTAAAATAACTGCCATAGTGTGGACTGTATAGAGTATTTTTTATTATTTACCATTTTTAGTCCTGTTTAGGTATCACTATCATGCCATCAGCACATTGCAATTAGATTCACTTTTAGAGGTGTTTAACATTTTGCCCTTCAGTTGCCTATATAAGACCTGTTGTGCAGAAATCAATAAAATATCCCAGATAAACAGATTTCCATACCTGTGAATTCTACTGAGCTGCTTCCAGAGAGAGCCAGGGCGGTGAAGAGAGGCAGGAAGAGGAATTGCCTGGGCAGCTGCATTTTGAGGGCAGCTGGGAAGGGCAGGCTTTGGCTTTCCTGGCTTTTATACCTCCTGCTATTTCACAACCATCCCGTGGTACCAAGAGGCAGGGTTTAATCTGTCAGTCACTGTTTCTTTTTAACAGATAGAAATGAGAAAGTAACAGGTGGGCCCGTTTTATAACAGGCGCTGTGTGGAGTAAGTTTGAAGTGCTTTTGTCAGCTCTCAAAGCACATTTTCCAGCAGATTTCATTGAGGGGCTGTTTGGGGGCATGGGCATGAGCAGGAATGTTGTGGAAGGGACTGACGGACTCCCTTGGGAGACACATTTGCAGTTTTGTCTCAGCACTGCTCAGCAGGAGCTTGGTTTCTCCCACCTTCATTTTGACATTTCTCCCTTTAGGTTACACTGGGAAAATCATTCCCTGTCCTTGCTGAGGATTGCAAAGTGCAACTGCTGTAAAAGAGTTGTCATGAATTCCTTGCTGAAACACCCAGGGATGAGCAGGGCCAGATTGCCACAGATTGAAAGGAGAAGATTGCACTGCAACCACTTTGCAGGCAGGACTTTCTCAGCCCCACACTAGGAACCACAGAAGGAAAAAAGGAATCAGCCTTTCCTTCCTGAGGCAAGGAAACAAGCACAGCCCTGAAAGCCCGAATTCCTTTCAGCACAGCTTTAACCAAGTACCTGGTCCAATATATTCACCCTATTCTGTCTCATAAGGACCAAAGCTCTGAAAAAATTGCAGAGCATTTCTCAGTGCAGCAGAGAGCTCCCAGTCCTTAGAGCTGCTGAGGCCGTGCCAGGGGCCCAGGTGTGCTGGTACCTGGCCTTGGGTCAGGCTGGTACCTGGGGGTGGGAGCAGCCAGGGCTCCCTCAGGAGCTGCTCAGGGCAGCACAAACCCCACAGCTGTGCAAACAGGGCTTCTTCCAACTTTACTAGAAAATAAAGTCAAGACCTTCTTGAAACACAGCCAGGTGCTTTTCTTCCATTGTAGTTGGGTTTTTTTTGACAAAACCATTTTCTTTTATAAGCAAACTGATATATAATGCATTTGTAATGATACTGTATTTCTAATCTCAGACCTAGTCTTCTTTATAACAACTCAGATTTTTAACTCATTTTAAGGATTTTGATCTTGCAAGTTGAGTACGTTTCAGTCTGGAAGTAAAAGTAAAGTCCCATAATGTCACCTTTGCCATCCCTTTTTTAAGTTAAATTTAACTTAAATTTAATCTAAACTTTGAGTTAAATTTAACAGTCTTCATTCTGAAATGTACTTATACTGCCTTTGAGTGTGGAGGCACTAAATAGATGTTTAAAGATGTTGCACAGCATTTGAATTCCCTTTGGCTCCTGGAAATGCTAAATTTGCATTTACTCTGTGTAGCCTTTTATTTCTCAAACCCACACACGTACTTGCAAGGAATTTTCAGATGTTAACATCCCTTTTGTGCCTGGATGTGACTCTGCAGTGAATGTGTGAGCTGGCATGTGGATCCCTGCCCATCAGTGCTGTGTCCTCCAGAACCCAATGCCCTTTAAATCAATTCCTGTGAGAAGCAGAGCACAGGGTTAGGAGTGTGGTGGAGCTTTGTATGAACTGAGCACGATTAGAACTGAAGGAACATTGAGAAGGAAACAAAATCTTGAGAAAAAACAGGCAGTTGGTCCAGTTATTTCTTGTCACTGAGAGTATTTATTGAAGTTCAGGCTTTTACAAGATCCGCTGCGTAGATTCTAAAGATCTGAATTTAAGCAACCCAAGTTCATTTAAGATGAAATACCTTTAGATTTACACCCACTAGCATATTTTTAGAAATGAGCAGCAGGTCTTGGAACACAATGAACAGGTCTAGAGGTGCTCAACATAATGCCATGGTCAGAAGCATCATTACTGGGGGGCGATGACAATAACGACATCGCTTGTGCTTCTCCTGGCTCTTCTCCTGTTCCCTGGGAAGGGTCTGGGAAGAGGGAGCCTGTTTCCTGGGATGGGTCTGACAGGAGGGAGCCTGTTCCCTGGGAAGGGTCTGGGAAGAGGGAGCCTGTTCCCTGGGAAAGGTCTGAGAGGAGGGAGCCTGTTCCCTGGGAAAGGTCTGAGAGGAGGGAGCCTGTTCCCTGGGAAGGGTCTGAGAGGAGGGAGCCTGCCCCCTGGGAAGGGTCTGGGAGGAGGAAAAGGGAGCCTGCCCCCTGGGAAGGGTCTGGGAGGAGGAAAAGGGAGCCTGCCCCCTGGGAAGGGTCTGGGAGGAGGAGGAGGAGGAGGAGGAGGGGGTGCATTGCACCCTGATACTTTGCACCACAGGCAAACTCTGGGGTTTACAGGAGCTCTGTAACGGAGCTGGATGAGCCTCTGGCCCGATGAAGGGTGATTCCCACAGGTTGGATCCTTTACACACCTGGAAAAGGGAAAAAAAAACCAACTCCACATATAAATTGTTGTGTCACGATTGTGGCATGCTCACTAAGCCCCTTTGTTTCCTGGGTTGCAAGGAACTTTCTTCCACAAATGTCCAGCGGTGATGTTAATCACAACTCACAGCACTGAACCCCTGTTCATTCCTTTCCATGCCACTGCAGGGAATTTGGATGTCTGTTGGTGCAATGTGCACCACAACACATACAAATGTCACACAATGTGATACCACACCTGGTGGAATTTTGTCAATACATATTAAATCACATTATAAGCTGTACAGTGGTGAGTTAGTGGAATTTTACTGCACATTTTGCTGTGGTTCATGCTTAATTAACAAACTAAAGGACGGCCCTGGAAAGAAGGATTTTGAATTTTTGGAAGCTTAGAGCTGTCCACGGAGGATTCCCCTGGGCAGCCAAGACAACACCAGCATCCCAGCCCCTCTGACGTGTCTTTGAAACCCTGCCAGCATCATCTGGTGCCATAAATCAGTGACTCCAGCAAGAATGGCTCCAGGGACATCTGGATCAACAGACATGCACCAAGAATGTCTGTCTGTTTCCAAGAAATAGTGGTGTTTTGCAAAATTTTAGTGTGATTAGTAATTGGAAGTATGGGTATGACTGAGTAGTCAAATCAAGTTGTACCTGAGCACTTGAAGGTGTAACAAAATGGTGTGAAATCATGTTTGGGGTATCCCAGCTTGGCTGAGGCATCTCACATGAATATTTATTCATGCATGAATAAATATTTACCCTTCCAATGTTAGTTCTGGCATCCCAGGTCTCCTTGGTTGGCACAGGCTGTTTAGGTATTTCAGCAACAACAGCTTCACATAGTTAGGCAGGGGAATGAGCTCTGTTGCAGGGGAAGGAATTGAATGTTGAGAAACCAGAGGTAAACACAGAGCAGAATGCAGCAGGTATTTTACTGCTTTTTTTTTTTTTTACTGCATATATCTTTTAAATACTGGCCTGCTTTGCAAATTTAAATGTGGGCCTGGAATAGCAGCTGAGTGGGGAGGAAATGAATTTCTCTCTCTTTGATGATGTCCCGTTAAAAGCTCATTTCTCCCTCCTACAACTAACAACTAACCCTGAGGTAACTCCTGGTGTTGTTCTCTCCTGGAAGAGGGGGATTTGCCAGGATCATGAGATGTCTCTGCCTGTGAGCCCTCCAGAGCACAGGGCACTGGGTGGGCAGAGCTGGCAGGCTGTGGGAGGACATCTCAAATGATGCAGACCTAGACCAGCTCATCCCCTTGGCACTCACCACTGAGGATGGTTCTGCTGCCAGCTCTGTATAAGCAGTGTGTGATCCCTGGCTGAGCTGTGACATTCCCAATCCCTCTGCCTGCATCCAGCCTCTCCCACTTCCCCTGCACTCAGATCCCCTCTGCCAATGAACTTCCCAGCTCACATCAACTTCCCAGCTCTGCCAGCCCTTCCCAGCTCACACCTCTCACCCAGGGTATCCTGCCCTTAGGAAGAGGAGTCATTAAAAAGAAGAAAGAATCAAATACCTTACCTGAGCCTGTAGTTGCTGCGTTTGTCTGTGGATTGGCTTTTCATGAAAATAAAAAAGGTTAAAAAGTGAGCTGGTTGAGGAAAAGATGTTCTTTTATGCCATCAGTTAATAAACATTGTAATGAGCAGAACACATTAGGACTAGGGAATATGATTAACAACAGTTCTGGGGAATAGAATTGTCATGGACAAAGGTTTTATACGAAGGAAAGTGTGGGGCCTTGAGTACAAGTGACATCTTACTGGCATTAATGGGAACCAGATTTAATTCTGTTTATCCCTATGTGTGAGGCAATAACCCCATGCTCAAATGTCTGCTTGGCACCCGAAGTTCAGTTTCTTATGTGTGTTTACCAAAGCAGCCAAGTGCCTTTTATCAAAGTGTAGCTGCTATGGCCAGACTCTTAAAGAAACTCTGGCTCTGCTCTGTTAGCAGCTGAGGCAGAACATCATCAACTAGTGAACAGAATTATTTGCAATTCAGTTTTTTCAAAAGACAAAGCCCACTGTGGAAAACTAAGGTTCAAAGCAAATACCCCTGAATATGTCAAAAGGATTCCCACTGCCTCAACTCCCAGTGGGGATGCAGCTTTGGAAGTGCAGGGGGCTGGCTTTGTAGGAGTGAGGTGATTTGGACGAAATCTGAATTTATGTTGGTGTGGTGTGTCTGCCCCAGTGAATTCCAGTTCCTTAGAACTTGTAGCAGAGCAATATCAAACTCCCATATCAATACCAACAATTTAGGTCCCTCGATTTGTATGGAAGCCAAAAAAAAAAAAATCCCTAAATTTCAATATTAATTCCATGAGATGATGCATGGAGACAGGGAGCCTTGCCAGCACATCCCAGATCCCAGCTTTGGTAGGGAATTAAGGGTATAAACCAGGGTAAATCTGCTTCATTTACCAGTGGCAATGGCTGCTGTTTCAGGAGGTGGAGGGACTGATGCAGCAGGTGAGCCTGTGTCTGTGAGAAAAGAGAAAGTTAAACATTGTCTGTGTTCTAATACATGGATGACCCACGTGAAATACAGTGCAGTGCTCCCCACAGCTGCAGAAATGACCAGAAATAAATACCTGGGATTTCAGCTGTGGTGGGCTCAGTTGTGACTGTCAAAGAGAAAACAAAACCACCCTTCAGTGTCTGTTCCATTATTGTGTGGGAAAAGCCAGGGCTGGCAAGGGGGAGTGGAGCAGGATTTCACTCAAGCTGATGCTTGATCCTGAAATTCTGACCAATACACTGAAGTCATACACACCTGCTGCTCCAGGTGTTGTGCCTTCTGCAGGGGCTGATCAGAGACATGAGAGGAAACAAAACTGCAGGTTAAAAACTGCTTTCCCAGCACTGGGCAGGTGAGAGACACCCAAACCTCAGGAGACTCAAGGTCTCACTTGGGGGCAGGACAATGTTCCAGAGTGGGAGGAAAACCCATCCCTGTGCTGCCTCTGACCATGGCACAGCTCTGGGAGCCTGGGGCTGTTTGCTAAACACCAGTTTGGGGCTGGGATAAAGATTCTGATGTGCAGTTTGGGGCTGGGATAACGTTTCTGACATGCAGTGTCTGCCCAGTGCCATGTGCTGGCGAGGGCTGGGGATGCCTTGGTGGGCACTGGAGCTGCCCACTCCCATGGCAAACACATCCCAGGGTGTGCAGGGATTGGGATGCAGCTCTGGGAGGTGCAGGAGGGCTGATTTTCTGGGAATGGGATGACCAAGAGCAAATCTGGGTTTGTATTGATGTAGTCTGCCCCATCCCAGTGCTTTCATCAGGGCCAGAGTTTCTCTGTTTCCCCTTTCCCTTTTGCTCCTTTATTATTATCTGGAAGCCAAAGGAAAGGCAGGTGGGATTATCTCCAATTCTAATTGATGAAATTATATTACTATGGAGGAAGGGAGGCAGTCAATACATGATCAGAGCATGGCAGACAGCTAAACATGTAAACCAGAGCAACACTTCATTACTTACAGGTGGTAGTGTCTGCTGGTGCAGCAGTGGATGCTGCTGCTGCTGTGAGAAAGAAAAGATGAATTTAAATACTGTCTGCAGGTTACATGTATTTTTTTCCCTGACATCCATAGCATGTAGGCCATAGTTACCCTTTATTACTTACCAGGGGTAGTGTCTGCTGGTGCAGCAGTGGATGCTGCTGCTGCTGTGAGAAAGAAAAGATGAATTTTAATATTTTCTGCATGTTACATGTATTTTTTCCCCCTGACACCCCTAGCATGTAGGCCATAGTTACTCTTTATTACTTACCAGGGGTAATGTCTGCTGGTGCAGGACTAGGAGAGACTGTTGCTGTGAGAAAGAAAAGGTGAAATTAAATGTTAAGTTTGTGTTTTTGCTCTGAAATTTGTAGCATGTAATCCAGAGTAAGACTGTATTACTTACTAGTGGTGATGTCTACTGCTGCAGTACTAGGAGAGACTGTTGCTGTGAGAGAGAAAAGGTGAAATTAAAGTTTATGTGCATATTAAATAGTTTTTTTCCCCTAAAGACTGGCAGCATGTACACCACAGTAATGTTATTTTACTTACGTGTGGTCACATCTGCAGGTTCAGCAGTAGGGGAGACTGTTGCTGTGAGAGAGAAAAGATTAAATTAAATATTGTGTGCATTTTAAATGTTTATTACTTTTCTCCAGACTGATAGTATATATGCCACAGTATTGGTATTTTACTTACGTGTGGTTACAACTGCAGGTTCAGCATTAGGAGAGACTGTTGCTGTGAGAGAGAAAAGGTGAAGATAAATTTTATATGTATTTTAAATGGTTTTTTTTCCCCTAAAGACTGACAGCATGTACACCACAGTAATGCTATTTTCCTTACGTGTGTTTACATCTTCAGGTTCAGCATTAGGAGAGGCTGTTGCTGAGAGAAAGAAAAAGAAGCAAAGATGAAATTAAATTTTATGTGCATGTTAAATGTATATTTTTTTCCTCAAGACTGATAGCATATATACCACAGTAATGCTATTTTACTTACGTAAAATATATTACTTTACTTTTACTTACGTGTGTTTACATCTTCAGGTTCAGCATTAGGAGAGACTGTTGCTATGAGAAAGAAAAGGTGAAATTAAAGTTTATGTGCATATTAAATAGTTTTTAATATGAGAAAGAAAAGTTTTTAATGTGAGAAAGAAAAGATGAATTTTAATATTTTCTGCATGTTACATGTATTTTTTCCCCCTGACACCCCTAGCATGTAGGCCATAGTTACAACTGCAGGTTCAGCATTAGGAGAGACTGTTGCTGTGAGAGAGAAAATGTGAAGGTAAATTTTATATGTATTTTAAATGCTTTTTTTTCCCTAAAGGCTGGCAGCATATACACCACAGTAATGTTATTTTACTTACGTGTGGTCACATCTGCAGGTTCAGCAGTAGGGGCGACTGCTGCTGTGAGAGAGAAAAGATTAAATTAAATATTGTGTGCATTTTAAATGTATATTATTTTCCTCTAGACTGATAGTATATATGCCACAGTAATGTTATTTTCCTTACGTGTGTTTACATCTTCAGGTTCAGCATTAGGAGAGGCTGTTGCTGTGAGAAAGAAAAAGAAGAAAAGATTAAATTAAATATTATGGGCATTTTAAATGTATATTTTTTTCCTCAAGACTGATAGTATGTATGCCACAGTAATGTTATTTTCCTTACGTGTGTTTACATCTTCAGGTTCAGCATTAGGAGAGACTGTTGCTGTGAGAAAGAAAAGGGGAAATTAAAGTTTATATGCTTTTTTAAATGTTTTTTTTCCCCCCTAAAGACTGACAGCATATACACCACAGTAATGTTATTTTACTTACGTGTGGTCACATCTGCAGGTTCAGCAGTAGGGGAGACTGTTGCTGTGAGAGAGAAAAGATTAAATTAAATATTGTGTGCATGTTAAATGTATATTATTTTCCTCCAGACTGATAGTATATATGCCACAGTATTGCTGTTTTACTTACATGTGGTTACATCTGCAGATTCCGCATTAGGAGAGACTGTTGCTGTGAGAGAGAAAATGTGAAGGTAAATTTTATATGTATTTTAAATGTTTTTTTTTCCCTGAAGACTGGCAGCATGTACACCACAGTAATGTTATTTTACTTACGTGTGGTCACATCTGCAGGTTCAGCAGTAGGGGAGACTGCTGCTGTGAGAGAGAAAAGATTAAATTAAATATTGTGTGCATTTTAAATGTATATTATTTTCCTCTAGACTGATAGTATATATGCCACAGTAATGTTATTTTCCTTACGTGTGTTTACATCTTCAGGTTCAGCATTAGGAGAGGCTGTTGCTGTGAGAAAGAAAAAGAAGAAAAGATTAAATTAAATATTATGGGCATTTTAAATGTATATTTTTTTCCTCAAGACTGATAGTATGTATGCCACAGTAATGTTATTTTACTTACGTGTGTTTACATCTTCAGGTTCAGCATTGGGAGAGACTGTTGCTGTGACAGAGAAAATATGAAGGTAAATTTTACATGTATTTTAAATGCTTTTTTTCCCCTAAAGACTGACAGCATATACACCACAGTAATGTTATTTTACTTACATGTGTTTACATCTTCAGGTTCAGCATTAGGAGAGACTGTTGCTGTGAGAAAGAAAAAGAAGAAAAGATTAAATTAAATATTGTGTGCATTTAAAATGTATATTTTTTTCCTCAAGACTGATAGTATGTACGCCACAGTATTGCTATTTTACTTACATGTGTTTACATCTTCAGGTTCAGCATTGGGAGAGACTGTTGCTGTGAGAGAGGAAAGATTAAATTAAATATTATGGGCATTTTAAATGTATATTTTTTTCCACCAAGACCCATAGCATCAGCACCAGAGTAATTGTGTATTACTTAATACAGAACAAAAAAGTCAAATTAAATATTGTCTGCATTTTAGCTATTTACTTTTCCTCTGAGACCTACAGCATTTCCTGTTTATAGGAAGTCAGGGCTTAGATATAACAGTGATAGAACCTAATTTTTCTGGGATACCTTATAATTTAAGGGATATGGCTTGGGTTTGTTTTTTCCCATCCTTTAAACCCTGCCTGGTTCAGCCTCTCTCCCCAACTTACTTCTTCCTGAGACAATGAGCTAGCAGTTGACTTGAGGTTCATTAATTTATTTAATCCTATCAATGTAATCCATTTTGACCAAACTCAAGCACTGCTCTTAGATTTTATGACATTGTGTCTGTATCTTACCTTCAGCCAGTGTGGAAAGGATTTCTGCAGCCGAGGTTGTCACATCTGCCTCCAGTGCAGCGGGTGTCAGGTTTGGTTCTGAAGTATTTGCAGAGGCTGTGAGGAAGAGGAAGAAATGTGGGAACAAGAGGGAAGAGCACTCAGGTAAGGCTGGAACCAGCTCCTGATGCATTGAAATGCCTTCAGATTCCACTGGGTTCAAAATGTGCCCGATCCTCACAGCAGGCTCTGCCCACAGCACTCACAGCTCCCACCTGCCCGCTGGCACCAAATTCATAGACAAACATGAGCTGCTCTGAGAAATGCTGATTTTGCAGCATATTTTGGCTTCTGCACTGAAATCCTGTCCCAACCACGTTTTTATGACCTGCTGCATGTTGTGCAAATGCCCTTAACCTGTCTGTGGTGTAATTGGGATTTCTGATGTCCTGCTCTCCTCTATGGTGGTGGTGGAAGGGAGGGAGGGAGGGAGGGAGGCTGAAAGAGTGAGAGATTAAATGGCTGCAAGCAGCAATAAAACCTATGTTAAAACCCTAAGAATAAATGGTTTTGGGAACCAGCTTTTGATTTCTGTGTTGCATATAATAAAACATACACTCATGATTCTAAATGGTAGAAAAATGCATTTTAACACTTGCTCTTCTGTGGATTATGAAGAGCATAATTAACACCTAGAAATCCCAAGAAACACTAGTATAGTCTGTACTTTAAGGTTTTCAGGATGTTATGATTATTTCAGCAAAAAAAAAGAATCAGAAACTTAAACCTGGAGTGTAAAAACTTGCCTCATGTTCACATTAACTATTACTAGGTAAGTGGCAAATACAGTTTGTACTAGCAGTGCAAAGAAATAATGAAAATATAAAGAAATGTTGCAGTGGGTAGTAGTAATTGTTCCAAATAGTAGTTTGTCTGCCAAGGAGCTGTAAGCACATTATTTTTTGAGTTAAAAATTAGGCTCTGAGCCTCAGGGAGACTCTTTACAGAGCTAATTTTGGGACTCCTGTCCCAAAAGCTCAGCCTTACCTGTTGGTGCAACAGTGGAGTGCATTGCATCTGTGAACAGCAAAAAAAGCACAAGAATTTACTTTATTGGGCAGTTATTTATATTATATATTTATGATAAGAATTATTTTTGTTTCCACTCACACATGCCTGGTTCACAACTGGATGGGCCTCTATTTTCTCCTCACTCTTTGCTTTTGTTATCTTGGGGGTTGGCTGTAAGTTGTTGGCTAAAGTGGTCCTGAACTACCTGCTTTTCACTATTTTCATACTCAGGACTTGCTGTCCCATCTTGTTATTTTGTGCAAGGCCTCCTTTTGCTCCTCAGTCACTCAGACTTAAACAGAAGAAGAACCCCACCTTCACTTTTCAGCCCTGGCCTGATTTCCAAGCTCTGCCCTGATGTTTCTTGCATTTATGGTGAACAGCATAGTCCAGGGAGGTTTTTTCTTATTTTATAGCATTTTATTTTCATTATTATTTTTATCTTTACCTGAGCAGATGACACCAACATCCTCATTGAGTCCACAGTTGTGCTTGCCCCAGCCGGCATGCCGGCAGTCCCAAAGGTGGGATTCAGTTCCTCTACACTGCACATCATCCAAGTGGATAACTTTTCCACTCTGGCCAAAGTAAGACAGTCCCAGGACAGAGACAGCTTGGCCACAGTGAAGTTGTCTGCACACAACGTTGGCACTGTTCATACTGAAATAATCATCACAGACCGTGCCCCATTTTCCATCATGATAAACTTCAACCCTCCCGGCGCATCGGTGCCCTCCAGATTCCAGTCTCAGCTGTGGTTGTGGTGGAACTAAGGCAAAAGTTGACAGGTAAATCTCAATTTGTTTATTTATAGCTAAATTTCTGGTGTCTAAATCTGAATCTCCATGGATTCTGCTGCTTGCAGGGCCTGATCTACCCTGGTGGGGTATGGCTGGCTGTGCTGCTGGGGCACAGCTCACCCAGAGCTGGCTCGGGGAGCTCTGCACATCCACCAGGTACATTCACACTCAGGAGCACATCTCTTACCTTTGGGCTCCAATTTTTCTTTAATCCACTCGCCAATTTTTTCCCATATTGAGTTTAGGTTTGCCTGGTCCCACCAGGCTCCACTTGCTGTGGCAGAGAAGGAAATGTATTAGCCCTGAAGTAACACATCATATTCTTGTTTTGTAAATAATTCAATACAGCCAGCCCTTAATCTGTCTGTGAAATCACCTCTTTTTGTAAGAGATTGGTAAGACTTTTTTCATGGTGCCCATGGTGATAGATAAAGCTCAAATTATCTCATTCAAGCTAGCAAGATTATAAGTTTGAAGGAACATGTCATGCAGAGCATATTTCCACCTGGGTCTGGCAGACTGCTCTGTGTTTCTTTCCCTCTCTTTCTCTAAATTTTAAAATGTAGAGTACAGAATAATTTTAATTAAAACTAGAATATTGGATGAAGAACATTTGGAAAACAACTTCCACAAGCTATTTCCCTTGTGAAAAAGAAACAAAGGAATGTTCTTCAGCCTTCTTCAGTCTGTAACCTTTATGGATTATATTTCAAAATACAGTATATTAATATAACATTACATATATTATATATATTGTATTATGTATTTTGAAATGCATACATTTTGAAATACATGTATTTTTAAATACAACCTATGGATTTGGACTGAATCTTTGAAGTAGAAGACAAACCGTCAATTCTATGGTATAAAATTCATCGGCAATATTTGAGGAGAATCTTTGCCACCACTTCCCAGCAAGCCAGCCTGTATTAGTAAATAATTCTGTAACATTTCAGAAATAATTTACTTCTGTAAAATCAAAAAGGTTTTCAAGGCAGTACCTGGTTCAGTCAGGAGAGTGGAGCTCAGCAGAAGCAACCAGGTGAGACGCACCTGAAGGTCCATGGTTGTTGGGGGTGGTCTGTTCTTGCCCAGCACAGCTGCACAATTTATACCCAATGGGTTCTGTGCAACCTGATGCCACTCCCTGAGCTTTGAGATAGATGCCAAGGAAGTGATTTAGTGAGGATTTTCCTTTCTCAGGGTACATCCAGACATCCGGATGAGGAGATCCAGCTCAGGGAGCTGTTCCAGACTGAGATCTTCCCAAACACTCCCTGGGCACCTCTGTGGCCCTGTGTTGGTGGTGTGGCTGTTCCAGGAAGCAGTGATTTACTTTTGAGGATTAGGCTGTTTGGTAAGGATTCTCATGCCACCCATTAAGACATTTTCCAATTTACAACCATATTAACCTGATTAATTGCTGTGAGGATTGTGCCAAAAGATTAGCATCCTAAAAGTGTCAGGCAAGCCTCAAACAAATTCTCTTTGTTTGCCCAAATTACTCATGTAAGAAGCAGTTTTTCTTATTTTCCTGACTTCTCTTTAACCTGGGAGAAGATCCCTCCAGCATGTTTCAGATCTGCAGCTCTCTCTGTCTGACTTGTAGCCCCCAGAGCAATAAAAGAGCTTCCAGTCTTCTCCCTGGCATGGAGTGATGGTCAACATCACCATGGCCTCAGATATCCTACAGGATGCCTCCACCTCTGCCTCATTTTGTCCTGTCAGGGAGAAGGGACTCAGCTACAGAGAGAGAAAAAAAAACAAAGCTGAATTTTCTTAGCTGAATTAAAAATGAGCATAAATTCCTTCTTTTCATAAACACTTTTCTTATTTTCATGGCACAGTACAGCTCTGTTTGGAGCCCTGATGTAGGGATGGAAGGTGACATGGAAGGAACATGCCTGAATGCAAAAATCTTTAGTTAGCAGGAATCATCAAGATGTGCTTTTTCAGCATTCCTCAGTCTCCTTTAGAAAACAGGTGAGGCCCCAAGGAGGTCATGCAGAGGGTAAATCCTGTGTGCCAAGAACCAGCAGTGATGACAGGAGGGCTGACCTTTGTGGTCTTGGAAGGACAAAGCTGTTCCCCAGAACATCTTAAAGAAATCTATCAAAATCTGCTCCTAGAAAGCAAACAGGGTGTGTAGGGAAGTTGCTTTGGGCTGGAGACTCAGCGTTAATCTTTCTTCACAGGGTGAGGTTCTGCTGCACTGGCAGATCTCCCCCTCCCTGGAAATAACTTTATTTAGAGTTATAATTTCTCTGAGTATCTGGGCCTAAAGGGGCTAAAAGCAGAGGGAAAATGTGGATCTGTTCTGGTGGCTGCTGCCACTGGAGGGCAGCGAGGCCCCGTCCTTGGGAAGAGAGACAGGGCTGGAAAAGATGCTCCAACACCACAGAGCTGCTGTGGCGCCCATAAAAACACTCCACCTGAGCAAATACCTTTAAAAGTACACATATTTGTAAGGAATTTCACTAAAGGGGTTTTGAAGGAATAAACTAAGGCTGACTGCCTTTCTCCTGTACATGTATTTATTTGTAAGGAATTTCACTAAAGTGGTTTTGAAGGAATAAACTAGGGCTGACTGCCTTTCTCCTGTATGTGTATTTATTTGTGTTTCTCATTCCCTGGGGAAAAAGAAAGATCACTGATGTGTGTGAACTCACAACTTTTTCCCATGCTGTAGCAATGTATTTGTCATTTCTTTCAGCATCATACTGCACTCCTGAAAAGTTTTCTTACAGGGTAAATCCTGGTTTTTGCTGCACCCACTACATTCCCAACAATCTGGGGTGAGCCATGTCCAGTGCCTTGCCCCAGTGCAAGTGTTCCCAGTGCCAAACTCAGTTCTATACCAGCCCCTTGCCCAGTTCTGTTCCCTTCCCTGGACACACTCCAGCCCCTCAATGTCTTTGTTATCCTGAGGGACCCAAAGCTGATCCCAAGGGGCCTCAGCAGTGCTGGCAGAGGGGATGTGCCCTGCTCCTGCTGGCCACACCAGTGCTGGAACAGGCCAGGTTTTCTCTCTGATGGCCTTTCCACTGAAGTCCAATAAGTTCTGAAGTGAGAGGAATTTTTGAGGAATGATAGACAACAAGCAAATTAAGCTGAAGTAAATCACACCTCAATGACATAGCCTGCAAAGTGATTGCCTGTATTTATGGTGCATTTATTGTAAAGTGAAAACTTTAGGTATGAAGCCACTGCGTTTGGACCAAACTGAGTATTGAGTGCTGGGTCTGTCACAGACGCATTTTATGAAAAATCCTTTCCTTGGGATTTTTTCTCCTGAGAAGCCAAATGTAAACAATGATTCTTCCTCCTCAAAACCAAAATGTAAACAATGGTTATCTGCTGCTGTGGAATGCAACAGGTGCATCTGGGATTGGTCTCATGTTGTTTGCAATTAATGACCAATCACAGTCAGCTGGCTCAGACTCTCTGTCCGAGACACAAGCTTTTGTTATCATTCTTTCTTTTTCTATTCTTAGCTAGCCTTCTGATGAAATCCTTTCTTCTATTCTTTTAGTATGGTTTTAATATAATATATATCATAAAATAATAAATCAAGCCCTCTGAAACGTGGAGTCAGATCCTCATCTCTTCCCTCATCCTAAAACCCCTGTGAACAGTCACACTGGGCCCAGCTGCCCAGTCCCAGAGGAGAATTCCCTTGGGATAAGGATGTCACATCAGCCTCTGGAAGCCCCAGTAAGGGAAAATCTTTGTCAGGGGTGAAGGCTGTGCCAAAGTCAAGGGGTGTCAGTGGCCTTGGCCCCACACATGGCAGGAGAGGTCATTCCATCCTGTTACCCACTGAGGCTTTCTGTCAACACACCCTGCTTGTCTTGGCACCTGCTGCATTTCTGCAGCTTTTCCTGCTTCCCACTTTCCTGTGGACAATGGTCTTAATGGAGAGCTTTCCTCAGCTTCCAGCAAATCCCTTTGACCTCAGCAGTGCCAGGGCAGGGTCACATCAGTGCTGGTGACCTTCTCCAGCACCCTTGGAACATTTGTCATCAAATACAGGAGTGGCCTTGTGGTGCCACGGACTGAGCTGTCACTGCTGCTGCCTTTAAATTTAATTTCAATTTTTAAAATTTAATTTTTTAATCAGTGCAATGAGACACATGAAGTTTGCAGTGCAGCTCACTGCCAGTGCAGAGAAGAAGAAAGGCTCTGCAGGCTGCCAAAGTTAAAGTGATTTATACCCAGCTGAGTGGTGGTTATGAAATCAGTCATAATTAAATAAATTACCTGTGCTAGACAAATGATGATGGGTATTTATTGATATATTTACAGTGAAGTATTTAAATTAATAGAGCAAAATCAAGGTTCAACTCATTGAGACAAGGGTGACCAAGACATGAGGTTAATCAAGCCAAAGCATCACAATGTCACCATGACTTCCCTATAACTGCATTTCCTTTTCTCCTTGCATTTTAATATCACTTAAGGGCCTTTGAGTTTCATTAGGAAGTACAAAAATTTCTCTTAGGGGTTTTTTTGTGTGAGGTAAGTGAAGATAACAGATAATATTAAAAATGCTGTTTTATGCAACACCTTTTCTTTTTTAAGACTTGAGACCTCTAACAACCTGATTCAGTGAAGAGGTTTTTCACACTCAAAAGGTCACATCCTTTCAGTCCTGTGGCAAATCAGATTTATATTTAGGTTTCATATATTAAATCTCCTTAAATATTAAAAATCTATAGTTAACCTCATGAAAACTCATGTAACTCAGAATTACTGCTTTCACTGTGGTCAAAATACACTGTATTTTAATTTTTTCCTTATGCATAAGCTACTGAAGAAACTAAATAAGGTGCAAATCAGTAATAATTTAAAGAGCAAGTTTTTTATGGTAAGGATTTTTTTCTCAAGATAGAAATGGTTGAATACCCATGAAATTGAAAGTGCCAGGTATTTCAGTTCCCATAGAAGCTGTCAGAGGAGGAAATAGACAAAATATACATTTTAAGAATTACAGTGTCTGTAAAATTAACTGTATTTTTCAAAGAGGTTTTTCCTCTCAGAGGGTGGTTTGACAGTGGAACAGCTCCTCTGGCTGCAGCACAAAACCTGCCAGAGGTCAAGAAGTGCCTGGACAACATTGTAAGTCAGGTAGTTTAATTGTAGGTAGCCCTATTGAGGAGCAATAGGGGAGCTGGACTCAAACATCATGGATTGCTTCCAAATCAAGACTGGAGCTGGACTCAAACATCATGGATTGCTTCCAAATCAAGATATTCTATGATTCTGTGATGACACTTCACCTTTTTTGTAAAACCTGTTTTGTTTAACAAAGTGTCCAACAACTGGATAATTAATTGAGAGCTGACTGTCCTTGCCAACAACTTGAAAAATCAGAGGAGAACGAGACTTTGAACTTCTTTTACCATCAGGCAGACATTTTAAAAAGTTGTCAAGGTTAAATTTGGGTAAGAACCAAGAAGGGCCAGAAGGTCATGGCATATCCTTCAGAGGGATCTGACACAGCTCTGGTTCCTTTTTCTTGCTTTCTGCCCCTAAGCTGCAAAGGACAACAGGCAAATTCAGTCGTGACTCCAAACCTTTGCATTTGGTTTATCCTGGTTATCTCACTCAAATAAATGATCCTCAGCTGCTCAATAAAAGCTTTCTTAAGGTCGGATATGTGAGATTAGAACTTTAAGCTCAGGAAAAGTCTCCTGTGTGAAAGTTTGTTTGTTCTGTGAGGGCAGAATGTGCCTTGGGATTGATTTTGTTCCTCCCAAGGCTTGGTAGAGAGCAAATAGAGTTAACCAACTCCTAAATAGAGCCAATAGAGTTAACCTCCTGCTAAAGGAGGTTACAGGTGACTAAAAAGTGTGGCAGTAATACAACAGGATGGACTCTTAGTGGCACTACTTAAAATGCTCTAAAAGGTTTTGAATCTTTGTTGGATGCAATTTTGCCACGTCAAATATGGATTAAAAATCAAGAAAAAAAAGAGGGAAACACTGCATAGGACAGAGATTTGGTGACAGTGTGGGTATTAAGAGAGGCATAATGCTGTTGAGAAAAGTGTTTTATAGTTCAGTGGAGCACTTTTGAATTTGACAAAATTAAAAATTCACTGTGGCTCCTCTTGAGCAAGCACAGGTATTGTACACAAGCAAATGGCACTGGCATCACAGTGGCTGCCACACTTCTCTCCACCCCTTGTGAGAACACTCCCACAGGCATTTCTCATCCCCCTGCACTGCACATCATCCATGACAATTTTTCTTGGGCTGTGAGCAAAAGTCACACCTCCTGAAGGTGCTGCAGCATGTCCACAGACCTGCTGGTTGCAGACAGCTGCTGAATCACTTTAATCCCAGAAATCACCACAAATGTTCCCCCAGGCTCTTTTGCAAAATATTTCAGCCTGCCCTTAGCATTGGTTCCCCCCATTCACCACCCTCACTGACATTCATTTGAAAGACAAAAGAAAATTTCCCTGAACCTGGATGTTTCATGGCAAGACAGAATCAGAGATATATGCAAGTTGGATTATGCTGCTTGAGGCAGCTTATTCTGGGTTGTGTCTGTGAGAACATTGAATACCTCCAGTGTTCTGCTCTGTACAAATTCAGTTCTGAAATATCAGAGCATGATGTTAAACGCAATTACACAAATGTAAGGAGTTTGCCTCATTTCTGTGAATGAAAAAATCAGTCACTTCTAGGTGGAGTTTGAGTCACTGCAGTAACAACTACATCTAGCAAGGAGATGGGGTATTGCACATGGTGCTGAAGATATTGTTGAAACAATAAGAAGCAGATTAATACACCTTGTTCCAGGACTATTACACAGGTCTACAACAGAAGTCAGACCAGTCTTGAAATGTATTTGTTTATGATTATAGGGGAAAATACGAATTTTTAAAGTGTTAGTAGTAAAAAGGTTGTATAAATGAAACAATGTGGTCACTAAAATGAAAATCCAAGGCAAACCAAAGTAAAACCAAAGGATTTGATCAGATAGGGTTTGATACTACACAGGAAGTACTTTGGAAGTCAGGAAACTGAGAGAGCAGCAATAGCCAATGTAATTTCATAGAGTGGAGATACTTTTAACTTCTAAAATGTTTCAGTAAATTTTTTTTTGCAGGAGTTCCTTTCTAATAGCTTCGTTTTTTGAGTACCTTAATACTTGTTTGAAGCCCTTCTCTTCTATGGGAGCAGTGCTTAACCCCTCCCCTTGGACAGCCCACAGCAGCCACTGGCCCAAGAGGAGCCAGGGAGAAAGCATTACCAGGGCAGTGGACTGCCTTATCTGCAGTAAACAAATTGCTATTTTTTTCCCTATTTTTTTCCCAATATGCAATGCCAGGAACCTCTCAAGACTGCCCAAATTCTAGCCTGTGTTTCAAACAGTTAATTCCCAGCTTGATTTCTGTCACCCCAGCTGTGACACTGCTGCCTTTGGGCAGCACCTCCTGTGACGCCCGGATGGATCCTTGCAGAGCTGGCAGGGAGCAGCCCTCTTGTCTTCCCCAACAATGCATTCCTTAGCAAAATCCAGTCAACTTCTGGAACAAAGAGGGCTTGTCTCAGGCTGGCAAGGCTCAGATCAAGTGTTTACTCTGCTTGCTCATAGTGCAGCTCTCAAACCAACGCTGCCCGGGACCTCCAAGGGAAAGTGAAGCAGCAGAAATCCAAAAACCTTTGGATTTCTGAGCCTGAACTGGGGATAACAGCACCCAGAATTTGGGGTAGAAGGTTTGGCTTGGCCAAACAGAGTCATGGAATCACTGAGGTTGGAAAAGACACACCTTTGTGTGGAGGCACAGAGCCCTCGCATGAACACAGCTCGATTTTCATCGCATCTCATGCAACAAAGACCTGCTTGAATCCAGGCTTAGCCACAGAAGGTGGTAACTAATGCCAAATGCTTCCAAAACATCTCAACATTTCTAGTCAGCCACTGGGAGGAAACAGAAAATACACATCTCTGAAATTATGAGAAAAATAGAGGGAAAACCAAAGTGACAGTCGTTCAGACTTGGCAGGCTCTTTAGAACAGCAGCAGTACAATTAATGTCTACATCACACCCTGTGACTAATCCACTTATTTCAGAAAAAAAAAAAGAGAGAAAATTTACTTGAATGAGTACCAGGTGATTCAGGGCAAAAGAGGTGCTCCAAGAGTTATTCTAGGAAATGGAAACAGCTCTCACTCCAGTGACACAGCCAGGTCACTGATGAGTTTCCTAAGCCAGGAGAGGTTTCATTAAAATAGAGTTCTTGTGTCCTGAGTCTGAGAGAGAAGATCTCCTAATATTCACAAGCTGCTGTGTGAATTTTAGTGTCTCCTTATGTTTTGCCATCTAGATAAAAACAGCCAAAAAAATGTAAAAATACCACAGGGAGATTCTGGTGCAATCCCGTTAAAAAAGCTTCGTTGTGGCTTGGTGAGTCTGATGAAGTTAACTAAGAAAATAAAATTATCTGTTGAGTGAAATGATCTCCAGAGTATATTCCTTTAGTTATGTAATTGGAATTTGGTGCAAGCAGTGGGGCTTGGGCGTTAAAGGACCCCATGGCCAGAACTGGGAGCAGAAGGTTGTGCTCAGCTGCTGAATTCAGCTTGATGTCAATGGATGCCTGTGGCATTCCCTGGGAAAGCATGGGGAGAAAGTAATGAAAACCGGAAAAATGGTGTTTCTTACCCATACCCTGCAAACCCTAATTGGGTTTTGAAATCTCAATCTACATGAGGATTTGCTATTAACAAATAAAAAATTGAATCTACTTGCTGGCTATGAGATGCAGAAACAAAACCATGTTTATTTATACCCAGTTATAAATATTTTTGTGGCAGGTTCCTGGGAAGGAGGGCTACAGAGCTGAATGATCTGCTTCATTCTCCAAAATTAGAATAGAAGGATAAACAGGACAGGAAATCCAGCATACAAATAAGCAAACAAGGACTTTGTTTCTGAGCTTTGCTTCAACCCCTGTTCTGGCCAAATAGGTGGCTTGGTACCACTGGGAACAGCATGAAGTCAGGAACCCACAGACCCCATGCAATTATTTACTAAAAAATACACATGCATTTTAAATCAAATTGCTTTTGATCCCTTCTCTTCCCATTAAAGAAACCTTGAGGAGAATTTCTCAGGGATGTGCAGTTTTCAGTTTTGTCAGAGTTCTGAGCACTTTCAGCTCTTTGCTTGTTCCCCTCTCCCAGTGGAATGGGGGAGACAACTGGGGAAAAATAAAATATTAAAAATATATATATATGTAATATAAAATTAAATAAAATTAAATATCTTGAGCCCCTCCAGCGTCCTCACTGGCAGGGGAGGACGAGGAGGTGAGAAATCCTTGACTGAGTGTGAGAGTTGCTCAGAACCATCAGTGTGTTCTCAATATTATTCTTGTCCTAAATCCAAACAAGGCACTGTACCAGCTGCTAGGTAGAAAATTCACTACCCCAGCCAGAAGCAGTGCAGGGTGTGATTCTGTCATTGGGTTGACACTTCTAAGGGATTTTCTCATGGTGCTGCAAAAAAAAAAAATATTTGTTATTGGTGCTGAGATGATGAGTTGAGTGCTGAGTGAACAAGGACATGGTTGAGTCGAGACAGACACACCAGGAGGAAATAAAATAACCCAATACCAAAATCAGACAGCTGTTCAAAGGAAAAAGTGCCAAGTGATGGTTGGTGTGTCTCGTCTGAGGGCAGAGCAGGTGACAAAAATAAGCAGCACCCAGAATGCTCATTTAAAAGAGCAAAAGAAATGTCCTTCACGTGCTCCTGTTCTTGACACCCTTGTGTTTGCAGGCACCAGCCTTCACTGGCAGATTGGCATAACTGATCCCCTACAAACCAAACAAAAACCAAAACAAAAGGCCAAATAAACAATTTTAGCTTACATTTTGGCTTTAATTCCTTGTATTTTTTAACTAGGACATGAAAGGCAAGAAATCCCAGGTCTTCCTTTTCATGTTTTCATGCATCAGTGATAAATGTTTATGTGGCATTTGTCTGTTTGCATTTCCAGCATATTTCAGTCTGATTTTTAAATGTGCACAAGACGTTCTGAAAGGCTGGGTAATTCCTGAGAAGCCAAACTCCTCACAACTGCAAAACATACAGCCATGGAGGAGAAAACGAATTAAATAGTTTTGTGATCAGCAATCAAAAGTAATAAAAATTGAACAAAACTCCTCCTTCTGGAAAGCAGATATGAAATGTCTTTCACCTCTTGAACATTTGGGTGAGCACTGAAAAGCCTCCTGGCTGGGATTCAATCTCTTGGATGACATTTGTGGGTTTGCCTGGTTTAGGGTGTGTGTAAATGGAAGGCTAAAAATTGATATAAAAAGCCTTTAGAATAGATTGTGTATTTCAGCCTTAAAAGATTGCAAACAACATATCTTTAACAACTCAGTGTATTTTGAATTTGGATTTATTCAATCTAGAGAAGCTAAAACTTAATGGAAAAGATATTAATCAATGCTCAAAATAATTAGAATATTGTAGAGCCACAAATTGCTGTGGTAAGATCAATTTTTACGGTTCCTTTCCAGAGATGATCCATCTCACCAAATTAAATCTTCCTTCCTTTCAATAAACCTTGAAATATTTCTTGATGCCTCACTCACATTTTCACTCCAGCTCACAAAACTTTGAGGCATTAGATAAATGGTTTTAGAATGATGTGAGAGGAGAATTAAAGAGGAGAAAAATGATAAAATAATTGTGCTAAACAACTTGTGGCATGAAAGTTGAAATTGTTTCTTAATCCTTTAAGAAGTGTTAGGATTACAAAGCTGTTCTAAGGCATTGCAGCAGAATTTATTGAAGATAAAGATATCACAGCTTCCCACAAATGGCAGATGTGAGTCTGTCATCAGTGAGGCATTTTGGTGGCTCATAAAATGTAAGGTTTGCCCTGCATTCATCCAGTGAGTGATGCTGACCTTTGCTCTGGCGTTATGCCATGTGAAAGCAGCTCCTTCAGTGCCAGCCTGGCAGGAAAACCATCAAGAACAGAAACAACACCTGCCAGGAGGGTGACAGCACCAACCTCTGGTGTGAGGGAATTGTTAGCAGCAGGGGTAAGATATTGACATATTTATAATTATAATAATTATAATATTTATATAACTATATTTAATAAAATTACATGTTTCATACACTTTATATTATCTAATATTTATAATATTTATAATTATATTTTGATATATTAAAGTAATTTTTAGATTAAGATATCTAGAAGTTCCCTGTGTAGTGTTTCAGAAGCACAGGCTCAGACCATCACTTGGAATTTTTAATCAAACAGACCACACTCTTCAACACAGTAAAACATTTGTATTTCAAGCACAGAGATATTAATTTGAGAGACAAAATAGATTTATTGCTATGTAAATATTACCTCCTTTGATTATAAATTACACTGCTCACAGAACAGATTATTTTAGCTTGGAAATTTCTGCATTTTATAAATATGCACAGACCCATCATTGTTTCAATGAGAAATATAGCACTAAAAGCAATACTCAGAGTAATTAGAATATTGTATAGCCACAATTCTGGTTGCTAGAAGAGCCCAGCCCTATGAGTGAAATTTCTGGGGTTTGATCTCAGCGTATTGAAGGTCAAGGCACAAAGAGCTCCAGTTTTAAAGGAGTGGCTCCCAGATCAAAGTCAGAAATAAGCAAACTCACAGATTCACTGCTTTCAACTATTTGGACAGGCTTCATATTAGCAAGGATGACAACTCAACTAAACAAACTTCATAAGCAGAGCACAACTGAGGGAATGAAATATTTCTCAAGAAGTCTGGGAGTTTGCTCCCAGCTGGCTGTCATAGAATCATGGGATCATTTATCTTAGAAAAGTCCTTTAAGGTTATCGAGTCCTACCATTAAACTACCACAGATAGGCCCACCAAGAAACCATATCCCCAAATCCACAATCAGACTGGAGCTAACTAGCACAATTCAAGGAGTTTTAGCACTAAAAAGGATTACAGGGAACTCTCCTTTGGGACAGCCAGGGAAGTTACACTTTTTAAAATGTGGGTGAAAGCAGAAGCTTGCAAGGTGCGGATCTCTCCCTTTTCATGGCAAAGTTGGCAAAAGCAGATTTCAGTGAGACATGACAGAGCTGTGGCTTTCCTTGGAGCCCGTTGGTCACCCTGGAGCAAACGTGAGAGAAATTTATTCATCTTTCCCAGTGCTTCCACTGGGAGCATCCCCTCCTCGGAGCTGAAGGGGCCCAACCACCACATCCACGTGCTCCTCAGCGGGGCTGGTGTCCCTCTTGGGCCTGGAGCTGCAGCCCCTGTAGCAGTGGGAGGAATAGTCCCCAAGCCTGCAGACCAGCATCTGGCACTTGAGGTACACCGACGGGTGCCGGCTCATGAACTTGAAGGCGTTGAACTTGAACCGAGCAAAGTGGCTGGAAGGGGAGTAGTACGTGGCGTAGGAAGAATCTCTAGGACACCTAGAAAGGAGCAAAAGAAGGGGATTAGTCTCTTCACAGATGTGCACCTGCACGTTCCTGCAAAATTAAAATTCAAATTATTCGATTTATTATGATACATTCCCGCGAAATTCAGATTAAAACTGAATTGTGTCATAGTCTGGTACTAGGAAAGCAGTAGGGTAAAAATGTAACCTTCATAGCACAGTATGAACTTTAAAAATATAGAAATATATAAAATATAAAATAAAATATAAAAAATGTATTTTAAAGTACTATGAAACAGTTGCTGGAGGGTTGGCAACTCTTCTTCTTTTTCTAAGAGAAGAACACTTTAAGTGATGAAGAGGGAACAACAGACTGTTATTTATGTCAGTGTTATACAAGGCATAAAAAATCACTCTAATGCTTGACTTGGTTTTACTAAAATATTTAACTCTTAGGATGACAATTCCTACTGCCAGTTTTCACTGTGTCATCTACTTTTCTCCCACTACTTCAAATTTTGTTCACAGGACAAAGAAGGAGTAAGTGCAATGAAAGTAAGGTCTAAATATAATTTCTTATTTCCAAGCTCATACTGCAAAAATAAAAAAATCAAAGACCACTTTTCACAGTCTGCTGATAGCGAGTTCTAACTCCATTCAGATTATCTGTATCATTTAAAGTAAATGTGGATGGCGGGTGTGCTTCAAGCCTTGAAGAAAGCCCTTACCCATTCCTGACTAAGTAATAGGCCAGCGTGTTAAAATCACGGGGGTCAGGTGCTGCCACACACGTGTCCACAACCACCTTCAGGTTTGGGTCTGGGCTGTGAAGACAGGCTTGCAGGTAGAGGTTTTGGTTGAGGTCGATGTAGTAGGGAGATGCGCGCACTTGCCGCCGGAACGCCGGGGACTCGTAGAAGGTGACGTTCATGTTGTATCTCCCAAACTGGTACTCGTCCACATCCACGGTGTCCTCAGCAGCGTACACCACCTGCTGCCAGCTCTTCCGCAGCATTTTGCAGCTGACGTGCAAGTTGATGTTCTTCTTCCTCTTGATTATGTACCCGGAAGACGCGACCCTGATGGTGTTGGAGTAGTTGATTGTGTCGTTGTTCTCCTGTTTAACGATGCAATTTAAAATCAGGAACTGTGCTTTTGTCACGTGTCACTGTCATATTTCCTGAAAAATCCCTTCGCCAGGATTTCTTCTCCTGAGAAGATGAGAAGCCTCAGCTTCTCCTGTGTTTGCTCCTCTGGAATGCGGTCTGGAGGTTGTTTATCCAAACATGTGAATTGTTTTTACTTAATGACCAAACACCATAAGCTGTGTCAGACTCTGAGGAGTCAGTCATGAGTTTTTATTATTCTTTCTTGTTAAGCTTTCTGTCTGTATCCTTCTCTTTCTTTAGTATAGTTTTAGTATAGCATAATATCATCGTATCGTATCATATCATTAATATAAGGTAATGTAATGTAATGTAATGTAATATCATATCATATCATATCATATCATATCATATCATAAAATAAAACAATAAATCAGCCTTCTGAGAACATGGAGTCAGATTCCTCATTTCTCACCTCATCCTGGGGACCTCACAACACCACAGTCATGTTCCATCTAAGTTTTGCCAAGCTTTGATACGTTTTGAGTGCCCAAAACAGGGAGTTTACCTCTTGTATTGTCCCACAGCCATTGTAGGGGATGTTGAATACAACCTCCTGGGAGGTGACTGTTGGTCTGCAGTGATTGTCATTCAGGGTGACCCTCCGTGCTGAGTATCCCTGGGACTGGAGGTAGTCTCTGCTGACCACTACGTGCATGTAGTCTGGCAAGCACTGAATGGCTGGTAGAAGAGGAAGGTATAATGTATTTGTGACTTTAGGTATTTGGTAATGATTAGAGGTAGGTTTTTTTCTGAATTTAGAAGTCAGGCGGTTCCCACCCCAACCCACTCTATTTCACACACATCATTCAATTTCCACAATTCAATTTCCAACAATCTTTAAATTGGCACAGATATTTATTCTGCAAACAAAAACAATAAATAGGCTTGTCTGTTGGGAAACACTGGCCAGGAACTTACTGGTGTTGTGACCTGCTGGAATGGAGGAGTAGTGAGCCTGAAAGCCTCTGAAGGAGAATCTGGAATCGCTGTGGAAGCGAACACTCATCATGTTTGAAGAGGACACGTATGTGGGAAAGGAGCCAGAACAGAATCTCCCAAGAAGAGGGGAAGAGTGGAGAGGTCCATCGTAGACTTCAATGTAGTCATGCTGGCACGTCCTGCTTTGCATCCTGGTAGAAAAACATCAGCACTTTGTCAAATCCATTTCAGAAACACTGATTTCACTGCCTAACACGTGATAAAATCTTTCAGCATTTAAAGTTTTCTCAGCACAAATTTAATTTGTCTTTTATGCAGCTTTAGCAGAAAATGGTGAGTAAACAATGCAACATCAATCCAGATTTTGATCTGGTCTTCAAACTGTGGATGTCATTGGAAGTATCTTTAAAATTGGGAAGGTTGGTTGTTTCAAATAAGATCTCAAACTTGTCAAGTAAGTTTTGACTTTGATATTTTCCCAGGGAATCAAGGTTTTACTTACACAATATCTCTAAATGTGAGAGTTACACGGAAATTGTTCTCCACTTGTATTTCCCACACGCAGTCAGCGTCGTTTGGATAATTTCCAGGGTAGTTGGGACTCTGCAGCATCCCAGAGGGATCTGAGACTGAGCCACCACAAAAATAAGGTGCTGCAGAAAGAAAGGGGACAGAATTTACTTACAGTAACCTCTGCAAAAGTGTACTTGAGCTGTATGTGCCTCACCCACAGTAATTGAAAAGCAGGTCCCCTGCTGACTGCAGGTGGTAGACTAGAGGAGCTGAGTCAAAACTAATATTTGTTTTTTGCTTTAGGTTTGCTTGCATGTTAGATTTGGAATTCACTCAGGGGTGGATTTCCATCCATGGTGTCAGACTACCCTCTTCAGGCTGGGCTGGTAACACCTGGATGCTTTCTGCCTCTTTTTAGAGTTGAGGTCAATTCTGGGAGGTGTCATGACAGTTGAAATGGAAGCACCTTCCTCAACAGACAGCCTCTCATCAGTTACTCTGCTGCTTCTCTTTATTCCCCTAAGGTCTTTGGAGGGTAAATAAGTTGCAAGTTTTCTAGAAAAAAAGCAATTTTCTGGTCTCAGACTGAAATAAGCCCTTCAGGCTGCTGTAAAAAGTCCTAAGTACAAACATAGCTGCAAAAAGCTTTAGTGTTCCTGCCAGCATGAATGACTTAATTCTTGTCACAGGTAATCCTAAAAGTGTCTTTGTAGGAAGGTGAGCAGAGCCTCTGAATACAAATGCTACAAGATGTGACATTTAAAGATGAAATCCATTTTATATTCTGCTTGAAAAAGATCATTCACACTTGCAGCGATATTGTCATAGAGACAAAAGACAAATTTACAGAAATATGCAACAGGGAGACAGACAGATCAGAAATAAGAAATAAGCAAGGTGAGAAGAGCCACAGCAAAGCATTACCTGGTGGAGGTGTTGAGGTGGCCACTGGAGCTGTGGGTGTGAAGGAAGAAGAGAAACATGTGAGAACTGCAATTCATGAGAAAGGAGCTGGGGCCGGAACATGGCCTCACCTTGAGGCACAGAGTGATAAAATGGGGATCACAGGGAGTCAGGGAAGCAGAAACAGGAGATGAGGCACAGAGGGCCATGAGCTCCAAGGGAGACCCAGTTGCAAGCACTGCAAATGACCATATTCTAGTTTCTTCTGATCATATCCCAAAACCCAGAGTATATCTAATAAACAGCTCTGGTACAAACAATACAGGAATTGAAGGGATGAAGGCAGATAGATCCCTGGGCGTGATACTCATGGTTGCAGTAAGAGGCAATCCCTCTGCAAAGAGTTTCATTAAACCAGCAATGGCTGCAAAGTTCCTGGATTCAAAGCACAGCTCTGTTCCATTTGCCAGCTCTTCCCCATGCTCTGTTTGCATCCTAGTTTACTTTGGGGTGGCCTAACAGGAGAGGCCCAGGGCTGGGAGAGGCCCAGTACTGCCTGCAGTGCAATGAGCTCTGGCAAGGGAGATGAGGAGCAGTGGGGAGGGCAGTGAGTGAGAGTGGACAGGGTTACCTTCTGTGCTGCTGCTTGCTGTGCTAGCCACTGTGCTTGTGGTGGTCAGCAGTGCTGGGCTGGACACCTCAGATGTGGCAGAGGCTGGTGCTGTGGTGGTCATTTCCAGAGGGGTGGGTGTCTCTGTAAGTTGGGGAGGTGATGAGTTCAATGGCAATGGCCATGAAAAGCAGAGCTGGTGGCCTAATGCCAGGAGAGAGGGTGGAGCTCTTTCCTTCCTTTCCCCCATCCTGGCACCAGCCTGACCTGTCCCCAGTCCTGCCCCATCCTCTATAAAGAACAACCCCTCAATCCACAGCTTTGCCCCATCAGTGGATGCCAACAGCAGGAATTGTGGAGATCCTGCTGTTCCCTGTCTGTGCAAGAATGGGGATTTTGGATGGCATAGGCTTGAGTCTCAGGCAGCAGAAGAGCCCAGCCTCACCTCTGCCCTGGCCTGATCCCAACCCCTGTTAGAATGATATGCCAAAGAGCCAGAGTTCCCTGCTGGCCACTCACCTGCACAGATGACACTGGCGTCCTCCATGTGCACGCAGTTGTGCACGCCCCAGCCGTTGTGCCGGCACATCTGCAGGGAGGGCTCGTCCCCGCGGCACTGCACGTCGTCCAGGAAGATGCGGCCGGAGCCCGGGCCAAAGCGAGCGTTGCGTGGGGCATCCAGGGCCTGGCCACAGCCCAGCTGCTGGCACAGCACCTGGGCATCCCTCATGTCCCACTGGTCGTCACACACCGTGCCCCACGTGCTGCCGTCGTACAGCTCCACGCGGCCCTCGCAGCCGTTCCTGCCGCCCGACAGCCGCACGCTGGACCCTGACACACGGCACGAGGCATTGGTTTGAGTCCCTCCAACCCAGCATCCACAGTCCCAACGACCTCCCCTGCTGTTTGGAGATTTTGCCTCTGTGACTTTGATCTGGGGTGTTGCAGGTCTAGGGAGATCAGGGAAGGGCAGTGACTGTGCAAACAACACTGGCATACAGATGGCAGATGTGACCTCCTCTGGCCTTGCTGCCAGTGTCCTGATTGTGATCCCTGGGCACAGAGATGCTCAAGAGCCTGGCTCATGGGCAGAACAGCCCTTTGCTAGCCGTGCATGTGGCCCATTCACTGTGGGTGACATTCATGCACCCTGGAGTTGTCAGGGGAATAGAGGAACAGCAGCATTTCACCGACCAGTATCAGCCCTGTTGGACACCCCTCTTTTATTATTGTGCCCAGCTGGGGCTGGCTTCAAAAGCAGGCCTAGGCTGGGAGAGCTGGACTTACCTGTTGTGAGCGGCCATTGAGGAGGAGGAGATGGCTGGGGGGCTGCAACAAAGAACAGGGAGTGAATAAATGGGCAGCAAATACAGCTGGAGTGTAACAATGGATGAACATGGACATAGACATGGATATGGGCATGGGCATGGACAAAGATGTGGATGTGGACATGTCCGTGGATGTGGATGTGGAGATGAAAACCCAGGCTGTAGGATGAAAAGGGGACGAGAGCATGAAGTTCTGTCCAGCCTTTCCCCTATCCAGACACCACAGTGCTCCCAGTCCTGCTCCATCTTTCCCACACTACAATCTCTCAATGTGTTTTGTGCGACCGCATCACTCAGCCCCAGCTCTGCCCAGAGAATTCAGCCTGCCTGCCTTCAGTGGAGGAAGCCAAACCGCTTGAGATGGTCTCTGCTGGCCACTCACCTGCACAGATGACACTGGCATCCTCCATGTGCATGCAGTTGTGCACGCCCCAGCCGTTGTGCCGGCACATCTGCAGGGAGGGCTCGTCCCCGCGGCACTGCACGTCGTCCAGGAAGATGCGGCCGGAGCCCGGGCCAAAGCGAGCGTTGCGTGGGGCTCCCATGGCCTGGCCACAGCCCAGCTGCTGGCAGACCACCCGGGCATCCCTCATGTCCCACTGGTCGTCACACACCGTGCCCCACGTGCTGCCGTCGTACAGCTCCACGCGGCCCTCGCAGCCGTTCCTGCCGCCCGACAGCCGCACGCTGGGCCCTGACACACGGCACGAGGCATTGGTTTGAGTCCCTCCAACCCAGCATCCACAGTCCCAACGACCTCCCCTGCTGTTTGGAGATTTTGCCTCTGTGACTTTGATCTGGGGTGTTGCAGGTCTAGGGAGATCAGGGAAGGGCAGTGACTGTGCAAACAACACTGGCATACAGATGGCAGATGTGACCTCCTCTGGCCTTGCTGCCAGTGTCCTGATTGCAATCAGGGGAATAGGGGAACAGCAGCATTTCACTGACCAGAATCAGCCCTGTTGGACACCCCTTTTCTTATTGTGCCATATTGGGGATGGCTTTAAAATTGGCACTAAACTGGGAGAGCTGGACTTACCTGTTGTGAGCGGCCGTTGAGGAGGAGGAGATGACTGGGGGGCTGCAACAAAGAACAGGGAGTGAATAAATGGGCAGCAAATACAGCTGGAGTGTAACAATGGATGGACATGGACATGGACATGGATATGGGCATGGGCATGGACAAAGATGTGGATGTGGACATGTCCGTGGATGTGGATGTGGAGATGAAAACCCAGGCTGTAGGATGAAAAGGGGACAAGAGCATGAAGTTCTGTCCAGCCTTTCCCCTATCCAGACACCACAGTGCTCCCAGTCCTGCTCCATCTTTCCCACACTACAATCTCTCAATGTGTTTTGTGCGACCGCATCACTCAGCCCCAGCTCTGCCCAGAGAATTCAGCCTGCCTGCCTTCAGTGGAGGAAGCCAAACCGCTTGAGATGGTCTCTGCTGGCCACTCACCTGCACAGATGACACTGGCATCCTCCACGTGCCCGCAGTTGTGCACGCCCCAGCCGTTGTGCCGGCACATCTGCAGGGAGGGCTCGTCCCCGCGGCACTGCACGTCGTCCAGGAAGATGCGGCCGGAGCCCGGGCCAAAGCGAGCGTTGCGTGGGGCTCCCATGGCCTGGCCACAGCCCAGCTGCTGGCAGACCACCCGGGCATCCCTCATGTCCCACTGGTCGTCACACACCGTGCCCCACGTGCTGCCGTCGTACAGCTCCACGCGGCCCTCGCAGCCGTTCCTGCCGCCCGACAGCCGCACGCTGGGCCCTGACACACGGCACAGGGACAAGGATGAGCTCACACCAGCCCAGCACTCTGCTCTGCCCACATGGGCCACTGCAACGGGGCTGCTGCCAGGACAGGCAGGGGGCTGGGGGACTGGAATTACCTGTGGAGTATGGTGCCGATGTGGGGAGTGTTGAAGCTGTGGATGCAAGGAAGAATTTGGTGTCAATGACAAATGTTCTAAACATATCAGCACATGTCATGCAGATGGGTGTCGCTCGTTTTCTAGGAGCCCCTGTCCTGTGATTCCTTCAACATCTTGCAGAGCTCTTTCAATCATCTCAAATCACCATCCTGACTTTGCTGTTTCACACAGGAGCCCCGTGCACACAGAGACATCTCCTGAATGTCAAAATATTTAAGGGAGCATCTTTCTTTCCTCCATCCACATCCCCAGAGCCAGAGCATGTCTAGGAAATAGTTCTGGTACTACCCATGCAGGACATGAGGCAGATAAGGCAGAATGAATTTTTGCTCATGGTTGCAATGAGAGGCAATCCCTCTGCAGACTTTCAATAAACCAGCAAGGGCTGCAGAGTTCCTGGAGTCAAAACACAGCTGTCCCATTTGCCAGCTCTTCCCCATGCTCTGTTTGCATCCTCAGTTTAGTTTTTTAGTTAGGTGGCCTAACAGGAGAGGCCCAGGGCTGGGAGATTGCCTGCAGTGCAATGAGCTCTGGCAAGGGAGATGAGGAGCAGTGGGGAGGGCAGTGAGTGAGAGTGGACAGGGTTACCTTCTGTGCTGCTGCTTGCTGTGCTAGCCACTGTGCTTGTGGTGGTCAGCAGTGCTGGGCTGGACACCTCAGATGTGGCAGAGGCTGGTGCTGTGGTGGTCATTTCCAGAGGGGTGGGTGTCTCTGTAAGTTGGGGAGGTGATGAGTTCAATGGCAATGGCCATGAAAAGCAGAGCTGGTGGCCTAATGCCAGGAGAGAGGGTGGAGCTCTTTCCTTCCTTTCCCCCATCCTGGCACCAGCCTGACCTGTCCCCAGTCCTGCCCCATCCTCTATAAAGAACAACCCCTCAATCCACAGCTTTGCCCCATCAGTGGATGCCAACAGCAGGAATTGTGGAGATCCTTCTGTTCCCTGTCTGTGCAAGAATGGGGATTTTGGATGGCATAGGCTTGAGTCTCAGGCAGCAGAAGAGCCCAGCCTCACCTCTGCCCTGGCCTGACCCCAAACCCTGTTAGAATGAAATGCCAAAGAGCCAGAGTTCCCTGCTGGCCACTCACCTGCACAGATGACACTGGCGTCCTCCATGTGCCCGCAGTTGTGCACGCCCCAGCCGTTGTGCCGGCACATCTGCAGGGAGGGCTCGTCCCCGCGGCACTGCACGTCGTCCAGGAAGATGCGGCCGGAGCCCGGGCCAAAGCGAGCGTTGCGTGGGGCATCCAGGGCCTGGCCACAGCCCAGCTGCTGGCACAGCACCTGGGCATCCCTCATGTCCCACTGGTCGTCACACACCGTGCCCCACGTGCTGCCGTCGTACAGCTCCACGCGGCCCTCGCAGCCATTCCTGCCGCCCGACAGCCGCACGCTGGGCCCTGACACACGGCACGGGGACAAGGACAAGGAGAGGTTTACACACCAGCTCTGCACCTGTAGTCCTGAACTTCCCAACTGCTTTTCAGATTTTGTCATAGTGACCATGAGGTGGAGTAGTGCAGAGCCAAAGGGGATTGGGGAGGTTAGTGACTGAGGACAGACTGTAGGCATACACACAGCAGTTCTAGCCCTTTCCAGGGACCTGTTTGTGTGCTGTTTGAGATGTCTGGTTGCAGAAGTCATGGATTCACCGAGGCACTTCCAGAAAAACTATTTACAACCTTTTGGGGGAAACCAACCCCGATGGGGACCCCTTCAAGCACCCTGGAGATGTCATGGGCCAAGGGGGTCAGCTGCATTGCACTGAGCAGGATCAGCACTGTTGGACTCCCCTTTTCTCATCTTGTGCCAGGCTGGGCCTCATTTAGAAACTGGGTATAACCTGGGTGAGCAGGACCTACCTGTTGTGAGTGGCCATTGAGAAGGAGTGGTTGGATTGGCAGCTGCAAAGAAGAAGAGGGAGTGAAAAAATGTGAGTCCTCATAGTGAGGCTTGTGACAGTGTATAGACGTGGATGTGGACATGGTCATGAACATGGACATGAAAATTCAGGCTGTAGAACCAAAGGGGGAGGAGAGCTTGGGTCCTGCCTTTCCCCCCATTCCTGGACCTGTCCCCAGTCCTGCCCCATCCTCCACAAAGACCAATTTGCCCCTTCCTTTAGCCTCTAAAGCAGGAAGTGTGGAATACCCAGTGTGCCGTCTCTGTCTAGAAATGTGTCTTATACATCGCACAGCATTCAGCCCCTGGTGGCAGAAGACCCCTGGTGATAGACTGTGCCCTAGCCCTACCAGGGGAGCTCAGCTTGGCTGTTCCCAGAGAACCCAGAACACACTTATGGTGTGTGCAAAAGGCCACTCACCTGCACAGATGACACTGGCGTCCTCCACGTGCCCGCAGTTGTGCACGCCCCAGCCGTTGTGCCGGCACATCTGCAGGGAGGGCTCGTCCCCGCGGCACTGCACGTCGTCCAGGAAGATGCGGCCGGAGCCCGGGCCAAAGCGAGCGTTTGGTGGGGCATCCAGGGCCTGGCCACAGCCCAGCTGCTGGCACAGCACCCGGGCATCCCTCATGTCCCACTGGTCGTCACACACCGTGCCCCACGTGCTGCCGTCGTACAGCTCCACGCGGCCCTCGCAGCCGTTCCTGCCGCCCGACAGCCTCACGCTGGGCCCTGACACACAGCACAAGGCACAACATCAGGTTTCCAACATCACAACCCCACCTCCCCAGCTGTTTTGGAGATTTGGCCACAGTGACTTTGATTTGAGGTGGTGCAAATCTGAAGAGACCAAGGAAGGGGAGTGAGAGAGCAAAGACCCCCAGTGCATGGAAGGCTGATGCATAACGAGGAAGGCAAAGCTGTGCTACACAATCCCAACAGTCTAATGTGCTTTTGGACCATGTTTGGGACACTGGCAGCATTTTCATACCTCAATTTCCAATCTGAGTTTTAATAATTGAAGGAGTATAACAGTAACACCTTAACACAAAAAAACCCTCAAACTCTGAGAACTCAACTCTTTGTAAAAAATGGGACTACAGCCCTTCTTCAGTGCAGAGTACTGGTGCTGCAGAGCAGCATGTATCACAATATGGGGAACCCCATGAGAACAGCCTGGAGGTCCTGGGAGCTGCCGGGGGCATGGGGGCATTTGCTAAAATGCCATTTTTGCACATTAAGATCATGTGACATTCCCTCATACCACTCATACACCTTGCAGGTGTTTGAGGCTATGGGCCCAGGCAGGGCATCCACAAGGAGATGGCCACCTCTGCTTGATGGCTGAACAGCAACAGCCGTGACCTGGCATCAGGACAGATATCTGTGTCTTGGGCTGGGCTGGCAAGCACATGGGCTTGAGGGAAGGGATTGCCCCCATCCTCTTGGTACTTGCCACTCCACTGCCAGGAGCCATGGAGTATCTGGCAGACCAGGACTTGGACTCAGCACCACTGCAGCTGCCGTTCTGCTGAGGCTCAGATCCTCCCTGGCAGAAGCCCTCAAATGATAAAATCCTTTGCCATGGGCAGAAGGGACCAGCAGCATTGCAGTGAGCAGGCTCAGCCCAGCAGCCCCCCTCTCTTCTCCTCTTGTGCTGGGGTGGGGCTCACTATAAAACTGGAAATATGCTGGGTGGGAAGGCATTACCTGTTGTGTACGGCCATTGAGCAGGAGGGGTTGGATTGGCACCTGCAAGGAAAAAGAGGGAGTGAATGAAAGAGTACTTAAGGCAGCAAACTCCTGGCAGTGGATGGACACAGACATGGACATGTACATGGGCATGGACATGGCATGGACATGGCATGGACATGGGCATAGATATGGACATGGACTTGGATATGGACATGGACTTGTAAATGCCAGGCTCAAGGAATAAAGGGATGAAAGGGCATGGAAATCCTGCCACTGACCTATCCAGACACCAGCCTGACACATGCCCAGTACAGCCCATGCCATGATCCCACCAACCTACTCTTTGCAACCACATGGAACACCTACACCTGTGCAACTGGAGAGCCTGTTCTGACCTCTCTGTGCAAAAGTGGGGATTTTGCATAACATGTATTTCAGCACCAGGCAGCAGAAAACCCCAGGCTCTCCTCTCTTCCCTGGATCTGCATGGCTGCTTCCCATGGAGGACACCAGAACTCATCCAGTGTGAGCTGCTGGAGAGCTGATGGTCTCTGCTGGCCACTCACCTGCACAGATGACACTGGCATCCTCCACGTGCCTGCAGTTGTGCATGCCCCAACCATTGTGCCGGCACATCTGCAGGGAGGGCTCGTCCCCGCGGCACTGCACGTCGTCCAGGAAGATGCGGCCGGAGCCCAGGCCAAAGTGAGCAGTGTCCAGCGCAGCCAGGGGCTCTCCACAGCCCAGCTGCTGGCAGACCACCCGGGCATCCCTCATGTCCCACTGGTCGTCACACACCGTGCCCCACGTGCTGCCGTCGTACAGCTCCACGCGGCCCTCGCAGCCGTTCCTGCCGCCCGACAGCCGCACGCTGGGCCCTGACACACGGCACAGGGACAAGGATGAGCTCACACCAGCCCAGCACTCTGCTCTGCCCACATGGGCCACTGCAACAGGGCTGCTGCCAGGACAGGCAGGGGGCTGGGGGACTGGAATTACCTGTGGAGTATGGTGCCGATGTGGGGAGTGTTGAAGCTGTGGATGCAAGGAAGAATTTGGTGTCAATGACAAAAGCTCCATACAGAGTCATCACAATGTCATGCAGATGAGTGCAGCCCATTTTCTAGGAGCCCCTGTCCTGTGATTCCTACAACATCCTGCAGAGGATCTCTCATCTCTTTCATTCACCCGAAATGCCCGTCTTGACTTGGCTGTTTCATGCACTGAACAGTGAGAGTGGACAGGGTTACCTGGTGTGCTCCCTTCCTCTCTTGGAATCCCTGCTGTAGTCATCATCCCTGCTGAGGCAGTTGTGTCTGATGTGGTGGTTGTCTCTGCTGAGGTTGTCATCTGTGCCATGAGGGTTGTTTCCTTTACCTTCTGCTCTATCATGGGCATCCCTGCTAGGGAGGCAATTCTTACAGTGGCCACAGCATTTGGTATGACAGGCAAGGATGGATCATTAATGCTGGTAGACAGGGTGAAGGTCTGTCCAGTCATTTCCCATAGAGACACCAGCCCAAAGTGCCCTGAGTCCTTCCCCAGCCTCCCAGCTCTGTCACCCTTCTGTCCCGCTCTTTGCCACTTCTCTGAAACCCTATTCCTGCAGGCCAGGAGGGTCTGCTGTGCTCTCTTTGTGCAAACAGGGCTTTTTCTTGGCACATGGTCAGCTCACCAAGCAACAGAAAGCATCAATCCACCAGTGGGACCTGTGCCAGGGGTTAGGATCACTCAGTAAAGAGATCAGGAGCATTAAGGAGACCAATGAGTGAGAGATGACAGGGTTACCTGGTGTGCTCTCCTCTGCTCTCATAGTTATTTTCTCTGGGGTGCCCAACAACGGTGAGGTTTTCATCCTTTTGACTGTGGTTATCTCTGATGAGGGGGACATCTCTGCTGGGGGGGACGTCACTGCTGGGATGGACGTCTCTGGCACGTCACTGGATATCATTGTGGACATCTCCGATGTGGCACTGGATGCCATTGTGCTGGTCATCTCTGCTGCGGGTGACATCTGTGCGGAGGTGGGCATCACTGCTGAGGTGGACATCTCTGGTGGGCTAGTGGGTGCGCTGGTCGAGTATGTTGGGCTGGACGTTCCTGCTAAGGAGGTCATTAGTGCAATGGCAATGGACACGAAAAGCAGAGCTGGACAAATAATGGGGAAAGAGAGCATGGAACTCTCTCCCGTCATTTTGGGAGTCTGTCTGCAGTGCAGTCAGGTCTGGGAAGGAAGCCCAGGGGCACTAAAGAGAACAGTGAGTTACAATGGACAGGGTTACCTGATGTGCTCTCCTCCACTGTGGTGATCATATAAGGCAGTGAGTACAGCAGTGGTAGGGCAGAGGATGGCATTTCTGTCTCTGGTAAAGCAGACATCTCTCTCATGGTTGTTTGCCGTGGGTTGGGTGTGACTGCTAGGGTTGTCATTGGCATTGTGGTGGCCATTTCCACTAGGAAGGATTCCTCTGCTCTGGGGGATGATTGCACCATGGCCGTTGTCTGCAATGGGGTTGTCTCCTCCTCTGTGTTGGTTGTTAATCCAGTTGTGGCCATCTCCTCTGTGAAGACTGTTGATGCTGGCATTGATGTCTGTCTTAGAGACATTGTTGATTCTATGGGTGATGTTCCTACTGTGGAGGTTGTCTCCAGTGCTGTGTATGTTGGTGTTGGCTCTGCTTGTTTTGACTCAGACTCCTCTGTGAAAAAAAAAAAGAAGGAGAACACCCCACACATGAGCACTGTGCAATGGATATGTCTGTGTGGTAGCTACAAGCCCAGATCCTCAAGGATGAAGTGAAATCAAGAGCAATTACTCTGATGGCATGGTCCTTCTTATTTGGGGTCAATGGAGAGAATGGAGGTGGGTAACAGCCAATTTAAAATTTTTATTGGAAGTGGTATTTCCAGATGGTCAGCAGGGTAAGGTTCAGGGGTGGCATCTGCTCCCAGCCCCTGGACTCCACAGCCCAGGCATAGTCTGAGACTCCACAGCTCCTAGCATGAAGGGGGAAACTGTGGGACTGCTGGCAGCAGCAGGGCTTGGGCTTGTCCCCATTGTGAATGTCCTTCTGCAGAGGATCAGGACATCCCCAGGAGCAGTCTGGGCAGTGGTCTTGGGATGGTGCTTGGTGCAAGGGCAGGAGTGGACCAGGCTGAATCATCTGTTGGATACATCCAGCCTGTAGAAGGCACTGGAGCTATGAATGCAGGCAAGAAATAAATGGTATTTAAAAAGTCTCTGTGTGATGTGTTCACAGGTCTGGTAGCAATTTTTATTCTTTTCTTCTAAGTGAAAAACACTGGTGTAGCTAACACTTCCTTCCAGCATGGATTCAGCTCTCTAGGATCTTACTCTCTAAGGAAAGTGGAAAACTGCAATATTGATACAAAACACCTGAACAGTCTGTTGTCTTCAGCAATGCTTGGTTCATGATGATCAGTTATTAATACATGAGAAAATAAGATACAAATAAATTCTCCTAAAAAATAATGGGAAAGTAAAATGAACACAGCAAGGTGAAAGAGTACTCAAAATGGATAGATATTTACAAAGGAAAAAGGCATTAATGGACCTAAATGAAGGAAGACTTGAAAAATATGGAAACAATCCAAAGTGAATTGTGAGCTATGACAGTCTGAGCTGTGATTGTGAAATTATTATTGCCCATAAGAAATCCATTAAGAATTCACCTAACTCCATTCTTCCCTGATAAACATTGCCTATCAGAGAGAGCTTTGTCACTAATTTTGAACTGTTTCCTTATTGCCACTGCCAGGTGATTAGATGGAACAATTGTCCTGCATATCTGCAATGTATATCTGATCCTTGGGGTTTTTAATAGATTTGCATGGATGAGCAAGCACAATTTTTACATAATGAGAAATCCACAAATCTGTAGGGGGATGGAATATAAGAAAATAAAAACAGTGTAGAAAGTAGTCTTACCCCTAAGGAGTTGCAGCTGGGCCAATTATCAAAGATCAGGAACAAACCTGATTTTAACAGGCCACAGCTGTAACCAATGAGACGAAGATGCTATAAAAGAGTGGGGTGGCTGGTTGAGAGGGCAACTGGAGTCAGTTGGCTGCTTTGTGAAGATGAAAGAGTCAGTGCTCTGAGGAGATTCCCATGAGAAACACCAAGAAGGTGTGGAACTTTTGTGCTAGGAGACAACAGTATGGAACCCGTGCAATAAGATGACAACACAAATCTGTGCTGGTTCTGCCGGGTCAGTGGAATGAAAGGACAGGATTTGGGGCGGGGGGAGGAGAGTGTGGGAGTACCTGAACAGATAACAGAAGCATCTTCATAGTGGGCACAGTTGTGGATCCTCCACCCCGTGTGGTTGCAGCGCAGCAAGGACGCCTCATTTCCACTGCACCTCACGTTGTCCAGCACAATGTCACCTGAGCCCTGCCCAAAGTAGGCGCTTCCCAGAGCTGCGATGGCCCTGCCACAGCCCAGCTGCCTGCACACAACCTGGGCGTCAGCGAGGTCCCAGAAGTCATCGCACACTGTCCCCGACCGTCCCCGGTAGTAGATCTCAACACGACCTTCACACCGGTGCCTTCCGTTCACCAGATGGACGTAGGGAGCTTTGGGAGAGAGGGCATGGGCACAAAACAGTCATGGAAATAGGCTGGAAGGGACTAGAAGGAGCATCTATTCTGCCTTCTCCCCTTGTTGTCCCTAGAAGGTGTTGCCCAGTCCGTTATTAAGTGCCTGTGAGGACAGAGGTGATTTGTTCCTTTTTTATTCCTCTCTTCCAGTTCTTAAAATTAGCCACGTGGTTTTATGCAAGATCCCTGCAGTAAAGTTAGGCAGCTGGCTAAGCGCAAGTGGTTTAAGCAAGAAAAGAAATTTTTGGGGCAAGATTAAGGACTGAGAGTCCACACACACCAAATGCTATAGCTTATAAGAGTAACTTTAGTGGAAGAATTCCACCAAATGTTCTACAGAATGGATGATGGTTTCAACAGTATTATAAAGATTTCAATAGGAGTTCAGTGGCTTTATTTCTTATATATCAGTAAAATTTATTACATTTTGAAATAAAGAAATAACCTATCCAGTATGCAGCTGATTACTGCATTCATTCAGGTAAAGCCCATTTGCTTTTCAGTTTTATGTCTTGTTTAGACATTGTGGTGTGATCAGTATGAAAATCCTGATTTTAGAGATCCATTTTTGATTAAGAAGTTTATTAAAGACTTTGCTATCAAGTGTAAGCAAGCAAATAAATGTTTTAACTTTGGATTTGCAGTATTTACACTCTGGAAATCAAAACATGCAGCTGCACTTGTTATATTTTACATTGCTGCCAAGTATATATTTACCTTATTATTAAACACTAAGTCATCCAAAGCAAAACAAATTTCAAAAGTTAACACCTCCAGGATTTCTTCACTGCACCTAATTCTTTGCTGTTGATCCAGAAGTACAGTCAAGATGGTGACCAAGCTTAATTTGCCCTGATTTGTATGACTTTCAAAGGGCAAAGCTATAAAAGTGCCCCTTGACTTATATCTGACTTGTTCCTTCAAATATTTACTTGAGCATGCACATTTTTGAACCCTATTCAGAGGGGTTTTGAGAGGTGAAACAGCAAACCTGGCAAAAAGTCAGAGTGGGATTAGGAAATTAAGCCAATTTAAGCCAGTTTTATTTGCTTTCATTCAAGGGCTGTCATCACTGTGAGAGCATAACCATCAGCTGGGGATGAAATTGGATAGGCTGAATCCTCCCTCACACTTCAAAGGTATCAAAAAGACAAAAGCCTGTGATTATACAAATACAGCAAATACTCTGTTCAGGGACACAGAGGCAGAGAGCAGAACCAGAGCAGCCAGAGTGAGATGAGTTACCACTAGAAAAGCAGGAGACGGAGAGAATTGATGGGGTGAATGGTGGCAATATAAATTATCATCACGAAGCTTAAATAACTCATTAGAAAAGTCATCAGCAATTATTCTAAGATATACACAGAACTATTAACTCAAAGTCACCCAAACCACTCAGGAGATAGAGAGTAATCATAGAAGGAAAAATTCTATGATCATGAAAAAGTTGAACTAAAAGTATTTAATATCTCATAATTTTTAGATGTCCATCATTTAACCACAGTGCTAGAGTGTGAAAATCTAACTTCATGTTATATTTTGCTAAATTGTACATAATACCCAGAAGAACCAAATGATACAAGTAATAATAAATATATAGCATATGTGCACGCACATATACTCTGGAATAACATACACATGGAAAATATGTAAAGAAACAAATCTTTCCATGATTTTGAGATCAGATTTTTGGAACTGGAAGAATACCTCATTCATGACATACTCACAGACACAATTCTTGCAATGATACAAGGCACTAAGATGAGGAGGACCCTGTGGCAGCAAAATGAACTCCACAAAATGGTTCCAATCATCTTTATCATCCACTCTGATGATTAGTTCATAATTTTAGTAGAACAAAACTCTGCTCTTTCATCCAATTCCCAATCTTTTGCCCAAACCAATACCAGCCTGAATTTAATTTCTGCTCTTGAAACCAACCAAGAGGACTCCAAGAAGTCTTTATAATTTTTTTTATGTGCTCTGGAACAAGTCTAAGTCTTTTACCTGTTTTGGCCTCCAGAACTGCTGGACCCAGCAAGAGAAGCCATGTCAAAACCATGGGGGTACCCATCTCACCAGGTGCTGTTGATAAAGAGGACCTCACAATATATACTCTCTATTTCTGAAGGGGAGTGGCTCTCCAGGTCTCTTTTTCTTCAGAAGAACAATAAAACAACCACAGCCCTCTAATCTGAAACAAACATGTGTTTGATTTGTTATTTAATATTTTGTAACTTCCTGGGTTTTGCAAAAAGACAATATCTCAAGAGTAACATTTTCCATTGCCTGGAAGGAAGTATTTATGCTACCATAGGTTTCACAATCATCTCATTGTACCAAAAAAAAAAGAGAGCTCGTGTCCAAAGATACCTTTCAGTTCTGGCTGATGCATCTCAGCATTTTTCTTTCATGAGGAGGTTCCTGGTCAGGTATTGGGTTGGTAGTAGAATCTTGAAACTTAAATGGGTTTCTTGCAGCAAAATAGCAAGAGACCTTTGCCAGCTGATGTGGCAGGTCTTCTTGGGGAGCCATAAATGTCCTCAAGCTTCAGCAGACTTTGAATAAAATAAGATCAGACCCGGTGGCCCTGTTTAAGTATAACTGGGGGGTCTCTGAAGAACCTTGCAGCTGAAGTCAACAGCTCCAGCCCCAGTACAAACCAATTATTTTTGGGGCACGTTAAAGTACAAGCCAAAATTCCAAAAAAACTCACTGTCAGACAGATTGCAAGGAAATGTCAGAGAATCAGGGTCAACTGATAACTTTTTGTGCAAACACTGTGGAAAAAAATCAGTGGATTTCATGCATAGTGAAGGAAATTACATAGATTGAAACTAATTTTGTTCTAAAATTTCATTTGATCCTTTGAACCAACAAATTGGAGGAAAAAAAGTCCTGATTTCTTCAGATAAAGAAAATGTCTTAATATATTCTTTCTTTAATTTTATACAGTGACAATAACAGCTGATTATTCTTTGAAGAATGAATCCAAGGTTTTTCTACAATATGAAATAATGCTTAATTCTCATTCATAACTCTCTTGACAGAGTGGTTATTTTCCTCTGTTTCTGTGTTTCTAAAAATTTAACAAGAAAATCCGATGATCGTCCTAACACTGAAGAGTCAGAACACTGTTCTCCATCTCATCCTCCCTACCTCCACAGCCATCATGTCTTGCATGGAATTATCACCAGTTAAAATGGTTGCCACATATGAATTTATTGCCTCCAGGGACAGCCATCAAGCAGGAAGACCAAAGCCCAGGGGGAAAAGAGAATGATCTAAAACATCTTTCCACACAGGCCAATATCATTGGAATGGAAGAAGGAAGTGAAAAATATAAGAGGCCAAAGATAACTTTGGAAGCCTTGAAAGTGAACATTCAGAATGGTAAATATGTTTCTTCTTTATCCAAACAACCACATTTGCACATGAATGAGGATATGTACACAACACCTGGTATTCACTATTCATATTCTGGTTTTGACACCCTGACAAGAATGAAAAATCCAGTTTATTTGAGTGGCCAATCAAACACTGCAATCAGTGAAACAAGAGTGAGTGATGGGTCACAGTTCTTCTCCAAACCCTTGTAATAACTGGAAAAGGGTAAGGAGGAAGGAGAACACAAAAGGAATTCCCAGGTGGTTCAAGTGCAAAAAAAAGTCTTAAGCTGCCCAGGTAAAAGATCAATATTGATTGTTTGATTAGTTCTTCACAACCTTCTTCATAAATAAATTAGTCATTTCAAAAATCTAGATATTTCTAGAGATCTTTATTATCAGACAATCTCTGCACAATGGAAATGGATAAATAATTTCTTTTAATTAACCTTAGTTAGTGAGTGCAAATACCATACAGTATTTCACCATTCCCCCTGGCTAGATAAATCTCTTGCAGTAACACATTTTTGTTCTCAAGGTCTTCTTCTGGCAGCTTGAGGTATTTCCCAGCACATCACTCTGAGTGTGCTCTACACTGAGTCTTGAAATCACAATTTCTTCTGATGACAATTGTGAGGGCACTTTACAAACATACTGGGTTTTTAAAGGTAAAAACAGAAACCAGTGGAAGGACAAACAAGATTATTCAGCTTTCACCCATGAATATAGGAAATTATCTGCACTGGAATAAGGATATCCACAGCCTTCTCCACAAAGGAGTGATAGTCTGAATCCAGGCAGGGAGGTTTGTGGCAGAGAGATCATTTCCCAATCTCATGACCCTTTCCTCATCATCAAACCCAGTTTTCTTGAATCCCACATTTCTATAATGCTTGTGGATCAAGGGAGATAGCAAGAAATGAGGAGGAATCTGAAACATCTACCACCTGAGCAGTTTGGCAACACTTTCTGCAGCAATATTTAATATGAAAACCGGTGAACTTGGTAATTCTACCTTGTATTTTATCCAGCCTTGGTATTTCTCCATCTGGGAGCCCTGGCACAGATATGCTATGGGAAAACTCAGCTCTGAACAGCACAGGGATGGTGAAGATTGGGACACCAGGATCTAGGCCTGGGGTCTTTCTGCCTGTCTGTGAAAATAATATTGAGAGAATAGAAGTGTAAAAACCACCATCGAGATGTACCCTGCAAGATGGTGTGGTAACAACAGCACAGCAGCAGGGACAGGGAAAGGGGAATACAGCAGGTCTGGGAAGAGCACAGGGGAAGGTCCTGTTCTACAGAGTTAGGAAAGCCCAGGTCCAGGAGAGTCCTTGCTGTGCTGAGCAGAAGGCTGCATTCCTGTGAGCCCAGACAGTCTCTGGTCCAGAGAGCAGGCGAAGGCAGGTCAGCCTTCTGAGGTGCTCTGCCCTCCAAAGGTGGCTGCAGGCAGAGTGGGGAGGAGGACCCTAAATCCTTGTTCCTCAAGCATGGAAAAAAAACCTCTCACTTTCTGTGTGCAGTGCCAGCCCCTACCTGTGCGTGATCCCTTCTTTACATCACAGAGAGGTGGCGAGAGCCCTGCCTGGGACCATGAGGAGAAGGCAGCTTGAAGGAACAAATGGTACAGGCTGTGGGGCTGGTTCCTGTCAGAGCTGCCCTCATCCTCCCGGTCAGGTCAGGATGTCACCCAAGAGCACAGCTCACCTTCCTCACGCGTCACCACTTTGGCTCATCTTGCACATCTGACACTGCTCAGTTCCAAATGAACTTGCCACTTTCACAGCTGGCTGGAAAACAGGAATGTCTCAAGAAGGGCATTTCTCAATCAATACCAGTGACCTTTCCACCTGTATTAAGCAGCTTCTTCCAAATAAATTCTTCCTTTTTTATTGTTTTTTTTTTTTTATTTTGTTTTCACATGGAGTAGGAGAGAGAACACACTTCCTTATGGGAACTTATCTACATTTTCTCCTTCCCACCCATTCCAGGTGTAGAAATGTGTGAGAGCAAGAGCAGGAATCATTGCTTGGCAAAGTCACTTTGTCAGAAGCCACGTTCTCAAACCCAGCAGTGTGTTAGCCATGAGTTCACACATACAAGTGGGATGTTAGCAAGTGCACAAAAAAAAAAAAGTATTGCTCAAAAAACCATTTTCTTTCCTGTTGTTTTTAATTACATATTTAAGCAACAGGATTATATTCATCCTCCATATAAAATCGTATAAATAGCCTACATTTATTCAGAGAAATATGGATTTGGGAAGAACCAATCTCCCAAAGTCAGGAATGCTGTACAGCAATAATTCCTCACATGCAGTCCCTGAGTAAATTTGCTTATGGCTCATTATTGAGATTTTTTTACTGCAAATAAACATTTTTTGTACTATTTCCCAGTGTATCTGTGGTGCTACACAGGTGTTTCATCTGCATATCAGCAAGGGCCAGATAAATCAGTTCTTGTTTCTCAAGTCACCTATTTCAGTCTTCTCAGACAGACACTCAGTGAGGAATTCAACAGAAAAGTTTGAAACCTCCAGCACTGAAGGTGCTTGTTTGGATGCTGGGATGAAAGAATCAATCCTTCTTTACACCTCAGGTTTTAAAATCAGGTTGCTTTATAAATTCAGTTCATGGTAATATCAGGTGTAATCTTGATTCTTCAGACATGGTCTGGATGGTGGAATAGCCAAGTAAGAGCTGCCCTTCACACTGATTGCAAACCCAAATAACGAAGCAGGTGGCTGGTGAAAGCGTCCTTCCACCTCCATGGAAGGAACTGGAGCTGCCTCTCAAAGTTTCTGGTATGGGATGGCCTCCTGCAGTCTCCTCTTCCAAAGAAACCCTCCCACTGTGAGAGCAGCAGCTACCAGCACCATGGTGGTCACAGCCAGAGGAATGTGGGAGCTGGCAGCAGGCTCTGAGCTCAGAGTCTCCCCTTTTGCCTCGATGGCAGAGGCCAGCCCTGTGCATAAAAGAGTCAGAGAGAAACTTACTGTTTTGGTTTTTTTCCCTGAGCTAGTTAATTGCAAAGATAATTAGGCAAAGAGAATTTGAGTTAAAAAGCTCTAATCTTGATCTGATCGGAAAACTGCACATTATTTCACAAATTATTCTGTGTCCATACAAAACAAGTAAAGATTGTGGCAAGAAATTAAAGAGAAACTAGGAGTCTGTAGTGATTGCACTTAAAGACCTTAAGATGTTGCTTTCTGGTAGTGGAAACAGCAGCTACAGGACACTGAGAAACAGCATTTCCAAGAGGACCTAGAGATTGATTGCATATAAATAACAGACATGCAAATTAGGCACAGACAGCTTTGGAAAATTAATATAAATCAGATTAGTTACATCTCATCCCTCTTCCCATAGAAGTTAATCAATTGCCACTTGATAGGTGCAGAACAAAGAATGGATCTAAGCTATGATAGAAAGAGCTTGTAAATCTAATAGAACTATTTATATATATATAAAAAATAATAAACCCCCATAAGAATTATAGCTGAATTGTAAATAAACCAGCAAAAGCACATTTCAGAGCTGTATTTCCTGTCTGAACTGAAATGCAAACAGACAATAACACACGGAGTCTTACGTTATTCAAGATATTTAAACTTACTAATGTTCCTGCTCTCAGTGTGAGCTTCCCGAAGCTGCACAGGTCCAACAACAACATTCACTTGCTCGTGGGAAGAATCTGCATTCCTCCTGAACCTGCTAACACAGCCTTGGTAGCAGCGGGAGGGGAAGTCGTGGTACCTGCACACCAGCAGCTCGCAGCGCAGGAACACCGACGGGAATCGGTTCACGAACGAGAAGGCGTTAAACCCAAACCGAGCGATGTCGCTCCGTGGCGAGGGGAAGAGAGAGTAGGTAGAGTCACTAGCACACCTGGAAGGACATGAAATCAACAGATTAGCTATTAACTCACAGCTTGTCATGAGCAGAAGCACTATTGCACCCTCTCTTTGTGTTAAACCCAAACCGAGCGACGTCGCCGCGTGGCGAGGGGAAGAGAGCGTAGCTAGGGTCACTAGCACACCTGGGAGGGCATAAAACCAACATTAGGACATAAAATCAACATAAAACCAACAAGATTAGCTATGAACTCACAGCTTCTCATGAGCAGAAGCACCTTCTCTTTGCAATGAGTGTCAAGGTTAAGTATAAAACAAGGAAGTAAAAGAGAAATCAAAAGGCTTAAAAAAAGTGCTTTTAGAAAGAAGAGAAATTACTTAAATGTGCACGGCACAGAAATTTCATAGCTTAACAAGTTCTGTGTAAACATGAATAGCTGAAAAGTGGCTAGTAAACATGGATAGCTGAAAAATGGTTCTGCTGGTTTCTGTGTTTCAGGTGAGAGCCTATTATGCATTTGCAAACAGGATTAACTGTATGAAAAGAGGCCCTTGAAAGTTGTTGCAGAAAGAGAAAGTTCTCCTTTCTTCTCTGGAAGCATAAAACTAATTTTAATATACTTTTTTTTATTTTTAATAAACATTCTCTTTAGTGCTTCAATGTACTTTGGTACGAATTTAGGCAAAGTGGTTTAGGTTTCTAGAACAGTAAGAAAAAGCTAGGGAATTTCTCTTCCTTTTGAGTAGACAGTTTTGTACTCCAGTTACAATGCTGTAAAACTCATGATGTACAGAAATGTATAGCCATGAACACCCCTCCTTTTCATACATCTATTTCAGAAACAAAGTCAGACCTCAATTTCCTCACTGCCGCCTTGGGTGAACTCTCAGTGCTTGACTGCAACTTCTGAATGACGTTTGGTCACCATTCTGAATTTTACTCAGGCTTTGCCAAAAAGTTGTTCTTAGAAGAACATTTGCCCTGAGAATTGCAACCAACGTACACTGGTCCTAAATCACTTCATTTCACAAATTAAGTTCTTTTCGAACAACACATAGAGATGTTTTTAAAGTAATTTTGTTCAAAGTTCTTACCCACTCTTGCTCAATTCATAGACCAGTGTCCTAAAATCACTAGAATTAGGTGATGCCACACAGGTGTCCACAAACACAGTCAGATTTTGGTCAGAGCTGTGAAGAGAAGCTTGGAGGAACAAATTCTGATTCATTTCAACATAGTAAGGGAAGTCATGCACTGGCCACTGGAAAGATGAGGAGTTGTAGAATGTCAGGCTCACTTCATATCTGCCATACTGGGTTTTGTTGACATCAATGACATCATCAGCAATGTACATGACCTGAACCCAGGTGTTCTGCAGCATTTTGCAGCTGATGTGCAAGTGAAGGTCCTTTTGCCTCTTGATGACTTGGCCAGGAGCAGGCACTTTAATCACGTTGGAGTAGGTGATCGTTTCGTTGTTCCCCTGTTTGACACGTTAAATGAGTGTTAAATTACCACATGGGGTCATGTTCACTGTGAGCATTATGAACTTCTGTATGTGCCAGGTCCTGGCAGTCAGAAAGGACCTGTCACACTGAAAAATCCCAAGCATCCAGGATGGGATTGCTCACTTAACTCTCCCCTCTGTTTTTGTTCTCTAGAACATAATTCTGAAATAGGTACAGGGAAGGGTGTAAGTACACCCTTCCTGGGAAGGATAAGTATAAATATTTAACCAAATTCAGCCTTCAGAAACACATGCTCCTTTTCTGTGTTTTCCATGCCTGTGGCCTACAACACCCTTTGCAATCCATGACAATTTTCTAAATGTCTATTAAATTCGCATGCCCAGAGCTGTCCCAAATATCTTGACACCAACCTGTCTACTTGTACCACAGTTGCTGTATGAAATGTTGAATATAACCTCAGTTGATGTAATTTTTGGTCTACACTGAGGGTCTGCCAGGCTGATGCTCCCCACTGAGTAGCCCTGGGACTGGAGATAGTGTCTGTCTACCACTGCATACATGTAGGTTGGCAAGCACAGAAGGGCTAGGGAAAAAAAAAATGAATTATTAGGGATTTTGGGTACTTGATAATGTTTTCATATTGCAAGTCCAACAAATGCAATCACTGCTGCCATTTAGAGAAGAGAATTCGTAAGCTAAACCACTTATTTTTATACTGAGACTTCGATATGAGTAAGCAATAGGACAGTAATGGAACAGGTCACCCAAAGTAGTAGCTTTCAATATTTCATCCTTTGAATATTTCTAGACACTCAGCCAGACCAGTTCTTAATGGATCTGACCTGGTGTTGGCAGTAGCTCTGTTTTGAATAGACTCCAAAAGTCCCTTCTAACCAACATTTCTATGACTCTGTGAAAGTTTGTCCAGAAAGATACAAAAATACATATGAATTATGATGTGGTACAAAGAATATAAGTTTAGAAAATAACAGAAAACATCTAAAGGCAAGTAAATGGAATATTTTTAAAGAAGAAAATGTAGTTATTTTCTGAAAGTGAGTAAGCAATAATCAGTCACAAAACTCAAACAGGATTATCATCTCTGTGAGATTCCTTCAACAACATTAACAAATACTTATGTATAAAAGCTTTTGAGCAAAGAGAACACTACTAAGAGAACAGAACTACAAATAGAATGGAAATTTACTGGTGTTCTGGTCTGCTGGAAGGGACTGATACTGAGCCTTAAAACTTCCACTGGAATATCTGGAGTAAAATCTCACAGACATGAAGTTTGAAGATGAGGTGTATGTGAGATGAGAACTAGAACAAATTCTTCCAAGTAGAGGAGAAGATTTGGGTGGCCCATCATAGATCTCAATATAGTCATTCTGGCATCCACCTTGCAACCTGAGGAAGAAATGAGAATACATTAAAAAATGCATTTGCTGAACTTTGGGGTTTAAATGCTGAACAAACAGTATAATAGGATTCTGCACTCACACATTTCTCATGTGTATTTATCATTCACTTATAGGATGGGAAATGTGCCCAGGAACTGTGGATGCAGTTGAGATTTGGAATTTTTTTAATTGCCCAAACATTAAGTGGTTTACTTACTGAATGTTATCAAATGTGAGCATGATGAGGAAATTGTTTGTTACATGTATTTGCCACAAACAATCTGCTTTATCTGAAGGGTTCAAAGAAGGACTCTGAAATGTTCCAGAGGACTTAAAAAGTATATCACCACAAATAATTTTTTGACCTGAAAAGGAAAGGAAAAAAAAGAAATTAAGGGATAAAAGTGATTAATTTAGATTTCCTTCACATCAAATAAAAATATGTTCTATATACAGAAACCATGGCAACACAAATCTAAATCTCAAAAGAAACATAATGATTGTGCTCCTCTCAGTTAGGCTACAAGAGTGATGAACTCTTCAGAGAATTTTCACCTGTGCTTGGAGTTAGTAACTCTGTAGGCTTCAGGCACATGGGTATGAAAGAAAGTAAAAGATGAAATAAAATCAGAGAATGAACAAAAGAAAATGTCCCATGCAATCCGCATGCTCTGAAATCCACCCCCAGCCATAGAATCACTCAAACACAAAAGATTAATGAATAGCCAAAAGATTAATGAATAACATATAAAGAATTAAAACCAGAAAGGATTTTTCCCAATGTATTATACTGTGCAAATGAAACAGCTCACACCTGCAAAACAGTAATGATGACACTTCAAGAGTAATGGATTGGAGAAAATGGATTGGAGAAATGGGAAAAAACAAATAAAAATACAAACCTGGAGGATTTGTAACAAGGGCTGTGCTTGTGGCAGCTGTATGTGACAAAGAAAAGGAAGCAGGTGAGGCGCTGGAGGATGAGGGAGCAGGGCAAGGTTTTCTACCACCCCTGGGGTTGTTGGTATCACCCTGGCAGTGGGCAATGGAGAGCATGGGGGTCTCAGCAGAATGCTTTCCCATGGTGAATCAACCAAAACCAAAATCCTGCACTCATCCCAAATGTACATTTAAAGTCCAGTGAAAACAGACCAAAAGCAGGAATCTTCCCTTGAGAGAGCCTTGACAATGCTCTATGAATTTCAGGGCCCCATGACTCTCAGTCTCAGCTGCTGTGCTTTTCCCACGTGCTGCTCTCCCTTAGAGGAGACTAAACCCCAAACTCTGAGGCACTAATTGTTTCTGCAGAAATCAGCAGCCAGAAAACCCAGGAGAAATTCAGACCCACCTGAAGAAGCAGAGGTGGTGGGGCTGGGTGTAGTTATGTTTCCAGCATCTGTAGGGGAGGAAAGGAAAGAGACAGGTGAGGCCTGTTGGATGAAGATCCGTGCCTGCCTTTCTCCCAGTGCTGGGCACGTTGCTGCCAGCTTGGCACATGGGCAATGGAGAGCCTGGAGGTGTCAGCAGAATGGTCTCTCATGGTGGGACCAACCAAAAACACAATCCCACACATATCCCCAGCCAAGAGGGGACACTTTGTGAAAGAGTCCCAGCATGCAGGCAGTCAGACCAGTGGTACCTGAGCACACAACACCAGCATCTTCATTGTGGCCACAATTGTGGACACCCCAGCCATTGTGGCCGCACTTTAAGAGGGACGACTCCAACCCTGTACAGTTCACATCATCCAGGTAGATGCTGCCACTGCCTTGTCCAAAGGAGGCCCCTGATGTTGCAGAAACAGCAGCTCCACATCCCAGCTGCCTGCACACCACCTGGGCATCTCTCAGGTCCCAGCCATCATCACAGATGGTGCCCCGGCCCCCAGAGTGGGAAATCTCCACGCGACCCTCGCAGCGGCTCCTGCCGTTCACCAGGCTGATGGTGGAGGCATCTGGGAAAGAAGGAGATACAGATCCTCTAGCACAAAGGCACCTCTTCTTGCCAGGGTGATGCCTTTGTCAACCTAGAAATGAAACAACACAGTTTTGGGGATAATTTTTGTATAGGAAGTAATATAAAAGTGGATCTTTTTTGGAGGCCTCCAGGGGAGATGTGGAAAAATATCCACAGAAGCCACAAAATGTCCACAAACGGTGATGCAACTCCTCCCTGTCCAAGTCCCTTCAAAGTCCTCTCTGCCTTCAGATGGGACTATACTTTGTTGAGGAAAATGTGTCTGAAGAGCCATTTTTCGGCCTTATTAGCCAGGAAGAACCATGATAGCATGGGGATCCTGGAATGAGTTTTGACTTCCTGCCTAGGAAAATGCTGGTGCTAAGTTACAATAAGAAGCTACAAAGCTACAAATACGTGTGTAAAGGATACAGAGAATATATAAAGGAAAAAAAGATAAAAACCAAGATCACATCAAGGCCTTGGAATCAGTCTATGAGTTTCAGGCCACCACAACTCCCAGTGTTGGCTGGGTTAACTGCTTTTCCTGGCTTCTCCTCTCCCAGGAGAAAACTAAACCCCAAACTCTGAGGCACTCTTTCTGCAAAAATCAGCAGCCAGAAAACCCAGGAGAAATCCAGACCCACTGTAGGAGCAGGGAAGGTGGTGCTGGGAGTGGTTGTGCCTGTGCTTGTGGCAGCTGTAGGGGAGGAAAGGAAAGAGACAGGTGAGGCCTGTTGGATGAAGGTTTGTGCTTAACTTTCTCCACTGCTGGGCACATTGCTGCCAGCTTGGCACATGGGCAATGGAGAGCCTGGGGGTGTCAGCAGAATGGTCTCTCATGGTGGGACCAACCAAAAACATGACCCTGCACTCATCCCCAACAAGTCATCTAATTCCAACTAAGACCACCTTCTGAAAAAAGTCACAGTATGCAAGAAGTGAAACCAGTGGTACCTGAGCACACAACACCAGCATCTTCATTGTGGACACAATTGTGGACGCCCCAGCCACGGTGGCTACACTGGAAAAGAGACAACTCCCATCCTGTGCAGTTCACATCATCCAGGTAGATGCTGCCACTGCCTTGTCCAAAGGAGGCCCCTGATGTTGCAGAAACAGCAGCTCCACATCCCAGCTGCCTGCACACCACCTGGGCATCTCTCAGGTCCCAGCCATCGTCACAGACGGTGCCCCGGCCCCCAGAGTGGGAAATCTCCACGCGACCCTCGCAGCGGCTCCTGCCGTTCACCAGGCTGATGGTGGCACCTGGGAAAGAAAGAGGTGTGGAAGACGTGGGAGGAAATTTTAGCACAAAGGCATTTTCTCTTGCCAGAGAGAAATCACTCTATGAATTTCAGGCCACCACAACTCCCAGTCTTGGCTGTATTAAACTGCTTTTCCTGGCATCTCCTCTCCCAGGGAGAAAACCAGACAACAAACTCCGAGACATTAATTGTTTCTGTAGAAAGCAGCAGCCAGAAAACCCAGGAGAAATTCAGACCCACCTGAAGGAATGGAGATGGGGCTCTCTGTAGTTGTGCTTGTGGCAGCTGTAGGGGAGGAAAGGAAAGAGGCAGGTGAGGCCTGTTGGATGAAGATTCATGCCTGCCTTTCTCCCAGTGCTGGGCATGTTGCTGCCAGCTTGGCACATGGGCAATGGAGAGCCTGGGGGTGTCAGCAGAATGGTCTCTCATGGTGGGACCAACCAAAAACATAATCCCCAACACACACCCATATCCAGCCAAGAGGGGACACTTTGTGAAAGAGTCCCAGCATGTAGGCAGTCAAACCAATGGTACCTGAGCACACAACACCAGCATCTTTTCTGTGGTCACACTTGTGGACGCCCCAGCCACGGTGGCTGCACTGAAAGATGGATGACTCCCAGCCTGCACAGCTCACATAGTCCAGGTAGATGCTGCCACTGCCTTGTCCAAAGGAGGCCCCTGATGTTGCAGAAACAGCAGCTCCACATCCCAGCTCCCTGCACACCACCTGGGCATCTCTCATGTCCCAGCCATCATCACAGACGGTGCCCCGGCCCCCAGAGTGGGAAATCTCCACGCGACCCTCGCAGCGGCTCCTGCCGTTCACCAGGCTGATGGTGGCATCTGGGAAAGAAAGAGGTGTGGAAAACTTGGGAAGAGCCTCTAGCACAAAGGCACCTTTTCTTGCCAGGCCCTTGACATCAGACTGTGAATTTCAGGCCACCAAAACTCCCAGTCTTGGCTGTGTTAAACTGCTTTTCCTGGGTTCTCCCCCTTCAGGGAGAAGACTAAACACAAACCTCTGCCCCACTAACTATTCAGACATGAGAAATCACCAGAAAAATGTGGACAAAGTCAGACTCACCTGAAGGAGTGGCCAACTTGAACTTGGGTGGACCTTTGGCCGTGGCATCTGTAGGGAAGAAAGAGGAAGTAGCAAGTGAGCTCCTGGTGGATGAAGGAGCATGGCCAGGTTACTCCCAAGACTGGGGATGTTGGTGCCACTGTGGAACATGGGAGATGGAGAGCTTGATGGTGCCACCACAGTGGTCCTTCATTGTGGGATCAACCAAAAACATAATCCCACACTCATTCCCAACACACACCAAATTCCAGCCAGCAAAAACCACAAGCAGGTGCCTTTCCTTGCCAGGGCCTGGGCAATGCTCTGTGATCAAGCTACCACGACTCCCAGTCTCAGCTGCATTCTGCTGTGCTTTTCTGAGGCTCTACTCTGCCTTGGAGAAGACTAAACCCCAAACTCTGAGGCACTAATTGTTTCTGCAGAAAGCAGCAGCCAGAAAACCCAGCAGAAATTCAGAACTCACCTGAAGGAGCAGAGACAGTGAGGCTGGCTGTGGCATTGGTGGCATCTGCAGGGGAGGAAAGGAAAGAAGCAATTAGGGCTCTGTTGGATGAAGTAGGGTGGCCAGGTTTCTCCCAGTGCTGGGCATGGTGCTGCCACCCTGTCCCACAGCAGATGGAGAGCTTGGGGAGTCAGCAGGGTGGTTTTTCCTGGTGGGATCAACCAGAAACATAACCCTGCTCTCATTGCCAGCACACACCAAATTTCAGCCAGCAAAGACCACAAGCAGGCACCTTCGCTTGCTGGCACCTTGGCACGGGTCTGCAAGTTTCAGGCCACCAGGAGTGCCACCCTTGGCTTCAGATGTGCTTTTCCTGGGCTCTGTTGTCCCATGGAGGTAACCAAACCCCAAACTCTGCAGAAATTACTGGTTCCTCAAAAGCACTGGCCAGAAATTTCAGAGAGACTCAGACCCACCTGGAGGAATGGAAGGCATTAACATGGATGTATCAGTGGTTGTGGCATATGGAGACATGGAAGATGAAGCAGGTGAGTCCCTGGTGGGTGAAGAATCATGATCAAGTTCCTCCCAGTGGTGGGGATGTTGGTCCAACCCTGTCAAGTTGGAGATGGAGAGCAATGTGTCAATATCCAGGCTGATCTATCGAGGAAGGAGTAAGGAAACCAAGAATTTTTTGACACGTATTCAAAACACTTTTTTTCCCTATAAAACGAGACTTAATTTTTTTGGTCACCCTGAGATGTTGTGGATTTCCCTTCACTGGCCACTTTTCAGGTCAGACATGGCTCTGAGCACCTGTTTTAAGCTGGCTATGTTTCTTTTGGGAGATTTAAGCCAGAAGATTATTAAAATTGCCTTGTAACCCAAATCACTCCATAATTCTTGACTCCATGAGTGCATTACTTTCAGACTCTTGTTGTACATGGCTGCTTTCAGAGACTTAATTTACATCTGACAAGCAAATTCATATCAGGTGTGTTTTCCCTAGAGAGCTACACCTTCTGGGATGCAGGGCAAAGATCTGGTCTCTGTGAAATAAGAGATAATTAGTAATGTCATATTCCACAAGGGTGTGGTAGCCTCACAAAATTATCTTTTCAATTAATAAAAAGATGCAGACAGGGACAACTGAAGGCAAATCTCCCAACTAGCAAACCTGTTTTTCATACATGCATGTTTGGATTAATGTCTGGCAAGACTAAAGAGAATAATTTGCATTTTTGACTAATACTTTAATTTTTTAGTTGCAATTCTTAATTTGTATTTGCTAGGAATAGACAGGATTTGCTGGGAGATTAATAAACCAAGCATTAAAGTCTTATTGATAACCCAATAAAGTGAAATACTGAAAATTTGCAGGAAGAGGTGCCTGGGCATGAGTAATACAGAATATTTTTGGAACTCCCTTAAATCTGTGCTTCTAACCACAGTACTTTCAGTTGTTTGTATACACAGGTTTATCTGTAAAATTAAATTAGTCATAAAAATGCCCAAAACAAGAACAAAGAAAACTTGCATAAATATATTCATGATTTTAATGCAAGAAGATATCAGTGACCTGCTTGGTTAGGCTCAATGTCTGATACAGCATTTTACAAGTGCTGTGTCTTTCTCAGGCCTTTTTTATCTGAGTAGCACACACAAAGTACTTGGTAATTTCCAGATATATAGAAAATGACTTTATACAGTGAGACAGATATCAGACCCTTTCGGTTTCTTTGTTCTACAATTTCATTGTTTTAAATGTCTCTTATTCTGATTTCCTTGGATTAGTTTTCATTTCTCTGTTTCTCTTTGTATAATTCAAGCATTTTGAACTGTCCTTTGAAAAGCAGTGGGCAAAATTAGCAATGCACACTCTATCACCAATATTCCCATGAATATAATGAGTGGTTTTTCCTTATTTATAGGTGCAAAAAACAGTGAACAAAGAGGTGTCTAAGAAGAAATTCTTAGCAGCAGCATAGGACTTCAGGTATCTTCTGTGAAAGAAGAATGAGAGTCATACCTTTTTTATTAATTTGTTGGGTTTTTGTTGTTTTAGCTTTTTTAAAATACTGATAGTACTTAGAAAGTCCTAGGCAATACTAAATATTGGTTTCTGAGGAAACCCAGCGCTGTTTTGTATTTTTACACATGCAGGCTGGATTGTTACAGTCTCCAGATTTTTATTCCACCTTCCTGAAAGTCCCAAGTTAGGAAAATGCACACACCTGGGGCTTCCTGACACCCTACAGCACAGCAGCTGTGTCCTTCTGTTGCACTCCCATTAAATGATATAAAGCTAAATAAGTATTTCCCACTAAATTATATAAAGCTAAATAAGTATTGGGTGGTTCCGTGTGCATTTGCTAGGGGGAATTTGAAGTACTATAAAGCAGATATGCATTACAGCCAAAGAAACTATAATCCCTCATAATTCCATAATGGAAGCCATAGATTTATAAGAACGAGGTCTCTCAGTTTTTCATGTTAGATTTCTTTTTAAATTTGGTTCAAACTTAGCTGCAAGACACTACTGCAAAACAATGATAATTTCATCACACTAAATTCACTTCAACAAAAATAATACTTTAAGGTGGCATTGATTGGTTTGTATTTTTAATAAGACAACCTGATGTTATCTAATTTCAATCTGTCTTCCAGTCTTTCCAAAGGGTTGATTAAACTGGCCTGTGAGAGCCATGTATAGACCCAGAGCAGCAAAGCAAGACACCCTTTTTCCTACCTTTTTGGGAAGAATAATTTTTGTGTAGATTAGGTGAGATGGCATCCAGGAGTGCTGCATTTATCAGGAATAACCACAGCAAGTCCCTGTTGGCACCCATCTTGTCAAGAGATCCCAGTAAAACTGAGATTTTATACTCTGCACTGCTAAAAACCGGGGCTCCCAAGGTCAGCCTGGCCCATGCTGTGTCTAATTTATTATGCAATATTTTTTATGATTACCTGATCTTTGCAGAAGGATTATATAGGAGTGGTAAAGTTTCCATTTCCTAGATAATTTGTATTACTGGGAAGAAAAGTAACTCTCTGCCAGCCAAAACCAGGATATTCCTTTATTATAAATTATCTTTAACCGTATGTGCTGGCCCAGAGCTACCTTTGGAACCAGACTGGTGAATATATGTGTTTCTTTGCCTCAACCATCCCAGTTTTATTATTTTATTCTTAATAGGTAATTGCTTGATTATGCAGACTATAAGGTATTGCAGGATGAAGCAGCAAATTCACAGTAGATTTTCTGATAAATTCTTCAGCAGAGAGTCCTGGTCTCAAAAATTATTATATTTTAGTTCTCCATTTGAAACTGTAGGTTTGTTTCCCTGCTGTTTGTACACAAAAAACCACATCATAAATGGGATTAAGTCAGGAATAAAAAGTAAATTCATGCCATTTTTTTAACATACCCTAAGTGGAACTCACCTGCAGGCCTCTGTTGAGCTTGCTCTGCTTTACCAGGATCTTCCCTCAATCTGCACCTGTGGTCCTCAGATGTATCTGCCAGCAGGACTCCCTTCAACCCCTTCAATCACACAGTTAATAAAAAAGACAAGAAGGGTGAACTGAAATCAAAAGTCCTGTTGAGCTGGTTTCCTTGGTTGGTCTGTGTGAAGTTTTAATGGAGTTTAGGATGACTTGGGGGCACGACAAGTCCTGTCTGCTGGGGTCATTTTATTGCATTTCTACTCTTTCTGCTCACCTGATGAGGAGAAATAGAGCTCATCTAGAAACAGGCCAGTTGTTGGTCTGATATTCTTTTCATTACACCCCATCCAGGCTTTATCTCTCTGTTTATTTTGGCTACCAGGCCAGTGACAACCAAACTGGAGTAGCTGGACATAACTCAATATTCTTGCTGGTGTGCTCCAACCCTCCTTGTGGAGAAAAGCACAGCTTGGGTCTAGAACAAAGGGAATAAAGAGTGCTCTTCCTGCAAAGGTTCACAGTGCTCAAATTGAGGAAAGAACGACAAAAGGCCAGAGTCCAGAAACAGAATCAGAAGCTGTTAAAGCTGTTACTGAGAAGAGCAAACAAACTGGAGGACAATGGTAAATACAACCGATTGTACTCACATGTTAATAAAGAAATGGAAGCCTGAACATTGCTATTCACAGCTCCACTGCTCCTGACTGCCTGATAAGAGCAAAAACAATGCCATGTGCTCAGTGGAGTAATCACACACTGTCATTGAGAGGGGCTCATGAGGTCAATCCTGCTTTAAGATTCATGAAAAATGAGCAAGACTTGTCTCAGTGGTGCCTGGTGGCAGGTTGGGAAGCAATGGGCATGAACTGAAGTACAATAAACACAACACAAGGAAAAAGAATTCCACTGTGAGGCTGGACAAGCAGTGGAATAGGGTGCCCAGCAATTTTATAGATTCCTCAAGATATTATTCAAGATATTCACACCAACTGGACAGTCCTGAGCAGCTTGTTTTCTTTGACCCTGCTTTGAGCAAGGAGATGGACTTGGGGGACCCCAGATTGTCCAGCCATAGCTGCTTTGAGACACTGTGAACAGAAAATTTATGGATGATATCAAGGAGTTTCAGCAACAGAGAAGGACTAAATGTTAAATTTATCCGCAATAATAAAATCTGCTAGCAAGGTTCATGAACACATGAACACGTCAGGCTACTTCCTGGGTCTCACCAGTGCATTTCTGGCACTTCCAGTAAGTGTTTTTTAACTTATATGAGGACCTATGCCTTAATAACAGGCACCTTTGATTTGCAGAGGATAAAATCCCAATGTAATCTACAAAACATGCCTCAGATTATCCGTTTTATCTATTGTACACACAGAGATTACAGCAGCAGGAAGTTTTGTGAAAAACAGAGTAATATGAAAGTCCACAAAAAACATGAGTTATGAGACTGCATTTCTGCTAGCAGATCAGACATATATATCTATATATATATATCTATATATATATATCTCACATCAGGAATAAATGAAACTTTTGCCTTGGCTCTTGACTGCTGATTAGTGAGATAAAATGGGAACAAATTTGTCTTACTGTGATCAAAAGCCTTGAGACACAGGAAACTTTAAGACATTTTTCTAAGAATATCAGCCTCAACACTTGCAAGTGTTGGAGCAAGTGTTCAATAAATTATACTGTTATAGTTGGATTAAAAATCAAAATTTTTTTATGCAATTTCAATCAAAAATGAAGTAACTGTTGAATTTTTCAATCACAGTTGTCATTTTTAGTGGCTCTTAGAGCTGTTAAACACGACAGAAAGCTCTGCTGTGTTCATTGATCAATCATTTTCTTTCAGTTTAACAAAGGAGTAAGAAGACTTACAATAACACTTTGTGCTATAGATCCATGGACTGGTTTTCTGTCATATGCTTCTTGCAGGAGGGAGCTTGAACAAAATCATTCTCTCTGTATCTGCCTGGGAATGCTCTGCAGGACTTCAATTCCTGTATCTGTCCCTTTTCATTTTGTGTGGCACCAGATGGGCCATATCCCATCAGGGGAGCACCCAGCACTCAGATTTTACTCTTACTCTCCTTTGCTTTGTCCCCACAAAAGGAAAAATTTTCAGTTTTAAGTTTAAGAAAGAGGCAAAAATAAATATCAGATGTTTTATGAAAAGCCATATTCAGGTGAAATCAATCTGTACACCACCCATGCCTGTGTCTGACATTTGGGGGTGTCCTGGGTTTCATGTCCTCAAAACCCCTTGTATGAACAGACCTGCACTTCCCTTGGGACATGACACATGTGCATTTTTGTCACATAGTGAATGAATGTCCCCAACAGCCAGAATTTCCTGTATTTGAAGGATTTCTGGGAGACAGTGTGAGAATAACTTTGGTGGATGCTTCTTAGTGGGCCATATCTGCTCCGGCCTTAGTAACCCTGCAGCTGAATTCTTTCCTACTGTGTTATTCCTGATCCTCAAACCTGGCTCTTGAGCTCCACCCCCTTTTTATACTCCTCTATTCAAATCACCCTTAGTTCTTTGAAGTGTTTTTTAGCTGTAATGTTCATTTAATGCCAGTTTCCTTTCTGAGTTTTACTGAGAGAAAAATCTCCTGACTGGGGGAGTCCGGGACAAGTGGCTCATGGAGGAGGTGGTGTGAACACAAAAAGCAATTTGGCTCCAAGACTTCCAGCTCTCTTCAGTCTTCATCTGTTCACTTCTTGCCCTGCCCTTGCCTTTAGGCCAGCAGGAAGGAAATGATGCTGCCAGTTGCCAAAGGGAGTGGCTCCAGGAAAGTCAGATCTCCACATGCAAAAAGGCCTAAATGCAGGAAAAAACACTGGTGCTCAAAAGAGAGAATCCACCAGAGGTGTTGTGCTGCTGCTGGGGGCTTTGTGGTGGACATCTAAACCTAAGGGAAGTACAGAGGAAAGGAATATGCATTACTGTAGGGGGATACAGTATGGGTAAATGAAGGTGGTACAGAATGTAATCTTATGCCCTAAAGAGTTGCAGCTGAACCAATTACTAAAGATTAGGAGCAGGCCAGATGATAACAGGCCACACCTGTAGCCAATAAGAACAGTGTTATAAAAGAGTGGATTGGTAGGAACTGGAGTTAGATGGCTCCTGCAAGGACTAAGAACAGTCAGTGCCTAGAGGAGCTGCCTGTGAGAAACACCGAGGTACAAAACTCTGAGGGTATGGAACCCTTGCACTATAATGATAATAGAGCTCTTGATATATAAGGCAAAACATTTCTGTCTGTGTGAAAGATATTTTCAAAGCAGGAAGCAGAGAAGGAATCAGTCATTTAGCAGCTCCATGGTAATTACTTCTCATCACTAATCTGTTTATAATCTCTTGCTCAACTTTTATGATACTTTAAAGCTGATACAAACTGATAAACTTCAAAGTCCTTCTCCAGAAAGATAAAACTGACCTTATATACACCATTTTGTCTAAATGCTTTTACCTGTTCTTTTACCTTTTCAAGAATGTGTTTCTATGTTTGCCTTTAGCCAGCCTCATTATTTCTTCCTTTGTTCTCACAACTTGGCAAGAATTACACATTTCTGAAGCCTTTTAATGACTCATGAGCTTTGAAAATGTATTGGAAACTAATTCTTTGGCCACAATATTACATCTTTGTTGAAGATTTTTGTTCATCCTATATACCTCCCAAAAATTATCAAAATTAAAAAGAGGTCATCATAAAGCAATATTCCCTTCTGCTTAAACACAGAAATGAAAAAAAAACCCAAACCTAAATTAAACTGCTTTAAAGATAATAAACTGTATTTAGTTGCAGTGTTAGTGGATTAAAAAAACCCTTGTTACTAAATTTCTGTATGTACAGCATTTAAGGACATTGAAAAGCTAATACAGTACTAATACAGTAAGAATTCCTTTTTGTGATATGATTGTGGTACCATGTCTCACAGTACTTGTGTTTCAAGTCTATTTATGTGCAGAGAAACACCTGTGGTCCTAAGGGGAAGGAAAAAAAAGCTACATTAAATTTACATAATATTCTTTATCCTAAAGAAGCCAATTGCACTAAAGGTTGTGATTCCCAAACATGTAAGTCCACATTTCTAGCCAAGAGTGGTTTTGATCATTTCCCCACTCAGCCCAGCTTCTGCAAAGTCTTCCCAGAAATTCCCTGGACAGCAGATGTCTACATGTGCTGCTCCATGCTTTGTGTCTTCCAGGAAGTTTTTCTTTTAAAGCTCAAAAACCAGGAAAAGCCCCAAAGAGCCATAATGAAAAAGGCAGGATTACTGGTTTTGTATTTTTTCTGATCAAGGCCCCAGTAATTTATACCTTTTGTATAAAATATGTGTGCCTTGATTTGTCATTTAAAGTAGAACTAGATTTTTGTTTGTATCTATCACAAGTCTTTAAACTTATTAATATTTTTACATTCTTCCTTGCACTAACCAAAGATCTAGAAGCATCAAGCAGTTTATCTTAGGAATGTGCAGCTTTCATAATTAAAATCTGCACCAAAGAAAAATTACCAATGAACAAAAGAAATTTCTATCTGCAGTCCAGTACTCAGTGCAACACAGTCCAGTTTTCTGAGCTGCATGTTTTTTTTTCTCTGAATCACACAGGCGGCAAGATAGAAAACAAAGTGTAGTATGTGCCATTTCCTTTCACATTTTCCTTTTTTCCCACCTAACTGGGCAGATAATTTCTGCCAGTGTGCTTTTTATGGTGTGAGGGATGCTGTACATCTGACCATGTGAGGCAGCAGTATTTACTGAATGAGTGGGCAATGACAACTGTGAATGCATCTCACCTTACCCACACTTTGCAAGGCATTCTATAACAATTCATAGACAGGGAAAAGAGGTTAGTTAATTTTGCCACAGTAAAGGAAACCAGTTTTACACATATATTGCTGTATCAAATATTGCATGATGGCAAATATGCATTGACATTTAACTGTGAGCCAAGAGAAACCATTAAAATAAAATATTTGAATTAGCAAATGTTAAAATAAGTTATGTGCATAGCTTTTCTACTATGATTAGTCTCCCACATTCTTTGTAAACCACGGGGGCAGCTAAGTGTTTGCCCTAACCTCTGCGTGATCAGGCCTCCAACACATTTCTGGAAATCCATCCTGAAGATATTTGCTGAACTACTCACTGCTCCAATGAGGCTCTCAGTTCATGAATTTCACAATGATGGTGCATATTGAGGGCAAACATACCTCAGCCCCCACACTGGAAAACTCCCCAAAACCAAGCCAGACTGTGCCACACCCTCCTGCACAGTCTGGCACAGCCAGGGCATGGCCAAGCAGCAGGTTTTGTTCTTTTCTTCTTTTCTTCTTTTGTTCTTTTTTAACGTTCAAAGTCAGAGATGAGGTCTGCCCAGTGGGCTCCACGCTGTGTTTGCTGTCATATAAATAACCAAAAATTTATGGCCCAGAATTTGGGTACACCACAATTCATGGGCAGGCACTGGCTGCCCAAGGGCTCACAGCCTGCTGGAACAAACTGGCAAGATGTACTTGCCTAAGCCAGGCACTTCAGCAAACATCTCTTGGCTAGAGAAGATGGATTTTGTATTGGTCTATTTATCTAAATACAATGGAAAGAACAAAAGGGGGAAAGGTGGTGGAGATACCTTAAAATGAGATGATATAAAATATATTTGTATGGCTTTTATTGATATTCAGATACTCAAGCTCAACAAATATGGTCTCAGAACAGATCTGATCCACAGAAATGTTCAAAGTACTCTGAAAAAATTCTGCATTTTGTTTGCAAGTTAGAATTTCATACATCTTTTGCTCATAGAATTTCATCCCAACTCCTGCTATATCCTTTCCTCATCCCTGACCTATGTGCTTTTCTTGAGTATTTCACTGTGCTGCAGCTCTGGCTTTGGTGTTTCCTGGTCCATGTGAGTACAACAACACAATGAATCCACTCTGTCCTTCATAAGGATGGGTGAGTCATCCCTTCAAAAAGAAAAAGACAATAGCCATTGACTTATTCCGTTGTTCTCTCTGTAGCTGCCACCCTACACTGTAGCAAGATTGCTGTAGTTTTGAACCAAGAACTTGAGCTAAGAATAGTAAGAATGTGGGCTTTAACTGAAGAGACCAGAAATAAATGTCAGTACAACCCTTTTCAAATAAGATTTGGAGGAGCACTTCAGGGAGGCTTTGTTTAAAAAAGAAAATATGAGAGTAGGTGCCATTTCTAATTAATCATCATTTGCACTTACTAAGAGCACTTTAATGACTACACCATTTGCCCTAAACTTAAGATTTTATATAGAACTGGAGATTTATTATACATAGCCAAGGAGTGGTTGTCTCATAGTGAGGAGAACTTCAGACATTAATGCAAATATGACAATGCAAATAAATACCTCTTTGGGTACATTGATACATTGTCTATTCATTTACCAGCATTTAATAGAGGGGGAAATTATAGAGTTATGTGAGGTTTTGCTGCAATTTTGTAGGTTGTGGTTGCATGATAACAGAAGGTCATCAGAAACCATTAGCTACTCCACTGACTTAAGTCACAAATATGAAACCTTTGTGTGTCATTAAACTTCCATTCAGTTCAATCCTCAGTCCATGTTATCTCCCAGTCCTCTTCCCCTTCAGGAGCCTTCCAATGAAAAATTTCCTATGGCTGTGCTGCTATTACTTCATCACAGAGGTACACAAAAAGTGAAAGGCACTGAAGTCTGATCTAAGCTTTTTTCCCTTGGGAAGTTTTGAACACATTTCCAGCTCCCACTCCTTACATGGTCCAGACCCTTCCCCAGCTCTCTGCCCTTCTCTGGACACACTCCAGCACCTCAATGACATTTTGCAGTGAGGGGCCCAAAACTGAACCTGGGATTAGAGGTGCCACAGCAGTGCTGGCTCCCTGTACATACCACATGATGGCACTCAGGATTAGGTGTTACAGGCACAGGGTGTTGTGCTGTGCTGACCTCACAGCAGATCTGGCTGTATTTTTCACTGGCAGAACCAAGATATCCATCTTGAGAAGAGGGATTTTATGGTTCATGTGCTGTGATTAAATAAGAGAGCCTAATATTGCAGAGTGGCAAAAAAATTGCAGGGTGCCAATCTGAGGGCTGTTAAACTTTCCCTGGTCTTTTGGCTTCTTTGGTGTTGAGTTAGGTCAAGCCCATCTCTTTTCATGAAGTGAGCCTCCAGCAAGGAAAGCCAGTCAGGCTTGGATTTTAATCTTGAATCATCAATGAAATTACTCAGTAATATAAAATTTCTCAAACCACCGAACTACTCAGACAATGTGACCAGGTGTTTAGCAAGGTGTACATAATCTGGTATGGAATCACTTTCTTCATTTTCTGCTTCAAGAGAAACCCATCCAGAGTGAGAGCAGTGACTGAGGGGAGCCCTCATCCTGGTCTGAAGCTTCCTCCTGAGGGGAAGTGAGGGACAGCACCAACGCTGGTGGCCAGTGACAGGGCTCAAGGGCATGGCCTGAAGTTGTGTCAGGGGGGTTTAGGTTGGATTTAGGGAAAGGTTCTTCCCCAGAGGGTGCTGGCACTGCCCAGGCTCCCCAGGGAATGGGCACAGCCCTGAGGCTGCCAGAGCTCCAGGAGTTTGGACAGCACTGCCAGGGTGGGGTTGTTGGGGTGCCTGTGCAGGGACAGGAGCTGGACTCAATGATCCCTGTGGAGCCCTTTCATATTCTGTGATTCTATGAACTGCCAAGGGCTGACAGCAAAAATTAAATTATGCACAGGAAACATCAGATGGAACAGCAGCTGAGTTCATGTTTTCCTGGATGACAAATGAATTCAGGTCTGGGAGAGATTAAAAGACCTGGTCATGCTTTATCCCTCATAGTGTTATGTCCCAAACCTTAAAAAATGCTGGAAAATATTATTCTAGATGAACAGATTTCTTGCACTCTAATATATCCAGGCACAGGTATATTAATAGAACTTGTTTATAGAACCTAAACTGCAATTTCAACATTCCAGTTTTACCATGAAGAAAGCAAACAACAAACAAAAAGCTTAAAAATCACAAATTTCACTCCCCATAGAACTGCTGAGGGGGCATTTTTGTCATTTGGGGGTGGCTGATGTGAAGTGGGATTAACAGGCATGAGTCAGAGAGCACATTCCTAATATTTATTCTAGAGCTTCTGGCAATCCAGCAGCATGGTTTCCTCCAGAATTCAACTGGCATTTAAAGATGCTGTCTGTCAAAGGAGACAGTTTTACTCAGACCCAAGTTCATCCATTATCCCAGGTTTCCAAAGCTGTATTGGGCCAGCAACAACAATCACACTTTCTAGGTCAGAGCTGGCCTCTCTCTTGGACCTTTGAAGACAGCCTTGGTAGCACCTGGAGGAATAGTCATAGGCCCTGCAGACCACCAGCTCACACTGCAGGTAAACCTCTGGGTTGCTCTGAATGAACTGGAAGGCGTTGAATTTAAACCTGAGGGTGTGTCTGAAGGGTGAGTAATACGTAGCATAGGTGGGATCTTTGGCACACCTAAAAAGAAACAAAAAAAACCCTCTCATGAATACACACTGCAGTCAGTCATTTACATGCAATAAAACACATGATATGAAAAGTGATTTTTAAGCATAATGAAAACAGTTCCGAAAGCTGCAAGTCAGAAAACCTAAATGCCTTTTTTTGGCATAATTCAACCACATTGCCTTTCCTCAGCCTGTCCTGTGTCTGATACCTGGTGTTTGTATGATTCTGTGAAGGTAAATTAACCTTACCTGAGGCATTTCACTATTACCTTATAATAATTAATATTTACAATAACTAATAATTAATAATTAGTATAAAATAAATTTTAATAATTAATAATAAAATTAAAATAAACTAAACTATAATAATTGGAAAGTAATACTACTATTACTACTACTACTACTACTAATAATAATAATAATAATAATAATCCACTGTGAACTGGCCATAGCCACTTAGTCTACTTGTTATTTTAAGCTGTGGGGGTGTGTGTGTTATATTTTGGGTCAATCCATCTCCCTTTTCCCAGTAAACCCTGAATGCTCTTGTCCATTAATTAATTAGAAGCTGTCATTAATGTGTGCTATATTCACACTATTCCATTAAACTAAAAAATAAAAATTAATAAGAGATACAGGAGCTTGAAGGCAGTTTTATCTGTAATTGTAATTCATAAGAACTCACCCATTCTCGATTATAGGATAGGATTTTGTTGTAAAATTGTGGCGAGTGGGAGATGCCACACAAGTGTCCAGAAATAACTGCAGGGATGGGTCAGAGCTGTGCAGGGAAGCTTCCAGGAACAAATTCTGGTTGATGCCAACACGGTAGGGTGAGTCATACACTGGCCTTGAGAAGCTTGAGGAGTCATAAAATGTGAGGTTTACATCGTATCTCTCATACTGAGTTTCGTTGACTTCAAAATTGTCTTCTGCGACGTACATCGTTTTTGCCCAGGTGTTCTGGAGCATCTTGCAGTTGACATGCAAGAGAAGATTTCTATTTCTTGTGATTAAAGTACCAGAAGAGGACCCTCTAATAATGTTGGAATAGCTGATTGTGTCGTTGTTTCCCTGTTTGGCACATAAAATATAAAATTAATTCATATATTCAGGTACCCTACTATACATTCTGAACTTTGCTGAACATCCTTACAGCAATGTGCACTGTAAAAACATTATTTCCCAGAAAGTCTGATGTTGAAAAGTCTGAGTCTAGTAATTTCTGTTCTCAAGATAAGAATCTGTAATCTTCATGTGATATTCAGTGCCCACAATTTTGACCTAGAAAACTACTCACAATCAATGCAGAATAACAGAATTAAATACAACCTGTACAACATTAAGTACATGAAGGTTCAAGTCCGGCACATTATTTAAGCTGAAATCTGGCTATAACATCATTAGTCGTGTTTAGTGAAAGTTTTGAAACCTTTATAGCTATCACACTCAACCTGGGACCTTGAAAATGCCAAGTATTTGTATCCTTCCACAGCTTATTCCTTTGGAGATGGATAAGGGGCTGTGAGGGAATGCTCTGTTAGCAGAGGCAGGAAATGCAAGTGCAAATATCCTTCAGGAGAGAGGGAGACAACCCACAGTCACCAGGACACTTCAGGTCCCTGCAGGTCCCAGGTAGCTTTCAATTTGTGCTGGTTTTCAAAGCAAATTCTCCGGTTTGAATCTTCATATCCTCCCGTTTTTGCCCACTTTGTTGAAACGTTCAGCCCTACCTCTCTGACAGTGCCACAGCGAGTGTACGGAATGTCGAATGACACAGAATTTGATGTGATGTTGGGTCTGCAAATGGGGTCATTCAGGGTCAGGTTCCAAGCAGAGTAGCCGTGGTACTGAAGGAAGTATCTGCTCACAACCACGTGCATGTAGTCTGGCAAACACAGCAGTGCTAGTGGATGGCAAAGAAAATATGTCACAAGCTCAGTGAAGTGACCAAAAAAGGTTGTAAGCAGTGGATTAAATAAACACCATCTTTTGCAGAAGCAGCTGATATGGCAGAAGGAGTTGAGAATCCAAACCATGGACTTGAACCTCCACAAAAATGCCACAGAGCTAATTTAATTTTTACATATCTAATTTAAAACACTAACAAGATTAACAACCAGCGAACTAGAAAATAATTGAAAAAGCATGTTTCTGCTTTAAAGATGAACTTACTGGTGCTGTCATCAGCAGGAGTGGAGTGATAGTTGGCCTGAAACCCTCTGTATGTGTATCGGGAGTTGCTGTGGAAGCGGACGCTCAGCAGGTTGGAGGATGATGTGTATGTGGGGTAATAACCAGAACAAATCTTGCCAAGGAGAGGAGAGCTGTGCAGGGGCCCATCGTAGATTTCCACATAGTCAGAGAGGCATCTGCCACCTTCCATCCTGGCAAGCAATGTAACTATTTAGCTTTATGCTTTGTTTTTGTGTTCTTTGGTTTTTGTTTGCTTGTTCGTTTGGGTTTTTAGTCAGATTAGCTCTTTGTAGCAGAAGAATACACTTGATTGGTCTGACTGTCAAATCTTTGGAACAGAATGTACAGCCTCCAATTTCTGTCTCAGTACATACTAACCACGTTTTTGACTAAAAATGAACACATTTTCCCTCTCCAGATATACCAAAAGCTTTGATGAAGATCCTTGAAATCAAGTAGGTCTTTGCTTAGTAAGTCCAAGTTGTCAGTCCTGTATGTTCACCTTCCCAAGTAATAAATTCTTACTTACTGAATATCTGTAAATACAAGCGTGACACGGAAGTTGCTTTCTACTTGTATTTCCCACACACAGTCAGCATTGTTTGGATAATTTCTGGGGTAAAATGGGCTCTGTAAGGTACCAGATGAAGAGAAGAGCGAACCACCACAAGAATAATCTTCTGCAGAGAAAAATACAAGAGGAAAAAGATATTTATGCACCTTTAGGGTTGCGTTTGGAGTACATCTGTGTGAAGTTTATGTCTAAACGTAGAGATAGTGACTTCTATCAGCTTCAGGGGCCTCCATTAGGTTCATATACATCTGAAAGCAGGTTAAGAGATGCTAACCATGCTGAATAGATTTTATAATGCTTATCTGCAGTGCCTGGAGATAAGTGCCACTGGAGCAGGACGCAAATATTTTCCACAGCACTGGACAGTTTTGAGGCCGGAATTGTGGAGATCAGCTGTTCCTAGAAAGCTGAACCCCCTATTACAATTGCTAATGACCAAAGGGAGGAAGAAAAAAATAAAATAATTTTGTTTTAAAAGGAAAAAAGTTTATAAATATCCAATTCATAAACTTACTCAAGTCCTCCAAACCTACCTGGGGTTGGTGACGCAGTAGAAGTAATGGGAGCTGTAGGGAGAGAGCAGCAGGTGATAAGAAATACGAAATACACTCAGCATTTTGCCTAAGAGAAACAGTCCCGTGGGGGTCACCCCTCCCCAGAAGGGCTCCTGAAGGGACACTGCAACACCAGACCCACAATCACTGCCTGGACACACGGCGGGTCCCTGTGTGGCTCCAAGCCCTCCCTCTCCACCCACCAGCCCAGGGGGCAGCCAGTGTTCTGCACGTGCAACAGCTCCCACCAAGGCAGGGCCTTGATCTCCTCTGTTAATGGTCAGCAGGGTGGGATGGAGTGGACCCTCAGCATGTTTGGGACCCCCAGCATGTTTGTGGTGACACCAAACTGGGAGGAGGGGATGGTCAAGCAGAAAGTGCTGCTGCCATTCAGAGGGAGCCTGGCACTGCAGACAGAGCAGCAGCCAGCCTCAGCTGCCAAAAGGAGTTCTCTGCACTGTGGCTGAACACATCAGCTCTCTTTACTTTGGAAAAACAAGAGGTAGCCTTTGGCCTCTGCAGCATTGAGTGTGCCTGGGCTGAGCAGCTCTTCTGCCTACAGCACAGAACAGGAAAATTGATGGTAGCTCAGTGGCAGCACTGGGGGAGGTGAAGAGAGTCCCATTCCTGCCCACCAGGCATCGAAACAGTGTCTGGCAGCAGCTTCATGGCCATCCTCCCCTTAAAACCACCCCTGAGCCAGGAGGCCTCTAGGTGGGACCAGAGTGTCTGGATGCACACAAGGTGTTGAGAACCACCAGAAGCTCTTTGTGATTGAGCTTGAGCCCCTGCCCTGACGAGGATTAAAGGACAGTTCCGGTCTTACCCACAGTGGCATTGAAGGCAAGAAATGAGGAGTAGTAGGCATGGAAGCCCCTCCTGGTGACGCTGCCGTCGCTGCGGAACAGGACGGTGAGCTGGTTCCCAGAGGAGTTGAAGACACGGTGGTCGTTCCAGCAAACACGGCCCAGGAGCCAGCTCTGGGGGGAGCCTCCATCAAACACCTCGATGGCATCGTAGGAGCAGCTGCTGCCCTCCAGCCTGCAGGGAGGAGATGTGGCCTCAGCTCTCCTCACAGAGAGCAGCATGTGGGAAAGGCATTTTGCGCTGTTCTTGTGGGCCAGAGAAGGCCTCCTGAAGATAAGGAAAGCCCCGGATCTCTCTGGAGGAAGACACCAAGGTTGTCACCTGTTGGAACCCAGGAAAGTCCTCTGGCTGCCCTGGAGGGCTCGAGCCCCTGCCCAGGGGGCTCAGAGACCTTGGCACAGAGCCCAAGACCCCTGTGCCTTTGATTTAGCCCTTGGAAAAAACAATTACCAACCTTATATGAAGAGTTACAAGCCACAAAAGTTTAAGTAGAATGACAGTCAATTTATCATGGGGTGAAAAATAGATTTTTGGGGTTTTTAGAATAGGGGTTCACGGAGCAAGATGGGGGAATCTGGGCATGTCCAGACTTTCTCCTCCTTCTCCTTGGCCTCCATTTCTGGTATGATGTTGGCACTTTTAGATTGGTTTAGAGTAGAAGCTCACTGTCTAACATAGGTGATAGGTATTGGGAAGTAATTGTAAATACTGTGCACATAGGTTTAGTACAAAAAGATAACACTGTCCCTGGGGGCAGGCAGAGAGCCTGAAACTGTCCTGCCGAGTGGACCTCGGCTGGACAGGAGAAAAAAATTTACAGGTAAGATACAATAAACAACCTTGAGACCAAGAAATGAAGAGCTCTAACTCCTTCTTTGACTGCCAGGCTGGGAAAAGAGACTTTCTAACATTTCTCAGGGCCACTGTGACCAGCTAGAAAACCTGAGAGTCACCGTGACAATGTGATGAAAGGGAGAAAGTTAAAAGATACAGATTCTAGCTGGCCACAGAATGACGTGGCTTCTTGTTCACCTATTGAGAACTTCGTTTCTTCTTATGACCAATGGGCAGTGAATGTGTCCATTAAGTGAATATAAATATCTTGAAAAACTATAAAAGCAACATGTTGCTATAATAAATCTCTCTTATACACCCTTCTGATGGAGTCTTGGTGCTTTGCGTCATGTCGCGCTCTGTAGTGACAGCAGCAGTCACAAAATCCCCAAGGATTTTTCCTGGGGAAGGCAGCGAGAACCCCAAAGGAGAAAACAATTCTTATCTCTAGTTGCTGCTCCTGTTTTTGCACATGTGGAATGTGTTATGGAAATTGTTTACCAAAAGTGATTTGGTTAAATGAACACGGGTGAAAGTTGTTTTGAGTGATTAGCCAAATCACTCAAAGCTGTGTCCTGGCTGTCTCAGACAGTCATGGGTTTTTCTTTAGTATTCTTTAGTATAGTATCTCTTTAGTATAATATCTTTAGTAGTATAGTATCTTTAGTATCTCTTTAGTTACAATATAGTATTAGTGTAATATAGTACAGTTTTAATGAAGCAATTTGTTCAGCATTCTGAATCATGGAGTCAGAGCACATTATTCCCTGTCTGGGGGATCGCCTGTTTCTACTATAAGAGGAGGATCTGTCTGAGCACAGCTGCAGGGTGCAGCAGCCCTATTCCCACCTCACCCCAGTGCTGGGGCAGAGGCTGCCAAGGTCCCACAGTGGGGACAAAGCCACCCCAGAGCCTGGCTGGACTCACTCCACATCTGTAAACCGGAGCTGGATCCTGCGGGCCGGGTCCCACAGCCAGATGCGCCACACGCAGTAGGAGTTGTCGGGGTAGGAGTTGGGGTATCCCGGGCTCTGGAGGGTGCCAGACAATCCCTGCAGTAAGCCACCACAGGAGAAGTTCCCTGAGGAAAAGAGCAGAGCCCAGGCAAGGGCAGAGAGGTCTTATCCCACTGCCAGAATCCATCAGAGAAGGACATGGCCCCACCAAGGAGGCTCTGCCACAGCCCCACAGAGACCCTCCCTGCCAGGCACCCCAAAACCTCACCCCTGCATCCCCCCAGCCCAGCTCATAGAGTAACCCAGGTCCATGGGGTTGGCTGTCCAGTGGGACACCTGGGGAAGGAGAAAATCAGACCCCTTAACTCCTCTGGACCTAAATGTGGTCAGCGACAGAGGGGAAGTTGAGCTGGAGGCACCCGGTGCTACAGGAAGAAATCAGCAGTGTTACTCCCAGCATTTTTCCTAAGAGATAAAACCTGCTGGGAGTCAACCCTCTCCAGAAGCCAGGCTCTTTCCTGGGGTGCCCCACATGGACACAAACTGAAACACAGGGGATTTCCTCTGAACATCAGGAGACACTTTTCCCCTGCAAGGGTGACTGAGCACAGACACAGTTTGCCCACAGAGGTGGCAAAGAGCCAAAAGCTCTCTGGATATGGTCTTGGGAAGCCAGCTCTGGCTGATCCTGCTTTTAGCCAGGGGGTAGGACCAGATGTACTCCAGAGATCCCTTCCAACCTCATCATCCTGTGGTTCTGTGATGCATTATGGCAACCCCACAGCTCCTCTGGACATACCTGTTGTATTCCATGGCGTGGAGAACATCAGTCTGGAGACAGCTGGTGCTGCAGGGAAGAGCAGCAGGTGAGCAAGCAGTGTTTTGCCCAAGAGGATCATCCTTCTGGGAGTCCCCCCTCTCCAATGGGATCCCCACTGAACCCCAATGAAAGCCAAACCCCGCAGTCAGCCCTGCAGTGTGGCAGGACTGAGATGGCTGCAGTGCCAACTGCACCAGCACTTGCCCAAGGGCATCCTCTCTGCAGCACCATGAAGACCAGTGCCAAACCTCTCCCACAAAAGAAGTGGCTGCTCAGTCCCAAATGATCCCAAGCAATCCCACATCTCCCTGAATGTTAGTGATACTAGCCAGGATCTGTAAGTGCAGCTTACACAGAGCATCCCAGAGAAAGAAAACCCCATGGAAAACCCATATATGAACAGAAATCTCTGGTTACCTGTTGTTGGAGTCACTGTTATTCCTGAGTCTGGAAGGAGAAAATCAGAGGATGTGAGGCACTAGAACTGCTTGGCTTGCCCTACGTGTATTTAATTTCATGGAAAGTTATGGAGGGACCCACAGGGAGGATGGCCTGACTAAAAACCATCCCTCTCCTCACACCCTGCTCTGTGCAGGAGTGACGCCCAAACCCCAGATTTCCCAGCTACAGTCTGGGATTGATGCTCCCTCTGAAATCAGGCACGTGGACCCACAACCTGCTGCTGCCCTGAGCATGGAGCAAGGGCTGGGCAGCCTTCACTCCACCTCCATCCAGACTGATTTTCTTCAAGAAAATGGCACCAAAATAGACACCCACCTGAGCAGACAACAGAAGCATCTCCATGGTAACAAGAGCCGTGCAGGTATTTGTAGGGGCAGTGCCACAGGAAGTTCTCATCGCCCACGCAGTCCATCTCGGTGAACACGTAGGAGTACGAGTGGCTTGGAGGGAAGGGGTACATGACTGCCAGAGGGAAGCCACAGCCCAGCTGCCTGCACACCACCTGGGCGTCCTGCATGTCCCACAGGTAGCCACACACCTTCTCCCAGAGTCCAAAGTAGTAGATCTCCACATTGCCTGCGCACCTGTTGGGGCCGCCGCTCAGCCTCAGGTGGATCTCTTGGGGAGACACAAACCCCTCGGTCAGGCCACTGGTGCTCTGGCTCCAGGGAATGACATGCCACAGCCTCCCTGGGCATGGCTGCATCCACCTGCAGCGCAGCCCACGGCTGGAAGGCCCTGCTCAGCTCCCACGCTGTGGGATGGAGAGGTTGGGGCAGGCACGTCGCATCCCTCTGCCCTTCTGTCACAGGGCTGTGACAAGAACCATAGCAGACAAACTCACCATCAGCGATGATTGGAACTGTGGAGGAGAACAAGCAGAGGGAAAAAAACACACAGAGAGCAAGAGAATTAGGGCAAAATTCTTTGGGAGTTGTGAGTGCTTTCTACCCTTCCTCTAGTGAGTGAAGATCCCACTGAAGGGCACAAGTGACAGAAGACATTTTTCATTCTAACGAGGAGGCTGGTTGCTGGAAGGCAAAGCCATCCCCAAATTCCTCCCTCCCAGATAATTTACTTTTCTTGTACATTCCCCATCCCCACCCTAAAGAAAATGTGAGCTTTTAAATCATTTTTATTTCTTCCAAACCATAAATACTGTGACAAAACCATAAATCTATCACTATTATATAAAGTAACAATCTGATAAATTCTACTTACTAGTCGTGGGCTCAGTAGTTCTTGTGGGAGGTCTTGTTGTCACTAGAGAAGAAAAAGGTAAGATGGCAGATGTGAAGGTCAACAAGGCAAATTTAACATGAAACTTCCTCACACCCTGTTTCAGTCTGGAGCAATTTGCAGCCAACAAACTTGAGATCCAGGAGATTTCTGTCGATTTTAGTCAACCTCAGCAGTGTTTTCTCCCATGAACCATCAACACTCTCTGTGAGCCCAGCAGAACCTGCAAGTGGCCCAGGGAGTGCCCTGAAGTGGGACCAGTTTTCTCAGGTCCCCCGGCCCCTGAGCTGGAAGAGAGGGACAGGGAGCAGAATGAATCCCCCATAATCCGGGAGGAAACCTGTAACCACTTGGATATTCACAGATCTGTGAGGCTGGATGGCTTTTTACACCTGAAAGAGGAAGGGGTGGAAAGACAGCAGCTGTGGCAACACAATTTGATGTTTTTCCATCCCTGCATAGAGGACACAGCAGCAGCTGCTGAGAAAGAAAGGTTTTGTCTCTGCCAGAACCCTGCTCAGTCATGATGTCTCACCTGGAAAGGGGAAAAGTGGTTTTAGAACAGAAAAATCCTATTTCACCCTGTTTGAAATACCCCCCCTCCCATCAGACCCACCAATATTTGCATTGGTCCCCAAAGGGGTGGAAGTGGCTGGGCAGATCATTGACTCTGCAACCAAATTAAATTACACTCCCAACAGGAATTAGTCTCTGGGAAATTAGACTAACAAAAATTACCATTATAATTTCCATTATAATCTAATCAAATACAAACCCTATGGTTTGTACACCTCACCCTCATTAAAATAAACATGTATATAGTCCAGAAAATACTTATTAGTCTTTAAATCCATTGTTCCAATATAAAGGATAGGAAAATGTTATAATTGACTTTGCAGTATATTCATTTTAATTTCCTTTACTAGGCTCTTTACAAAAAATAATGGGAAAAAATTAAATTTATTAAGCAGTTTTGATAACATTGATTTGCTCAGCTCATAGATTTGACCTGCTCATGGTTTTCAAAAGAGCTGAGCCATGCTGGTAAATCTTCTTTTACCATTAAATCCCAACGTTAGCCCAAGGTGAAAGAAAGCTACAAAGGTGATTGGAAGTGAGGCTCTTTACCTGCATCCACCTGAATGTGAAGAATTACCATCAGCACCCAGGGCAAGATCCTGGTGGCAGCCATCTCCTTGGAGCTGCTGGAGCAGGAGGAGAGCAGAATTTATAGGCAGAGTCCCCAGAGGGTGCAGCTCAGCAGCCCAACCTCTCCTTTCTGTAGCTCAATATCTCATTCCCCTCTGCTCTCACTTCCCCAGCTTCCATCCCCACATGTTTGATTTGTAAACCAATATTTACAGCTTCCTGGTTCTACAGCAGGACAACACCTGGCATCTGATCCAGGGAAAGCAGAGATCAAAAGGGGCTGCAGTAGCTGCTGTTTTTCCATCCCATCCCTCCTTGGCTGGGGAGTTCTCCTGCTGTCACTTATGTAACATGTCCTTTTACTTGAACTGTAACTGATCCAAAGCTGCTTTTTAGGCTGTTGCTAAATGTGCTTTTCTTTTTGTGACTGAACACAAAAGTGTGGAAGGGTGGGACTACAGTGGGAAATAACCCTTTGTACCCTGTCCTAGAAGATGTCACAAAAACCATGCAGTAAAAGTGAGTGCAATCTTCTTTTTCTGTTCATCCCTCAGTGTGCTCTGTTCTCACCAGGATGTTTAAGCTCTGCAAGTTCATCCAAAGTAGTTTTTTGACTTTTGACACAAACCCAAGCCAAACTTCAGTGGTCTTACACTGATCATTGTTGAACTGCACAAAACCTTCCCAGAGAACAAGGGCTCTAAGTCTGGGGATAGGGACAAATATAGAAAACAAGTGAAAATTCACCCCAAATTCTCTATTTTTGAAGCTCTTAAGAGCTTGGAGAACTCTTTACACAATTGTCCTACGAGATTTACAACAGATTTAAGGTAATAGAAAAGTAAGGGCACCCAATGGAACTTAAAATGGATTTTTACAACGATAAAGTATCTCAGGTCATGATGAAGTTTCAGTGGATCCAAGTGCTCATCAAGGAACCCCCATTTGCACAGCAAATTTGGCAATATTTGAACACTATTAAAACCTGAGAATCACAGAGCTACTTAGCCTGGAGGAGCCCCTGGTCCAAGACTCAGTTCAAAGCAAGGTTATATTCAAAATTCAATCAATCTTTAAAAAGTCTCAGGGTCTTAGGTTGTGTAACTCAGAATTCTGCATTTTCTTTTCTAGAGAGAATGTGCAGAAACTTCTAGTAGATAAGAATTTGACATCCTGGTTGTTCCTGCTGTTAGTTTTGGATTTATTACTGATTGGCAAACAAATTACTTCTCAGAACCTCAGGAACAGGTTTCTTGTGCCTCCTGAACCATGCAATGCAACAGTCCTGGAACAGCAAATGACCAAACTCAACCTCACACAGCACAGGGGAGCCAAAGGAAGCTCAAAAGGAGAAAGGAGGCGCAAACTCCATGGTGAGGATGGGGGGAGAAATGGAAGGATTAGTTTGTTAGACATGCACACAGTTTGATGGCTCTGTAAACACAGGGAGACTTTTATTCTCATGGCTTTGCAAGGCAGGTGGAGGAAGTGGTCTTTTGGAAGGACTGGAGGAGGTGAGGGCTGGGGCTTGGTAAACACAGTGGGGCAGCTGTGGCGGACCTGGAGAGATGAAAGAAAAATACAACCAGAGTAAAACCATTCAGAAATCAACAAAAATGGTGCTATTGAACACAAAAAGAGAACATGTGAGACAACCCCACACTCAGGGTGACTGGTGCACACAGATCCCAGTGGCAATCACCACTGCATGGCCATCCCACCCCAGGAGTGGCATTCTCTGTGTGGAGCCAGCACCTCAGCTCCTCAGATAAAAAGCAAGTGTGGTGGGTTGCCTTTGCTTGGCTGCAAGAAACCCACCAAGCCCTCTCTCATTCCTCCTGCTCAACAGGGCAGAAGAAAATAGGGTGAAGAAGTTCATGGGTTGAGATGAGGATGGGGAAATCACTTATTGTCACACGGAAAACAGATTCAGCTTATAGAAAAATAACTTGATTGCCAATTAAAATAGACTTGTAAAGTGAGAAACACATATAACTTAACACCTTCCCCACTCCCACTTCTGCCAGGTTCAAGGTCACTTCTTCATGCCACTGCTGTACCTTGCCCCTCTCTGAGTGGCACAGGGGGCTGTGGTCAGTCCCTGGCAGTTTGTCACTGCTGCTCTGTCCTCCTCACCCTTTTCTCATGCTCATTTGTAGGTACTTCCCCTGTGCTGCAGTTCTTCAGCATAAACCAGCAGCTCATCCTTCAGGAAAATCCAGCATCAGCTCTCCATGGCCACAGCTCCTTCAGGAAATGTCCTTTTGATCCAGCACAGGGGCCTCTGTGGATTGTGGGGATATCTCAGCTCTGGCACAAGGAGAACCTCCTCCTCCTCCATCTCCTCTAACTTTGGTGTCCACAGGGCTGTTCCTCACATTTTCTACCCCAAATCCTCATTTCCTGCATGGAATGTCATACTTTCTTAGATACAGTTTAATAATTAAGTACAACTCAGCCATGCCCTGAGGTGGGACAGTTGCAGGGCTGGCTGGAGCACACCAAAGCACCAGAGCTGCTGGGTCAGTAGTCAAGACACCAGCTGGCACCTGGTTGAACCACCCCTCCATTTAATTTAATTTGCTTCATTTGCAGTGGTCACTAAAAAAATTCACAGAATTTACAGAATTCACAGAATCACAGGGTTGGAAGAAATCTTTAAGATCATGGAGTCCCACCCAGCCCCAACAGCTCAACTCAACCCTGGCACCCAGTGCCACATCCAGGCTTTGTTAAACACACCCAGGGATGGGGACTCCACCACCTCTCTGCGCAGCCATTCCAGAGCTTTATCACCCTTTCTGTGAGCAAAAGAGCCAGCAGCAAAATGGGGCTCTGGTACTGACCTGGTTTTTGCACCTTTCTTCCCACCAGCTGGGATGGCTGATGGAGTGGGGCATTTTCTTCACTCTTGGCTCATTTAACCAGAGCTGGAATTTGATGGGAATGTGTGGAGACACTAATTTCATTTGGATCCGTGCTTTCTTTAAAAGTCAGCTATGCAATGAGATGCTTGTCCTTTGGATAGAAGAAAGGATGCAAGTTGTTCACGCTTTTAAATTAATTGTTATAAGGAGTCAGCTCCCACTAACTCCTTCAAATTCAATTGTTGCCATAACTTCTATTCTAGCATCAGTGATGCTTCTCCCCTACAAGAGGGCATGGCAAGGGCCAGAAAGGAGGTACCAATCACTCATCCCAAGCTGAAATAGCCCCCCTGGCACACAGTTCCCTGCTCCCTGTCCACTCTCCCCATCTGTTCACTTTCCTTGCACCTCTGTGCAAAGCTTTGTTTGCACAAGTGACACCAAAGCAAATTGTAAGGCAGGAATGGTTTCACTGCATCAGGAAATCAAGATTTATGATTGAGCTTTGTTTGCTTGGGATGGGGAAGATGAAATGATTTAATCTGGCACTGGACACAGCCTTGCAGCCTGGCTGTGGGAACACCATTCCCCTCCTGATAGGCCTCCTGCCACCCCTCTGCTGCACTTGGTTCCATTTCTCACTGGCTGTTAAGTTACAAAAGTGTCCCTTAAATACAGTGGTGCATCTGGCAAGGAGAGAAAACAGGGTCAAATTGACTTTCCTTGTAGAAGGTTTGCTGGCACTGCTCTGTCCCTGTCATCTCCAGCTGCTTGGCTCAGCCCTACAGCCATCCCACTGACCCTCTGGAGATTCCCTCTGCACCCCTTAATGCTGTTCTCCTTGTTATCCAGCTCTGCCTGTGCTCACCATGGATGTCTGAGAGCCCGTGCACAGCTGGACCAGAACCAATTAAAGATCTTGGTTGCAAGGTAGAGGCGCAGAGAAGCCACCACTGCAGACAAACACAGAGACACTGAGCTCCCCCTGCATGGCAGTGGGGTCTCCTCTCTTCATTCCTCTTGTCCCCTCTCGCTCCTGGCTTGCTGCTCCTTCCCAGCCCACTCCTCTCTGCTCCCATCCTGCCTGTGTCACCCCCAAGAGGAAATCTGGGTCCACACCAGCAGCTCAGAGCAGGGCAGAGAGGGTTTGGCCAAACAGCTCCTGCCTGGTGAGTTAGGGGTGAGAGCATCCAGGTAAGCAGGTGGGGACTGCTCTCCATCAAGGGCTGTAAAGGGAAATAATTTTGTTGTTATCATGATACTCAGGATCTATTGCTGGGAAGGATGAAAGTTTGACAAGAAAGTCTCACAGATATGTATGCTTAGCAGAAAGATTGTTAAAATATAGAGTCTGATGAAAGAATAGAGATGGAAGCAAATTTTGATACAGAAGAATTGCTGAGCCAGTCTTACTGGATAACCAAGAAGGTAAAGGGTGTGTTAGTTAGAAGGGGTTTTTATGACTTAGAGCAAAGGATAAACCCACCTCAAACAAGAAGATGTTTTTACCAAGCAGAAAGATAGCACAGGCAAACAAGTCAGCAAAGTTGCAAGTAGAAAAAAAGGCCTCAGAATTTTCCACTGCAAGAAAATTGAATAACAACTTCTAGCTTAAACTGTAATGTACTGACTTTTAGTGATTGGAGAACAGTAACATGAATATGGTAATTATGGTAGTTATGATGGGCTATAGATAAAAGTTAAGGGATAGATTGGTTCTTCTGTATTAAGATGCTCTGCAAAGAAAAGTATAGAATGCATTGTAACCAAAACCAAGGGTCTCTAGGCCTGCCTGCAGCTGGAGCTGACAGCTGTGGGCACAGCTCTGTCACCCACAGCCCTGGACTGCTGTAACATCTTGGATGGAATAAACTGCATTTTGGAGAGCAGCCTGGAGTCCTGCATCCCTCAATTCAGCTCTTACAATCTATGACATTCCAGAGCAGTAACCATGCTCCAGCCAGGAGCAGAGTTGAAAAGTAGGGAGAAAAAAGGCTCAGCACAAATTCAGGCTGAATTCAGCAAAGAGTTTAATTTTGATCAAAATACTAAAGTGTAAAAAATTTCTGTTCTGGACCTGTCATAACAACATGTTTGAAGTAAAGTCATAGAAAATTGAACCAATCTATTATTTAAAGCTTGAAGGGCTTGAGACACAGTTCCTTTGAGCCAGTGAAAGATTTCAGTTGAAACATTTATTAGGCAACCAGCTCTGCTATTTTTGAGTTCTCTCCCATGTTTGGAAGAGATGTTGGAACTGTTGAGGAAATTGGGATTATTTGGGAAAAGCACTAGGCAGATGAAAGGACACTTGTGTCTTGTCTCATTTTGTGCTGCTGTTGGTTGCACCTCATCTGCAACCAACACTCCTCCCTCTCCCAGACCTCCACTGGCTCCAACCCACCCCAATTAATGAGCACCAACCTCTTGGAACGCAATGAAATTTGTTTACCAAATATAAGTATGAGATAAGGGAAATCTTTGACCTTAAAGCAAGGGGACATTGTGCAGAACAGGAACTCTTTTATCCCTGTTTGCTTTCTGGTAGCAAATACCCCAATATTTTACACACCATATCAGAACACAACATATTCCTCTGTATGAACGTCAAGTCACCGCTCCTTAAACCAACACACTCAGGTCTGCAGCTGTTAAGATCGATTAAGTGTCAACAGCAATGGAAAAATAAATAAAAAATATAATTGTTGAGGATTTCCTTGTCATTAGGATGTCTTAATACCCAAGATCTACACAAACAGCTACTGCAACAGAGACAATAATGAAACCTAGAGTAGGGACTAGGACTGAGGTTTCCACACTTTCAAACAACCTTTAAAACTGCAGAAAGCTGCTCCTTACCCTGCAATTCTCCATGCCTGGCACCACAGAGGTAGAAGCAGAGACCTCTCCCACCCTGTCCACCTGGCAATCAAGTGTTTACGTTGGTTTTCTGGGATGAGAGTGTTGGATTTGACCTAGGACATTTCTTTGCTGAACAGAATAACTCTTAAGCCATTTTAAGATGGGAACCACCACTGCTCAAAGAGAAAATATCTTCTGCTTTCCTCTCTTAAGTACCCGCATCTGGCACTCTGATATCTGCCACCATTTCTGACCTTTTTGACAGTTGCTAAATGTCCCAGTCTCAAAAATTAAATTTAAATACCTCCAAGGTTTTGGCAACTGAGGCCAGCAAGAGATAAGGGAAGGGCAGTTCAGCTTTCATCCATCCCAGATCTCCCCTGGATCTTGCTTTATGTTTGTTGAACAAATTTGATCTGTTACCCAACAAACCGCAGAAACTGAAAAATGCACTGCTGTGATTTGCAGGAGGAGGGTGGGTCTGAAAGATTTTATTGTTTGCTGAACCAAGAAAGGAAAATAATTAGAGGAATGATCCATTAAACCACAATCCCATGAAATTTCACTGAAGAGTAAAAACGTTGCCATAAACTTAAGGATAACCAGAAGCACTTGACAGCTTTCACAGCTCGAAAATTCACATTCACTTGTAACTAAGAGCTCCAAACCCAAAGTTGGTGCTCATGCTCACAACCTGCCATGAGTTCCTTTACCCCCAAAATGCTAAAACATTTTATTTTGTCATTAAATAAAGTTTAACATTGCTATCAAACAAATATTGACAATCTTCCCACGTAGTCACCCCCTGCATAAAGAAACAGTGCTATGTATTATTAACACATACTTTTGCCTATATATCTTGGCCAGCTTCCTAAACAATCTATCCCACCTGGTTTTGAATTTAGGACAATGGTTTCATTAATTCAGCTGGGCTGATTGCTGCTGCTTATAAACCTTGCAGTGCTGCCTCCTATTCCCAATATGGCCTGAAATTGCATCAAACACTTCTGCCACCCTGACAAAATGAATAAGACCATAGCCAGAGTAAAAACCTCAATGCCAAGAGCATTTGTGTTAAAAAGGAGAGATTGTATCCATAAAGTCATTTAAACGACAAAAAGGACAAAACTGTCCTTCATGAGGGGAACAGCTGTTTGACCAGCACAGATATGGGACTGAGTTCTGCAGTTGTATTTGGAGGCAAAACTGACTTCCAACACCAAGTGGCAGAAATTCAGACATTTAAGGCAGATTCCTGGGACCATCCCACTCAGAGATCCAAGCAGGTCCCTGCTCTGAGGGACCAGGCAGGAGCCCCAGCTGCAGCCTGGCACTGATGCTCCCAGTGGAGACAGCCCCAGCTCTCCCTGCCCTTCCACAGGAGCTTTGGGATCACATCAAGGCTCTTTTCTCCCTTAGGTTCCTGTGCCATTTCCCATTCTTTTCTCTTCAGAGCCACTGCCCAGTGTCTGGAAATCATTTTCTGTGGCCATTGTTGTAAATAAAACAATCCTATTTCTTTGCTGAAGCAGATTCTCCTGGAAGCACAATTTCCCTGCTGTGGCTGAGGTTTGGCAAGGATCTGATCCAGAAACAGAAAATGCCCTAAAGCAGATCCCAAACAGATTACAAGACTGCAAGAGTTACAATCTCCACTTTATAAAACACATACAGGCAGCCCATCACAATAATGAAGTACCAGGCAAAATCCTCTCAGAAAACCACATTTCTTATCAACAGCCAGCCCTGCCACCTTCCTCAGTGCACCAGCATCCTGCTGAACTACTTCACTTTCAATGACACCTGAAACAACAGGGCATCTTTTCCACACTCCCATTCAGGATCTGCCACAGAATGGCCCAAACAATAGAAAAAGGAAAAATTCCTTTGATAATAAACACAAGGCTGTCTCACTCCTGCAAGCTCAGTGCTGACTGTCCATCTTGTTGGCTTTCTGAGCAGTGCCCACTTCCATAGGAGACCCTAAATCCACTTCTCTTGGACAAAGGCTCACCTTAGAAATCCTCTCTTAACCCTTCTGAGTCCCTGTGGCCCAGGAGAAATACAGGGAGAAAAAACATACTTAAGGAAATTACTTACCATAGATCAGATTTTAATGTGGGCATCCCAAAATCCAGAAGCTAACCTCATCTGAAAGACTGCATTTTTGTTCAAAATATTAATAATTTTATTAAGTGCAAATGTTTGGTAGGTTGCTGTAATTTTTCTCCTGTAATGAGTGCAAGCTTCAGGTTTTAGTAATAACAACATTGTTAATGTAATATAATTTGTGTATGTCATTTTGGATCAAGGGGTTTGCACAGGCAATTATTATATTTGAATGTAATAAATAATGTTTGATTCTAAATAGCAGGATCTGTAATTACATAACAGGTGGTTAATAGCATGTTATAATCACATGAAGTTATATTAAATTGATGTAAAGATTTGCCTGTGGTAACACCTGGATATGATGACACCTGGATTGGGGTAGATGAAATAATCAACCCTTTCTATTTTAGGAATAAAGCTCCTACCACTTCTGTTTAAACAAGTCTGAAGCACTTCAGTGATGAAGATGAGAAAGTAAATTATGTCTTAGTCAATCTTCAGGCTGCAATTTCAAACACTCCCAGACTGAAACCAGAGCTATAAAGTGAGTATAATGCTATATAACATCACCCCATGCTAGTTACAGATAGATGAAGTGCTGTATCTTCTGAGTCTCTTTACTCTCTCGATATGCTGCTGTGTCCAGACTGGGCACCACAAAAAGGATCTGGACACAACTGAAAAATGTGTCCAGTAGTGAGGACAAGGATAGAAAATGCAACCTGAAAGAGAATAAAACAATCCCTGAGGACAATTGTCCTCTGTCTTCGGGACAATTGTGCCACGAGTGGAGCTGCAGCATCCAGGATTTGGGTAACAAAGCAAATGTGAACATATGTGGGTTGGGGCGTGCTCTTATTGTTTCTTTTTCTCCTGGGCAGAGACAGTGTTGAGCAGAGACCTTTGGCTTTTTATTGAAAGGGAAGAAAAATCCTGGTCTGTTCTCCAGGCAATAAAGGCAGCCCTTTGCAGAGTGAAAAGGTTTGCAGTGTAGTGCCTGCAGGAACTCACTGCACAGGCTGGAACTGATGCCAGTGGAGCTTTTCCTTTTGCACAGCCCTACCTTCTCTGTGGAAGTGCTTTTTTGTTAAACAAACAAACATTAAAACCCTTTAGCTGAGGATAAATAAAAGCAAAATTATTAGACTTCCAAACAAACCCGAGATGTGTGTCATAGCTTCAGTCTATCATGATCCTTTACATAGCTGTTCATGCAAATGTAACATTTTCATGGCTGTAAACCCTTCTCTGTTACACGAGTAAAATATTGATCCCCCACTAACCACACAGGTGAAATGAAGCATTCTTTTGCCAACTTCTCTTCAAAAGGAAGGTTTCCTTTCAGGATCCTGACCTCCAAGTCAAATGTTGATTGAGATGTGAGGAAATGTACAATTATTCCTCTGTTAATTACAGAGGGATAATTAATTGGGAAAACCCAATTAAGTTGGGTTTTATTACAGGTTTGTTTTGCACCAGAGTGGCAGCTAGAGCTTCTTTTCTGTTATATTTAATATATTTCTGTTATATTTCTGTTCCTGGCTGATTTGCAGGTTGGTGGGTTGATTTCTTTTTCTTACAAGTGCAAAGAACTTTCAAACAGTCACAGCAGGCTGAAACATTCTGGTTTTCCAAATCAGACAGTCGACTCTCCTTCCTTGCCAGACTCATGAACTTACCAGAGATGAGATGCAGACAAAATCTACTTTTTCCTTGCCAGAACTGCCTAGTTCCTTGGAAATTGGAATACATTTTTATGAGAACAGCTTTCAGCACTTCTTTCTGACCAGACACCAAGTTCAGACTTCCATGGACATCTTCTTCTCACCCTGCATCCCCCTCCTCCTGCAGGAGGTCACCCAAATCACAGTGACATGTCCTGACTCAGCTTCCACAGAGGCTGGGGATGGGTTTTGAGCTTCAATTCGCCCTCTTGTGGACTTACCTGTCCACAGGTTCCTATGGACAGGTTGTCCTCAGAAGCTGCGGCTCTCCCTGGATTCCTGGCAGTGTCCAAGGCCAGGTTGGGTGGGGCTTGGAGCAGCCTGGGATAATGGAAGATGTCCCTGCCCATGGGACCAGATAGTCTTTAAGATACCTTCCAACCCAAGTCATTCTCTGATTCTATGAAAAACACCTTTTTTTCCCTAGAGGACAGCAGCTGTGGGGTCATGCCCAAGGGCTGCTGCTTCTCTCTCAGCTTTCAGGGACTTTGGGAAAGGGGTTGTCCAGGCAGACACAGCAAATCCTACAGTCACTGCATGGACACAGCCTGAATCACCATCAATAACACCCCACAAATGTATTTTCCTCTGTGGAGGGGTGGTCTGCACCATTAGCTCCGTTTCAGAGGGGAAAGGCAGATTACACTGCAGTGCTGTTACCACAGTTCATCTCCTCAAATATCCACATAGCAAACTTTCTGAAAATCACTGTGGTCTCTGCATAAACACTGAACAGAAAAGGAATGAACAGAAAAAATATTTAGTTTTTTTCTCCAGCATGTTATGCAGTATTTTCAAGCTCCTAAATTGAATTCTTTACCACATGAAGTAAATTTGACTCGTATGCTTTAGCTCTGACTCATTTTCCTTCTAATCAGTTGCTAATTATTACCGCTTCCTCAGAAAGTTTATGGGGACAGATGCTGCAGTACCATGACTACTAAACAAAACCCTGAAAATTGGAGAAAAACTTCCCAGCAGATGTAGATAGCTTAAATTGATGTTTCTTTCTTTACTTTCTCTGCCCAATTAGTCAATTTACATATGCACTACTTTTAGCAGCACTTTTATGCAATAAACAATCCTTAACTGATCTAGTTATTGCATATTTACAGAGGAATGGTACAAAGAGGCTGAACTGGCTTAAATCCTGGGGCCAGAGTGTCCAGCTCTGACTTCCCTGCCAGCATCTTGCACAAGAGATGGGGTCTGGGGATTGAGGAGACCTGAAAAGGACTCACACAGTGACCTACCATCACCCAGACTGAATTCTCACTGCTCTCATCATGCCCTGCTCTGGGTTGGTGACTTCTGCCTTCATCACTACTGTTTCTCCTGGGTATTTGCAGCTGCAGCTTTAATCATTTTAATAGATAATCAGTGCAGTTAGTTCTGCAGCGCTTTTCTGACATACAATAAGAACCTGTTCATAATCTAATCATGCCTTACTAACGTCCCTCTCACCAGAGGTTGGAAAGATGTGGTTTTAAAAATATCCTCAGATACCTTAGCACGAATACAAAATAGTTCTAGGTAAGGAGGGGGAAAATAAAAGAAAAAAAAAAAAAGTTCTCTGGCAATGAAATGACAGAATTTTACTTCTTGGCATCTAAGCTACAGAAACCAGACAATTGTTAGTCATGACCATTTTTTACAGCTCAAGACCTTTCCCTTATGGAATAAGTGAACTTGCATTTCAAAACCACCTCCAAGTGTAGCGCACGTAGCCATCTACTCAGCATCACACACAGCAACTCCAGTTTCCATTTCAGAGGCTCCAAAATACTGAAAATCAAGCCAGAATGTCCAATTTCCCTGATACAGCATCCAACACTTCATAAAACTTCCAGGAAACTGATATTTAAACAAACTGTGCCAAAGCTTTTCTGTACAAAGTATTTTCAAGTGCATTTTGGAAAGAACTGTCTGCTGAAGCAACAAAGAATAGAAACCATTCCAGATCTATAACCCCACAATACATCAAAAATACACAGTAATCAATTGTCTTTAAAGAAAAACTTTGCTTCCACATCTCTGCTAATCAGTAATCTTAGTTCAAATATTTAATAATCATTTGGAGAATACTTTGTCAGAAACCATCTGAGTAGCTGCATGGTTGGATACAAGGAAAGTAAATTCTAAATATTAATATTTTCCATATGATATTCATTTGGTTACCAATATCCACTGCACAGAAATTAATTACAAATTAAGAAAAGTCAGAAAACCACTTTCAAAGCGAATGGCTGCAATATGAGACCATCTCACATCCCACTGCATGGAGCTCAGGGCTAGAATTCTGGTCAAATATTCCACTAATCACAGTGACCTAGGAAAACCATTTGCAGAATTTCATTTGCTTCTTTCCTAATGCCCACACAAAGAAAATTAATGAGTTTGCATATTAAGAGACCACAGCAGCAAGCAACAGCAACAAAGAGAATCAATCAGCTCTGCAAATTGTGCAAGCGCTTGTTTTGAAATAAAAAGGCAGATGAAAAATAACTTTGGTTTTAAATACAATTTCCTGGCTTTGGGGCTTTTGTTTGATTTTTGCTAGTTGGGTTAGGTGGAGTACTAGAGAAGGCAGGTGATTTTTAAACTCATTTTTGCTGAGAGCTGTGTGTCACCACTCTGTGCTACACAGGGCACAAACAGACTGCAAAACATATCACCACTTCAGCTGTGAGCTGGAACATCAATCAACATCAGCAAGATGAGCTTGCAGTGCAAAGATGCTACAGAACACTTCTGCAAGCCCATTCTTTGGAGTTTTTGAGCTAGAAAGGATTGCAGACTGCCAGTGCTTGGGCAGATTTTCACACGGGTGATTTTCCACAGCCATGGCACAAGGTGGTAATGAGGTGTTCCATCCTGCCAGGAGACAGTACTGCGCTGAAAGGCACACTGCAATTAATTAATGCCACACACTGTGTAAAATTACAGTGATCCAGGTGAGCAAGGGCAGGCACTGGCAGCTGGGGATGGGAAGGCTCCTTAAATTGGGATAAACTGAACCAGAGCTGAAATACAGCTGGGAGGAGGAGCCCTGTCAGGAATCCAGCTCTCGAGGATTTATTGCTGCATTTGGGTGGAATACAGCCCTTTCTTTAAAAACCATAAACTGCCAGCTACCCAGCTGGAGAGGTTTACTAAAACACTCTTTTTCTAAAAGAAGAGCCTGTTGAGGAATGACAGTCACCAAAACTTGTCTGCAGCCCTTGGATTTATTCTCTGAAATACATGTTACAACAGAGGAAAGAAAAGGCTGCTTAGCCTATTATTTACCCCATGAGTAATTACCTTGTAATTAGGTGTAGCTGATTGTTTTCCTTCACAACAAGACAAACCCACTCACCACCCCCAAGCTTCAAGGGCATCAATAAACATATGTATGAAGATTAATGCCTGTTAGAGGAATGCCCAATATCCCAGAGTCAAAACCAGGTCCATACACACACCAGCACTCCAGATTTGGATAAATCAGGCCTGTTTTAAAGAGCTTAAGGCCAGGTCTAAATGGTTACAGACATCTTGATATCTGAACCAGAATGGTATGAGATTCTGTGATCCACCATATGGCAATTTCTACAGTGGGCAAACAGATTCCAGGCATTGTTGGAGTTGTAATTAAAACAGTAAGGAAAATGCATTAACATCTGGAAAGACATAGGCAATATGACAAATTCAACCCAGCCTTGCTGAGGAGAACAGATTGCACAAAAGCACAAACACAAGGCACATTCTGGAAAATAAGTAATGTGACTAAATGATGATTAAAAGGAGACCACCAGGCAGATGTGCCATGCAAAGAAAACCACTCCATGAGGGGAAGCAAAATGAGTCACTCACAAGAGGTACTGTTGAATTCTTTTAATAACACTAGGAAAATATCATAGTATTAAAGTCCTGCACGGGGTCCTCGGGAGGTTATTTGGGTTGGGATTCCTTTTGTGTTTATAAACCAAACTTTATTTCCCAATTGTGCTTTCTTTTAGGCTGACTACTCCTTTACAATGGCATTTCCAGTTAAAACACAGCTAACCTATAAATACCTGAATGCCACAACACACATTGTGTGCATGGGTTGTGTTTTGTTTAAGTCTTAGAGGAAATGACAGGAAATCTACTCAACACAGGGAAGCAAACATCGATTCGTTAAGCAGGGGATGTAAAAGCCAGTAAAGAATACATTGCATACATAATACAGAAGGAAAAAAAAAATTATCATCTGGAGTATGTGAAATTACACTGATTTTGCACCTTAAACCTAGTAGAAGTTACTCTGTTGGCCAATACTAATCCACTGAACAAGCAGAATGTCGGTCAGAAGTCTAACGTTTTCCTGTACCAGCAGAGAGAATACAAGCAGTCCATTGCTGTTAAAAGAAAACATGAAATCCAGCTCATGTTTCTGGTTAGGGGTCGATTTCCTCGGGAACTACTGTGAGCATCACATCTTCGTTGCCCCTGCGCACGACCATGTGCAAGGTACTGTCCTTTTTAATGATGTCACTGACATCACTGGCTGAGCTTATGGACTGCCCATTGATGCTTATAATCACATCGTTGTCCTTCAGGCCACCACTGAAAACACAAAGCAGCAATGTGTTATTAGAATTGCAGTCTTATTTTTAGGGGGGGAAAAAATATTTCATTATTATTATTATTATTATTATTATTATTATTATTATTTCCCACCCAGCAGCAGCTCTGCAGCCATGGCAGCCGTGAGGAAAGCAATCAGGATTTATGAAGCAGTGAAGGTTACAATGAAGTGCAGAAACCTCAGGATCTGATGGATGTATGAATCCCGTATTTCACTGCCTTCAAAGGAATTTGCTGTTGCAAATAGCAGTTAATTCTGCAATAAAGATCCTAGGTGTTGATATCTGTCTTCTAAAATAATTGCAACAAAGCAGATTGATTTTAGAGGGGCGATTTCCCAAGCTTTTGTTCCTGAACACACAGAGAAGCAACCTGAGTGGCACTGTGTGCTAATGAGGGATTTCAGCCCCTCTTCTCCATACAGAGCTTACTGGCAGCCATGTCACCCACCCTTCACGTTTTAAACCTGAGCAGGGTAACACATGTATCTAGTTTGGTCACCAAAAATCAAATGTGTCCTTCCTCTGCTGCTCATATCAGCCAAAATCCCTTTTTCTGACCTCCAAATCTGAACCTTCCTGACTCAAAAGCAAGCCAGGGCAGAACCAGGGCTGTGTCTCTCCCCAGGCTTGGCTGGAGCTGCTGCCAGCACCAAGAAATGGCTGGTGAGGGATGCCACAGACCACAACATCTTGCCCGGTCTTGCACAACGATCTGGCTCCAAGCGATGGAAAAATTAACCAAGACAGATCAGACATGATTCAACCCTTCAGAAGCATAATCCTTCACAAAACCACAGACCACTCATCGGCCTCTTCCACCCACAGAAGGCGCCTGACACGAGTGTCTCCTGCAAGCAGGGTGCCCTTGGCCAATGTTTGCAACAAATCTGGTTGCCTGCAGGAGGAATGGCTGAAAACATATCCCTGGAGGAAGTCATTGCATGGTTTTTCATGCAGCCTCTCCGTGTGACTCACAGCCAGGACAGGTCACTGCAGCTCTGCTCCTGTGGCCCACCAGCACATCTCTGTCACTGTGATATTTTCTGAAAAATCCCTCGCCAGGATTTCTTCTCCTGGGAAGATGAGAAGCCTCAGCTTCTCCATGTTTTGCTCCTCTGGAATGTGGTCTGGAGATTGTTTATCCAAACATGTAAATTGTTTTTAAGTAATGACCAATCATCATCAGCTGTGTCAGACTCTGAGGAGTCAGTCATGAGCTTTCATTATCATTCTTGTTTAGCCTTCTGATGTATCTTTTTCCTTCTTTAGTATAGATTTAGTATATAATTTCTATATAATATAATATCATATCAATCAGCCTTCTGAGAACATGGAGTCAAATTCTCATCTCTCCCCTCCTGGGGACCTCACAAACACCACACATCTACACAGCATGTGCTGGACAGACCAGCAGAAGAAGGAAACCTCTGGGCCAGAGGACTGGAAGTGGGAGGACAGAGCCAACATGGGCTGCATTTTAACTGCCAGGCCAGCCTTTGGATGGAGCATCCTGACTGGGTTCTCCCATCACATTAGGGTACATTGCCTCACATTTCTTCTCCCTCTCCAAAGTCCCTTTCCCACTCTATGCTATCACCCACACTCCTAAAAAGACTGTTCTGCACCTTCAGGTTGAACCTGAACACCAAGGCAGCAGCTCCAGCCCCACACTGGAGCAGCCAATTCATTCCTACACGTTCCTTCACACCCACCAGTGCTCTGCCTGATGAGCACTGCCAACAAGGATAATCTACAAACACAGCAGTAGTTCAGAAAGCACACTAGACAGCTAGCACTGTTATCTTACACCCAAACTGCCCCAAAAAACACCATCCAGCCATCCTTGCAGTCTTCCTAAAATGCAATGTATGCCTGCCCCAAGCAGCTTCCTGCCTTCATGCCTTCAGTGCCACATAGGCTCTTTGTTGTCACAAAGATTTACTCCTCTCTCAAATGATCCCTAGTTTCAGAAAATGAACAAGGTTTGCCATTTCCTGCCCTGGATTACTGAGCAGTTTCCTATCAGGCAAACCCTGAGAGAAAACTGTCTCCAGCAAAAGCCAGCCAGAGCAGTGCCAGTGACCACAGCCCAGCTGCCAGACGTGGCACCAACCAGCAGGGCCAGCTTCTGAGCAAATCCTGAGTAACAGGAACAGAAAAAGCCAGTTGTCCAAACCCAAAAGCCCTTCCAGTAATGTGACTGCTGACAAAGCTCTCACATGGAAGAATGTCTGCTGCCAAGAGAGGATTTCAGCCCCAAGGTGTGCCAGGGGAGCTGGTGGGTTTGGCCAACACTGAGGTGGACATTTCTTCCAAAGTGGACCCAAAAACTTCTCAGTTGCTGTCCTGCAGTGACCAGCAGGGCCATGGAGAGTGTGCAGGAACAAAAGCCTCTATTCAGCACTGGCACTGGTACAGCAGATGCCTTGGAAGCAACTGCTGAGAAAAAGGAAAAAGGAGTTTTCACACCCCCTGAATGTCTTCCCTTTGGGCCTGGAAGGCTGACAGGGCTTCCCTGCAATGCCCTGATACAATTACAGGATTGCCCATCAGGGACCAGAATGAAACCACAAACCCATTTCCAGCAGACAAGCTAACAGCAATCAGATGGTCACAGCCCTGTTAATTTAGCTTAATGAAGAAAGCCAGTTAAGCAGGGAACCGTCTCCATCGTTACCCCCTTAAGTCAGTGGCAGTGGTTTTGAGAAAAAAGCACTTCAACCTACGCTTCAGCTGGTGTTTCTGGAATGACTTCAATGACATAGGCCCCAGAGACAACATCAGGGAAGTCTTTATGGCGATCCTTCAGCTCTCTAGCTTTGCTGAAAAATGAAGAAATAGCAAAAAAAATATTTTGTCAAGACAGGAAAAAACCCCCCCACGCATTTTGCTGAAGTCACTTAACACGAGTTGAGGTGCTTTACATGCATTGGTATGTCACTTCAGCATTCATTTTAACCCTTAGATGCATATTTCAGGAATTATTACTTTTTTTTTTTTTTTTGCATGCATGCAGCTTTTTAATGTCTATTTCTGGTAAATGCAATCATTTAAATAGATACAGACAATCAGAGTTCAAACATTTCAAAGCATTAGAAATAGCAGATCATAGAATCACAAACTGGTTTGGTTTGGAAGGGACCTTAAATCCCATCCAGTCCTCACCCTTGCCATGGGCAGGGATAATTTATACTAACCCAGGATGCTTCAAGCCCTGTCCAACCTGGCCTTGGGCACTGCCAGGGATCCAGGGGCAGCCACAGCTGCTCTGGGCACCCTGTGCCAGGGTCTCCCTACACTCATAGGGAAGATTTTTTCCCTAATATCTCATCTAAACCCACTCTTTGTCAGTTTGAAGCCATCCCCCTCATCCTGTCACTCCAGGCCCTTTGTAAATAGTCCCTCTCCATCTTTCTGTCAGGCTCCCTTCAGGTCACAATTGGGTCAAGCCCAAAGCTCCTCTGCTCCAGGCTCAACAATCCCAATTCTCCCAGCCTTTTCTCATGGCAGAGCTGCTCCATCTCTCTGATCATCTGTGGGGCTTCCTCTGGACTGGCTCCAGCAGGTCCATGACCTTCCTGTGCTGGGGACCCCAGAGCTGGATGCAGAACTCCAGGTGGGGTCTCCTCAGAGCAGATTAGAGGGACAGAATCACCTCCTGCAATCCTGAACACCTAAAAAACCCCAACCCCGTGTGTTTCAATGCTTTGTTCTAGCTGTGGATCCCGCACAAGGAAAAACTTCTGGTTATCTTTACAGGACACGGTGTTGCCTGCTCGTGAGTCTCTTATAGCCAGAGCATGAATAAGAAGTCCACGCAAAAGCTTCATTTGACATTAATGGAAGAGTTTAATGAAAATAACTTTATAGGAATGTAGGAACGCACGTGGCTGACGTAAGCCATGAAAATGTACAACAACATGGATACAACCCCAGGACAGAGCCACAGTCACCAGCTACTCTCTTCTGAAGCATTAAGGAGAAGAAAAAGGAGCTGTTTAAGAGCTAGCTCACAGGAGAGTCTAGAGGAGAGTCCCACCAGGTGACAGCCGCAGAGGAGGAGGTGGCCAGGGCTGGCTGGGTTTGTCACCAGCACACATCCAAATCCACGTCCCCGGCTGGATCCAAATGCATGCAGAGACCACGCTGGGGAAAGGTGAGGAGCCACCCTGGGTACTTACCTGGGGGTTAGTGACATCATTCTTATGCCAATGTATTTCTTTTTGGTTACAGCTTTTCCTGCAAAAAGGAAAACGGGTCGTGATCAGTTGCCGTGACCCGAAGAGCCTCTGGCTTTCAAAACTTTATCTTCCACTTGTTCAGACTGTTTCACTTTATGAAACAACATGAGCTCACACACTGCTGCTCTCTAGGTGAAAAAAGGGAATTTTATTTTCTGGCTCCAACATTTATAAATTTCCAAAAGTGACAGTGGATTGGAGGGTGACAGTGCCACCTCTCCAATGACACTGGACAAACCAACAGTCCAGCAAATTTCTCTTCTTCCATACAAGAATGCAAAACAATAAGTTATTTACAGTAAGTGTAAGAGAAAGTTTGTTACAAGAATGTAAACATCAGAAGGCTTAGAGAATCTTAAAAAAAATCAAAGTGACAGTTCAGACTTTCGAGATTTATACATTTTTTCTTCTATTTTTTACTTGCTTGGCTTGCTTGATAGCACAAGTTTTATAGTTGCTTGGTAGCACACATTTCGTAATTATGGATAACTTGAGAAATACTGTTTATGGTTAAATTTACTTTTTGGTTTTGTATTTACTTATAGGTGGCACTTTTATTTTGATGGTCTGAGGAATTATGGCTTTATTGAGTTAGGAATAACTTTTTGGTGTATTTTTAATTTAGGTCAAATTTTGATGCTCTTATTTTTACAGTTTGGTTTATTTGCTTATTGTTCTGGTGCTTTTTATTAGTTTTATTTTTGGGAATATGGGCATTTATATGGCAGACTTTTACAAGTAGTTTTTTTATTTGGTAGTGATGTTTTTTACTCAGCAGTAGCTTAAATTGGTGGGTTTTTTTACACTGCTAGTTAACTTTTTTTTACTTTTTTTAGCCATTCTTAGAATGTTGGCTATTTATGTATTAGTGTGGAGGTAGAGTTTTGGCTACTTTTTTTTTTAAATCTCAATGCCAGCCAGGCTGCTGCCTTTCTGATTTATCACTGTTTCCACAGAATGGTTTGGGTTGGAAGGGACCTTAAAGGTCACTTATTTCCAACCCCCTGGCATGGGCTGTGATGCCACCTAGACCAGGTTATTTTCTGGTTTTCCTCTTCCCAAGTACAGTACCTTTAGCTTGTCTGTCATGGGATTCAGTGAGGAACTTCTTTATTTTATCAGATGGGATAGCAAATGAGATTCCTGCTGTAACTTTTAATGTGTTAATTCCAATGACTTCACCGTCCTGGAGAGAAAACAAAAAAAAAAAAAAAAAAAACATTATTAGCAAATATGGAATACCTCAAAGAGAAATGAGAGAAATGGATCATTTCTTCCAAGCAGTCACAAATTCCTATTTTGTAGCTGGTCTTCAATTTTCTTAAGTTTTAAGAGTAATTTTTTGAGTCTATTGATAAAACACTACTTAGGAATTTTGGAAAATCAGTGTGATTATTCATCTTGCTGCAGAAGAGATAAAACTGGGTAATTCTCATGCTTGCAGCAGATGAGCAACACGTTCTGCAGCTATTCTGCGTTTATTTCAGCAAGGACAACATAAAGCATGGCACTGACTGCTCCTGAGCCACTATTACATTATAACATAAAGAAAAATACAGTTTGCCAAAATCAAAAGTTTTCCTGGCAAAATAACTCCAGGAGCTTTGGATGAAACATCTCTGATGTCATCTCTTTTGAAACCTCAGCAGTTTCATTCTCTGGTTCATCCCAGACAAAAACTCTAACTACAGGTGGTTTTAAGTGAAGATTAAGTGTGACTGAATGTGTGCTGTGAATTGGGTGGGAAAAAAAACCTGCCAAATCTCCTCCAAGGCAGAAACTCTGAGTAGTTGTGAGTTTCAGTCTGTGCCATGCCTCCTGGGGACTCAACCCCATGTACCCTCAGGAGACCTGGGAGCTCTCACACAGTTTTGCAACCTGCTTCAATTCATTCTACAGTACTGGCAAAGAAACCCTAATACCCTGAAAATATGTGGATCTTTTCGCTGTGATTCAAAATGAAAGGGGAGATACATTTTGGAAATATTTAGCTGAGTTTCTGTGTGAAAAGAAAATAATTGCCAGCTTCGGGGTAAACAGCAAGGGCAAACACCCCACTGTAAAATGTGTTTTTCCCTTTTTGCAAGGCTTGAGCAAAAAAAACATTACACTTGTTTGAAACTATGCAAACCATAAACATCCTAAATATTGAAATCCAAATGTAGCCTTTTGCCAACATAAACACAGACAACTGATTAGTAAGGACCATGTGAATTTTGTGTAGTCAGCCAGATATCAAAAGTTGCACATCCCACATCTGGTGGGGGGAGTTTGATTTTTTTTGTTGGTTTGGGTGGGGTATATTGTTTGGTTTTATTTTTTAAATTAAACAGCAATAAGCTTGACACTAAGCAAACTTAGAGAAACTCTTACCAGATTAACTAGGGGTCCTCCAGAGTTCCCATACTGAAAATAAACATAAGAACACATTTTAGTATTTACCTCCTAATCTGTTGCAAGCAAAATATAAAATAAATTTTTGCAAAATTTCTGTAGTACTGCTTCCATTGTCTATTAAATTCATGCAATAGAACAGTTTTAAATAAACCATAAACCACTGTTTAACATCACCCTTCTAGCTGAGCTTTGCAAATACTTAAGATTTTCTTCTCCTGCCAGAGTAAGTTAAGCAAGCCAAAGTTTTCTTTTGTTTTTTTAGTGCCACACTAGAAACTGAGAGGATTTTAGGACAGCTCTGGGAGCTGTTAGTCAAGATTTCTTACCAGGCCAAGATCTGAAGTACAAAAACTATTGTTTTGCCTTAATGCAGAAACAAACTTGAACCCTTAAATGAAGCTTGGTTTCTTTTTCAGAAAACAAGATGGATTTCGAAAAGATAGTTGTTTGCCAGAGAATATTGCCTCCTCCCTTGCAATCTGCAAGGATTCTGAAGTGAAGGCAGATACTGTGCCTGGTGTGGCTCCTTGGGGGGATTTCTCAGTAACACCAAGCGCTCCTGCGGCGCAGTTGCCCAGATTTACAGGGAGAGAAATGCTCCCTGCTCCTCAGAAGGGCATCACAGGAGGGGGATTTCTGCTGGGGAAAGGCCAGGGCTGAGGGCAGCAGCCCAGAGGGGACGTACATTGATGATGGCATCTGTCTGGATGTAGTCCATGTCGGAGTTGCGCAGCCCCAGCTCCTTCCCCCCGCGCTGCGTGGTGCTGACAATGCCCGTGGTCACCGTGTTCTGCAGGGAAAAGGGGCTGCCAATGGCCACCACAAACTCCCCTGGCCTCAGGTCTGCAGACTGGCCCAGCAGGAGAACTGGCAATTTACCCTGCAAAAAAAAGAAACAAAAAAAAAGAGAAAATTCGAATGTTAAGACACCGCTCTGCTGGCAGAACAAATGTTACGGAAGGATGAATGCATTCACAGGGTAGAGGAAAAGAGAGAGAGAGAGGCTTTTATCCCTCAGGGATTTTGTTCTGTTTTCTTTGAGTATTCTGTGTGTGGGTTGGTACAGAAACAACCAGTGTGGGCTCTTTACACTGGAGAACTTTTTCCACAACAGGTACCCTTTAAATCAAGAACAATTAAAAGACCAAAGGAATATTTATGCTTTGGTGTACAAAGCAAACATCTGATGATACTAGAAATGAGCCACTTCCAACACTTCTTGAAATAATTAGCAAACAGCTGCTGAAGTAAAAATATGATATTGTTTGAGAGTGAACACTAAAGAGTCATGAAAGAAACAACCCAAGAGTTTTAAGCATGCATGTGTACAGTTAAAAGCCTTTTATATTCTCACAAGACACCAGCTAATGATTCATCTAAATTTCCTTTAATGAAGTATCTCTTCTAAATAATCATATTGCCTCCTACATACAGAGATGTCTTCCTCTGAAGATGTTAGGATTTAAGGACCTGATGTGATTTTTCTGTCATGAGAGTAGAGGATACCATTATACTTTTATTTCAAGATCTTATCTCTAAATAAATAGAGATATCTTATCTTATCTCTTTATTTCAAGATCTTATCTCTAAATAAATATTACATAGTTCAAGACATTCCCACTAAAACGTTCTTAAAATCCAGCAAACACTGCATAGTACAGCAATCAAAAATAAAAAAGGGGAGGGGAGGTTGGATCCACACACTTGTTAATGAATCAAGAGTGTTCTGAAACAGATCATACTTCAAATACTTTTTTTATTCATCACCTGCCCGTACAATACACATTGAGTGCCATTTCTCCCTTTCTTCACACTTTTAAAAGTCAATCTCTACACTTAGAGTGATGTGACACATTTTTAAATATTTTTGTTTTATCTGTTGTCTAAAATATCCTGGCCCTCCCCAGGTAATTTATTATATATATTTAACCCATGGTATTCAACCATGTCACTAGACTATCTCTATTAGCATCAATGAACACATATAAGTGCAGGTTTAGACTTAAGGATTTGGAGGATTAGGTTACTGAACCCAAAAATCAAAACAGAATTCTGGAGACATTTATCTTTTGCTTGGCAAAGCTAACTTGAACCTAGCTTTCCTCTAAGCTTGACCTACTTCAAATTTTGGCAAAAAGGGAGAATATTGCATGTTTAATTTGGAAACTCATTGCTGGCTCTGGTTTTGTTACCAGCAGTTTGAAAGCCTGACTCAATAACTCATCCATAGGGACAAAAATTCAGTGTTATAAACTAACCCAAATTCCCATCACTTTGTAGTTTTCACCTACAGTTTATTTCAAATATCCTAAGAGACAGACAATGCCTGCAAAGTAGAAAGCTAAAAATAATGTCATCAGTTATCACTATATGCTGCTGCAAATACAGAAGTTATGGTTTTAATGTTTAACAAGACTGGTCTTGTGTATCCTTTATTCAGCTTTGTTACAATCCCACCAGGGAAGTTTTACTCAGATGAGCAGATTGTTTCAATAAAATTCATTGCCAGCTCCCAGACATGGCAAGATGCTTTATGGAAACTTATCTTTCAGTCTCCAGACAGCAAGAAAATAATTAAACCAACAGAGTGAGCTGGGAGAGCCACAGAATAGGCAGCACAGAAAGGGAGAAAGCATTTCCATGTCTATTTGCATTCAGAGGAAAGTTATCACAACCAGCAATGCCCTACTAATGAATAATAATGATAAAATACAGTCCTTATCAGTGCCACAGCCACAGATAAACCCAGCTGTGGCTTAGCTCTGGGAAGGATCCAGCAGCTCTGCCCAGCTTCCCCTTCCCTTCTGCATCCCAGGGCAGCCCCTGATCCCAGGCACAGCTCCAGGGGATGAGTCCAGGGCAGGGGAATCAGGGCAGTTGTGATCAGCTAACACAAACAGCCCCATCTGGGTCATGTTTGGACACAGGGAGCACCCTGGCCCTTCCTCCTCTCAGCAGATGCTATTGAGCTTACGTAGCACGTGTTTGCAAGATGTCATTGGTCAAACCAGCATCTTCTTTTGGCACTGCTTTTCCTTCTTAAAAAAATAAAACCCACAATACACAAAAGACAAAAAAGTGGCTTTTGTTTGTATCCCAGTGCACTGAACACAGATACTTTGCAGAGAAAGGGGACATTTATCAGCAAATGAAACAGAGACAAGCAACAGAAAACAGAATAGTTTTAATGTTTCATTACCAGGGAAAAAAAAATAAAGGGTGGTCGTGTACAATGTTAAAATATTTATACAAAGTTCCTGAGTTGTAACAACAGTCACAAAGCCAAAATTGCATCTGGCAGCAGAGAGAAAGTACAGGAACGGCCTGTGACTAATACAATTGTGATTGTGCTGAGTTTTCAGGGCTGTGCCTATACTAGCCAGGCTGCAGTTCAAGCTCTGATGCTGTATGGATTGGCTGCAGGTCACCCCTGTGATTCAACATGCCTTCTGGAAAGTCTGGCTAACCTTTCCCTTGCTAGAAACAAAAATCCGCTGCAAAAACCTCCTGGTCCTGCACACATATGAAACACAGCTTTGGAAAATGTGTCCTGTGTTCCTGGTGATTTCGTGGTGTGGGGCAGAACTGACACACTGATGGCACTGCATGCAAATATATGAGTGCCTCTACAAAACCAATGCTATGAAGAATTGGGTATGATGAATATATGTGTTGTCATGGCTTTAAATTTGGGGCGTTTTCTCTAAAATAGCTTAAAACATTGCCACACTCAGCATTAAATTTTCCGTTATAAAAAAACCAAAACAAACTCAAATATTTATTTACATTGTGCACGTGGTTTTGAAATGAAACCAGTATAAAACCTATGAAAATCCCATGATGGAGTGGGAAAACATCCTTCTGCAGCCCAGGAGGAGCCCTGGCAATGCCAGGCAGGCACTGCTGGCAGTGCTGTAGCCAGGATCATGTCAGAACACCCCCTCTGTGCCCTCACACCCTGCCACTGGCAGGCTCATCCCCAGGAAATTCAGGAATCCTGGTAAAATGAGTGTGACTTCAGGGCTCCTAATAACTATACTTAATAAATGTGCATTCTTCAATCTTTACATAATGTCTGATGGCCGTCAGGATGACATAAGCACCACTCCAACTCGTGATTCTCCTGCTTTGACTACAGATTTGCCACTGCAGTTAATTAAAAGTGCCAGGCAAAGGCCCATGCCTTGCAGCACAGGCAGCAGGGAGCCAGGAACACCCAAACCCAGCTCTCCCAGTGACTCACTGCATGGCTTTGGGCAACATATAATACCTTTTCTACCCCTGTGTTTTCTAACTCTTGCTTTGATGAAGCCTCGGGGCTCTGCTGGATCCCTGTTTACTCAATGAAACAAATCTGCAGGCAGGCATTCTGCAAGCACACAGAAATAGGACCAAACATGCAAACCCCTAAGTGGCACATGACTCACTGTTTACACCCAGCCAGAGAAGGAGCCATTAATTTGGGTTAATATTTTAAGACTTTCACATCCCAAAGGGCTTCAGACGTTTTTATATATGGATTTGACTCCAACCCTGGATAAACACAACTCCCACGACATGGAGAGCTGCACACCACCACAAGAAATGGCTCCAGCCAACAATAGGACACAGCTATTGTGGCATGAAGAGAGGGAGAGATCAGCATCATCAGCCAGAGGGACTCAGAGAAACATGGAATCATTTAGGTTGGAAAATGTCACAGACATCTTTTATGAAAAATCCTTTCCTTAGGATTTTTCCTCCTGTGAAGCTGAGAGGCCTCAGGAACAAAATGTAACCAATGGTTATCTGCTGCTGTGGAATGCAACAGGTGCATCTGGGATTGGGCTCATGGGGTTGTTTCTGATTAATGGCCAATCACAGCCCAGCTGGCTCAGACAGAGAGTCCGAGCCACAAACCTTTGTTATCATTCTTTCTTTTTCTATTCTTAGCTAGCCTGCTGATGGAATCCTTTCTTCTATTCTTTTAGTATAGTTTTAATATAATATATATAATAAAATAATAAATCAAGCCTTCTGAAACATGGAGTCAGATCCTCATCAGATCCTGGTCTCTTCCCTCATCCTAAGGCCCCTGTGAACATGGTCACAGGAAAAGACCTCTGAGATTATGGAGCCCAACCACTAAGCCAGCACTGCCAAGGCCACCACCAACCCAGTGTCCCCAAGTGCTGCATCCACATGGCTTTTATATTCCTCCAGGAATGAGGATTCCAACACTGCCCTTCTATGAGGAAATTTATCCCAATATCCACACTGAGCCCCCCGGCCCAGCCTGAGGCCGTTCCCTCTGCTCCTGTCCCTGTTCCCTGGAGCAGAGCCCGACCTGGGGCTGTCCCCTCCTGGCAGGAGCTGTGCAGAGCCACAAGGGCCCCTGAGCCTCCTTTGCTCCAGGCTGAGCCCCTGCCCAGCTCCCTCAGCCTCTCCTGGGGCTCCAGACCCTTCCCCAGCTCCATTCCCTGCCCTGGACACGCTCCAGCCCCTCCATGTCCTTCTTTCAGTGAAGGACCCAAAATCACCCCAGGATTCAAGGTGCAGCCCCAGCAGGGCCAGCACAGATATCCACCTGGTGTCCTTTAACAGCATTACTTGAGTCAGGTAAAAGAAGGGCAATCTGGACAAAACAGCTCCAAAACTAAAAAGAGGAGGAAGCACAAAACCACCCCCAGGCACTGCCACGGAGAAATGGAAACCAAGAGACAGCCAGCCATAAGCAGGAGGTGTTTTGGTTTGAACTTTTTCATCCATGAAATAAGTGAATGTGTCTCCATGCTGGCACAGAAGTAAATCCCTCCTCTGTTCTGTAATCCCCTCCATTTGTGGATGGAAAGTCAGGAATTTGCAGGAAGCACTTTGCAGTTCAATAAAGGGATGAAGAGGAGACAAAAGTTCTGAGTTCAATTTGTGTTAACCAGTGACAGATCTCCTTCATGCTTCTTATTTTTAGGTGGGAAAGGCACAGATGAACACTAATTCAGCTGTGAGTGTAACTCTGGCAAAACATGTAACTGTCCTGGGAATTGCATTTCTGTTCTGACTAATTCAACTTTCAGAATACGTTATGGCAAAACAAAAACAGCAGTCATGAGCACATAAAAATATAGAATATCATCTACAATCTAGAAACTGCTTGACAGAGAGTCAAAGAAAACAAAAAACCCAGGCTGAACACATTACAAGCCTCCAAAAGTATTTCATCTATAGTTAGAAAAGCAAAACTGAGTCTCCTTATCTAAATATGGAGCATGGGAAGCTTGCAGAAAAAAAAAAGAAGAAAAGGATGAAGTGTTGTTTTGATATGTCACCAGCTTTTCAATTGCCTGGCAAGAGATTTTTGTTCTCCCTTAAAAATAAAATACAAATGAAATTACAATTAAATAAAATAAAAATAGCAATTATAAATATGCTGGTGCTGGCAGACCCACCCTGGAGCTGTGAGTATTTTGCTGCATGAGAAGCTGGACCAGCACATTGTCCCCACAGTGAGGGCTACTAGAAGCTGAAGATGTCAGGAAACCATTGCTGCCTAAACTGATGAATAAACTGGAGTTAAGATCCAAGCTTTTTACAAGATATTTCGTTCCTATGGGTCCTGAACACTTCTGGAAGCAATATGTGGGCTTCCTCAGGCTCTCAAGAGGAAGCAGCATGTTATCCAGCCACAGATTTCAAAGTGAAATAACATTTCAGAAAAGCCACTTACATCTGGTGTGCAAGTAGTTTGTTTCTTCAAAATGTGGGCTATTAAAATATTGATGCATAAACAGAGAAGTTTGCTTTCCTGCCTCCTCCAGTTTGTACACACAGGGGAAAATCAAATCCCCTCTGACCACAAAGATACAGACACTCTCTGCCTCAGGAAACCACCAGGGCAACGAGGGCAAGAGGTCTTGTTGATTTAAAAGTGTCAAACAGAGTACAGGAGAAACCTTAAGCTGAAGGTTTCGGCTGAAAGGCTGAAATGTCACCACAAATTAGAGATGGGTCACAACCCCACTGCTGCTGCACCATGCAGATGCCAAATCCTGTCTGGGGTAAAGAACCAGGAACTGGCCACACTGAGGAGCAAAAATCTTCAGGACCTGGCCTGTGTTCCCTGTGTGATTTCAGGGTCAGTGTCTCATGGCTGCTTTTTGAGCATGTAGAAAGAAGAAACACCTCGAGATAAAGCCATTCACCCTGCTCCCCCCATTATTTTTGTGGACAGAGCTCGATTTCCAGGGCTGAAAAGGGTCTCCAGGCAAAAGCCACCTCCACCTTCCACTACTGTGAGCTTCCACTTTCCATGTGGGCTGGGTTCTTCTATAATTCTGTCCCCCGTTAGCCCTGACATTGTCCATTAAACCACCCTGAAATCTCCTCCCCTCCTGCTGGTGTTTATTTTTCAGCAGCTGTATCACACATTCTGATTTAACAAGGTAGTTATTTGCCCTGAGATGAATCCCACAATGCAGCTCTGCCAGCAGAAAAGCATCTGCTCCCTTTGGAGTGTTGTGCAACAGTTTTGATGGGTTTCCCACTCGCTGCAGTATCACACGTGCCACGCAGGATGCATTATTTATTTCACCAGTCCCTGCCTATGCTGCCAAAATCCAGCTTTTTCTAGGGAAGTCTTATAAATTTTGCATGTTCATATCCAAATTGTCTGCAACTGCACTGCTCCTTTCTAGTGATGTGGTCTCCTCCATGCATTTGGAAGGATATTTAGATTGGATTCATGGCTACCACATTGATTCCAATCTTACTTCCTATTTTCAACACTCCAGCAAACTGCTCAGTGTCACCACAGACATGAGAAACACTGGTGCTCTCTTTTATAGACTGTAAAAACAAGCACATTTTAGGGCTGGAACAACTGCTCCAAGGTTTCTGTTCCTCATTGACTGCAAGATGTTTTTCCACGGAGAAGAATTTAATCAGGGTTCATCCTCACTGCTGCCCAGATTTTACCACCCTCTTTCATTTCCTACTGCACTCAGCAAAGCCAAATTAGTTCTAGTAATGTCTCTGACCAGATGTTGACACCTTAGAGGAAAACAGCATTCAGGCTGCTGCAAAACCTGAACAGCTGTAGGAATACCAGCTGACAGCCTGACCCCAGCTCTGTTCCTAATCACAGAGCATTCTTCACCCTTCAGATCCTGCCTTGACATGCCACACATAAAAAAGAAGAAAAAACCCTTCTGCGTCTTTGATGTCACCTTCAAATAATTTATTCCAATTTAAGAGCTTTGCCTCTTACTTCAGAAAAATTCTTAAGGATGGTTTCCATGCCATTTCCAGATTTTTAAGGGGTCATTTGTACCACCCCATTGACTTCTTTAGCCAGCAAATACATTTCAAATTCAACAAATTATTACCCCTGTGATTTTAAAAAGTCTTTTATGCATCTGAATGACTGCAAGGCATTCCAGTACAAAAAGGAAAGCTCAAACACTGAACTTGAAAGGGTATATAAAAATGCCCCATAAAAGTTCAATCTGAGAATCAATTTCTCAGCTGACCACGTTTCCATTTTAACTTTTTTTTGTGACCATGTAAAACATTGTTTTTAATTCTCAGATGCAAAGCAACACCTGTCCTGTGAACAGAGGTGCCTCATGCCTCACCTTGGACTGGGATTTCCCAGTGCCATGTCACCAGAGCTGGCTGCAAAGCTGGGTCTCCCATCCCTTTAAATTTCCCCCCAGTCTTCTCAAAATTATCCTGAGCTGCAATGGGAGAGGCCAGGAGGAGAACATCACCCAAGGTACTGCCTTGTACAGCTGATAAGATGTTTCCAAGGGCAGCTCAGACCAATTCCAGCCCTGTTGAGCAGTGCTTTCCACCACAAGCCCATCTGAATTCTTTTTCCCAAGCTGCTTCCAGGTTCTCCCTTCCCACACGCAGCTTCCCAGGACAACTAGAAGCCATTTCCTCCTTGATAATGTTATACATCAAATAACATTCCAGCCATGCCTGCTCTTTTGATCCTCAAACTGCCCATTACACCAGTTCAGTGTCTCCTCTGCCACCTCTCTCCTCTGGAGTTCAGCTTCCTGCTGCTCCAAGTCCTCTCCTCAACACATCTGCTCTCTCCTCCACCTTGTACTTCCAATTTTGAAGCACTTTTCCAGCTGCCCTTCACTCCCCCCTGTCCATCCTGCTCATCCCAATGCTGCCAGTGCTTGTGCTGGGGATCTTTCCCTTTGCCTCTTACTGCTTTTTCTTATTTTAGGATAAAAAATGAGAAAACAAGCGACGCCATGAAAACAGAGAAAAAACAACACGGCAGAAATATTATTGGTACTGTTTGGTTTTTCTGCCCGGTTGCTGTTCAGAAGCTTTTCAAAAAGAAGAAGATTTGAAGTTATAAAGGTGGCAAGGGAGCAGCAGGAGCACTCCATCCCTCGGGTCATCCAAGAGTTCTGCGTTAGGCGCCTGGCTTAGTCATGAACTCTGGCACAAACACTCCTGACCTCGCTGGGGAATAGCCCTGAACTAAAACAACGCTGCAAGATCTACACATTTCTGAGTCATGTGTTTCAAATGAAGCATTCCTGCCCGTTACACTTGGAGGTCATCAACTGACAGAGCAAACGAGGGGAGCCAACATGAGCAGCACCCCAAAGAGCCACGTCCAGCTCATTGCAGCTCCGTTACACAGCATTTCCACACAATATCCTTCTTGCTACGTGTGCAGAACCTCCTGACAGCTTTTCTGCTGTGGCAGGAGGCACAGCAACGCTGACAGAGGAACATTTGATATGGAGGGAGATAATAGATGGGAAGCTGCTCAGAAAACCACTTGCAGTGTAAGAACATCTTTCCAAGCTGGCTTTAATTTCCATGCTCAGGACGCTCCCCAAGGTATTTTCCACTTTAGTGTCTACATCAGCAAGGGACAAATGTGTCCTCTAAAAGCCATTTCTGACTTCAATATAGGCACTCAAGACAGAGTAGCACAAGCAAAACATCCCCATTTCTTCTCTGAGAAAGATTTATGTAAGATAAACGGTGTGCAAACCAGCCAGCAAACTGGGGTGTTGTTTTTTATTTGGGTTTGCATAAAAAAGTGCTATATAATACTTTCACTACACTGAGAGGTGTCAAAATTACCACTGCCACCCACAAACTTGGCTTTTAAAAACGTGTATCCACCTAGTTCATACATTCTCAACAACTCAGCCCAGTAAACACCTTGTTTTTCCTTCCAATCTGAAAATCAGCGACAGTTTTTGGAAAGGAGGACGTTAAATTAGAGGAACAAAATGTGTCTCGCTTTAACGACTCACCTGAGAATCTATTTTAATTAGTGCAATGTCTGACTTTTCATCAACATCTTTAATTTTGGCTTCATAGGTCTCCCCGTTCTTGAGCTCCACCTTCACCCTGTTCTTGTTGGTGACCACGTGGGCATTGGTGACGATCAGCCCATCCTCAGAGACAATGAACCCCGAGCCACTGGCTACAGGAACCTCCCTCTTGGAAAAAGGAAGTCTAAAAGACAAAGGAAATAAAAAGTTTATTGCTGCCAGAAAAGATGAAAGGTCGCAAATAATTCCAAATAACACACAGCCAAAAGGAGTTTGGTGAGTTCTTAATGTTTTAAGATATCTGCTGTTACTCTCATTAAGAAGATAACGCACATCCATTACTTTAGCTAATTGTTTTTCCATGACCCTTAAATTATCTTTAATTCTTAAGCATGACAAATATTTATTATCTCAAAATCCTCTTCACTATTTCATACCATCAATCAACATTTCTGTCACACTGGCAGCTGTTTTCAAGAATTAAATAAAAAAGAAAAAAAACCCAAAACCCAAGACTGGGCATCTTGTTTACTTGCGAAATAATTCAATGTGAACCACAGCAGGGGCGATCTTCTCCACCACATCTGCAATAAAGTTGTATTTGTGCCTCAGGCTGTTGGGATGTTCTTGGCCTGAAATAGAAACAGAGGACGTGTCATGAGTTCTTCAAGTGACTGCAGGAGGGCCATTGCAAAACACCTGAATTAAAAAAAGCTCTGAGTGGGCATCTTTCCCTTCCTTAAAAGTCATCTGCAGCATGACCCTCAGCCCTAGATTCCCTCCCCGCTTCTCTGCACAGAGGTGGAGTGCTTCATCCTCAGGGAAAATGACCCGTGGAGCCTCCTGGTGTGGAGTGCACCCCACTGGGCCATGGGGCAGCATGGGCTCATCCCTCTGTGGTGCCAGGGATGGGGCACTGCAGGAGTACAGGGTTCATTCCCTGTCTATGAAAGGGATTTTGTACTCAGATGCCTCCCTTGCTGCCCTCCTTTTCTGGATGGTCTACTTAGCCTGGATGGTCTTCCCAGATTAAACAAACCAGCTCTGTTCCTCTGCCAAAATACGCCTTCTTGGAGGGTTTTGAAGTCTCAGGCTGCTGCATTTGTAAAATGCTGAGGACACAGAGGTCCTGACCCCAGTGTGAGCCCTCAGCAGCTGCTGAGAAAGTTTAACTTGGGTACAAGGCTGGGCTTCCTTTCCCACCAGTGTCCCCACACAGCCTGACCCAGCAGCCCCTGCCTGGCACCTACACGTGGAAGAATCTTCCACACACTCCACAAAGCCCCACTCAAGGCATCCTTCCCACCCTGAGCTTCATCAGCTCCATGGATCCCACCCTGCTTTGGAGCCACTCCCAGGGCTGTGAAATAGATAGGACAACACAATGGTTCCACAAAGCTCTGCATTCCTGGGCAGTGCTGCAACAAAAGCTCATGGTCACTGGGTATTCAGCAGGGGTCAGTGGGGTTTTCAAATGCCACTGGATACCCAACTCCCACTATGGCCAACATAAAGTCTGTCTGCACCAAGAGAAGTTTAAAATTCTCTGGGAAAAACTCACAGTTCTGAGACAGCTTCTCCTTCTCAAGCAGTTCAGGGGCAAAACATTGCTTTTTAAAATTGGGAGCAGCTATGCAAATTGGGAACACCCAAAAGAGTTATTTTGTGTTCCTTCAGAGGCGAGAAACACCCTTTGTTTTCATTTCATTTTTATCTGGTGCATCCATCTCCTGTTATACAGGCACAAGCCAAGCCTGTTACAGGCTTTCAGAGGAGCATTAACGTGTTGTGCTACTCCCATCCATCTTTGCCATTTGGCTTCTAAATCCATGCAGAGATTAAAGCAATAAGCAGCTTGTGGATGCTGTAAGTGCCTTTGACGGTGTAAGAGGACGATTTATTTGCAGAATCATAGAAGGACTATCCCATAAACCTACCCCAATACCAAAACCCCAAATGCCCTTTGCTGTTGGAAAAACCAGAGAGGAAAGCCATGCAAATTTTCAAGCAGGCACTGGAGGCAATAATGATTTGGGAACAGAATGCCCCTGCTTTGAACACGAACCAGACACCGGTTTGGTTCAGGGGTGAGCACGTTCCAGGTGACGTCCCAGTGCCAACAGCACACACTGTCCCTCAGGAGAGGGGTGCGTGCTCCACCCAAACGCCATCTGTCACTCAGGGACAGGGGCTTTTTTCTTATTTATACCCTGTGAAACATCTCAAGGGCTTTTAAATGCAGCCAGTGACAAGCAGCAGCCGCAGCAGCAACCACAAAACCCGCTGTGCTCTTTCAGAAGTGTTTATCTGCTTTATGAAGCAGCAACATTGATCAGGAAACTTTTGTCCTCACCTCACTGTTTTCCTCAAGAATATTCAGTGCTTTCTGATTTACAGATGAGCTGTTGCCCTTGGGCTTTCACCCCACAGAGGCAAAAGGGCTTGCTGATTGAGAAATATCAATTTACCAAAGGATTTATATTCCCTACTAGAAATATTCAGTATCCAACAAGTCACGTCATTGCTGTAAAGCTGACAATTATCACAGGGACAGTTCTGGGAAGCTGCTACAATAAGAAAAGCAATCTGGAATTATCCACTTGCATTAAATAGGTGCTTGGACAGATTATCAGGTGGGATTAACGTGGTGCTGGGCTAAAACTCCACAGGGCACTGATGCAGCCATGGATCTGCTTTTTGATCACCGCTTATAAAATGATTTCATCTCAGCTGCAATGCTGTAGACATCCAAAGGTCACATCCTGCCCTTGGGAAAAGAAAAAAAAAGCTCCACGGATGAGGGAACTACACAGGCAAAGCAGAGGTTTTGGTTTTGTTTTTTTTTTTTCATGCCTTCAATCTTTTTTGCTTTTAGCTATTGAAGAAGAAAAAGGATGCCCAGGCTGTACATGGTGAGACTGCTAATACCTCATCTCAGAGCTGCCTTCCCTTGAAACTGGAGCCTACAAAAGCCAGGATTTCAGAGGCAGCAGTATTTTGTCCATGATCCACCCCCTCATGCAGTCCCAAACTAAACTGCAGAGTGAAAAAAAAAAGTTCAGAATTTCCTACTTTTGAAAAAGTTAGATAATAAATTCTAATTCATGGCATACTGACCCAAAAAGCTCCCAGCAGCTGGCCACGCCTGCCTATTGCTTATGTATTAGGAATTCCTGCATTGTGTAACACAGTTTTGCAACTGCTCTTGAACCACTGCCCATTTAAATGGAAAACATACCTTTTTAAAGCAAAAAAACAACAATCAAAGCACTGATCTTGATGGATTCATCGATGAATGTTAACAAAAAAAAATCCTGTAAACTGGTCTTTACCATCAACATAAAACCTGAAGGCTGTAGTAAAAGTATTGATACATTGAAAAATTCTTTTATCACTGAGATTAAGAATAATGGAGGGCAAAAAAAAAAAAAAGCTGATTTTTCTTTGGGATTACTGAGCTGCACATGGGGAGCTGAGAGCTGCACTGATCTTTCCTACAAGAAACCACCTCTGTGTGTGAAATGTTGCCTAACATTTGAACCCAGGCACAAAGGACCACGTGGAAGCTTAAATGGCCATAAAAACACCAACATTACAAATTTAATATGGGCAGATGCTCATTCCTCAACTACCACAGGGCAGTTTCCAGCAGTGAAACTGAGAACTTCACCAGGTATACTTTCTTCTTCCTTCTGACACATCTATTTTCCAGCTGTAGCAATAGCTCAGGGCCTGTTGGTAACAAATATATGTTTTTGGTTTCAGTTTGGGGGAGATTTTTTTTGTGGGGGTGGTGTTGTTTTGGTTTGCTTCTAAATCATTGAGAGTTGGGCTTGAATAAAGCTCAAGTTCTTAAATACCTTCAGGCTCTGATGTTCAAATCTTCCCAGACTGCTCCTCTTTCTATTTATATGCTGTGATTATTGTGTTTTGTAATGTTTTTTACTGAACTATTGCACAATGCCCTAAAATGCCCACAAGCACGGCTAAGAAACCTTTATTAATTGCATTATAAAGATGATTGTTGTGAATTCAGTTAATGACAAAAAAAAAAACCAAACCAAAATATAAATAGGTTATAGCATGAAAAATTCCCAAGGCAACTAAATTCTTCAAGGACTTCAAAGGTGTGCTGGCTGCCAGTCCTGAAATGAGAAGGCAAATCTCTGCCAACTGGCATTAGCAGGGCTAATAATCAGTAAACAGACTGCTAGGAGAGCAAGACAGAGTACCAAGCCATGAAAAAAAGCACACCCAGCTGTAAACAACTGAAGTAATTTGGTTTCATAAAGAGGAGCCAAAAAGCAAATTAAGATCTGTGTTCTGGTTAGGTCATTACTCAAAGTGGCATCGATGCAATGATGCTCACAGCTCACACATGCTGCTTTTGGTGGTTATTTTGAGCTGAACTGAGGAGATGCTTTGGAGATAGAAATCTCACCAAAGTGACCTCTCCCCTTCTGCTGGGAGGGCTGTCTGCTGCTCTGGAAGGGCTGCTCTTGGCAGAGAGAAGGGAGCAGGTCTTCAAACAAAGCTTTGGGCACATCTCAGTCAGACATGGGGCTTTTCCCCACTCAGTTTTCACCCCTTTTCCCTTTTCAAAAAGGGGGTTCAGCTTTCCTTCCCAGTGACTGAGGTGAGGAGCAAAATAATTGTCCCATTTAACAGGATTTTTTTGTCTTAGACATGGTGAAAGGGAAAAAAAGGCACATCCCAGGAATTCTGTGCCACCCTCACTGAAGGGCTGCAGTTCCTGGGATAACTAAAGATATTAAACTGCCCAGGCTGCTGAAAATAGGTGAGATGATTTTCTCCTGCACTCACCACTTGTTTAGACACACACAGGGGTTTGAAAGGATGGCTTGGGATTCTCTGCAGAACGAAACCAAAAGAGCTGCAGCACTCACGAAACCTCCGGGCTGCCAGAACCGGTGACTACTGACACAAACCACAAACCAAGTTTTGCTTGGAGAACTTCCACCCTTCCCAAATAAAACTCCAGCCTCTGGTGTTTGTACAAACTTCCATTCATGCCATAAAAACCTCCAAACCTCTGACAAGGGAGACAAAAAAACTCCAGCAAAAGCGCTCAGCTCACCGAAAGCAGGGGGATCAGCAAGCCCTGCTGGAGAGAGACAAGGGAAAAAGTGTGGGAATCTGCTGCCACACTTTCTTTTTTTAAATTACAGAAAGCTGCAAGCCTAAATATTCCACTTCCTATTCAAGGATAAGTTGTGTAATTCACCAAAAAAAGGGTATTACGCAATGAAAACACTAAGAAAATAAGGAACAACACTCGACGTGTCACAGGCAATTTGCTCAAGAGCAACTCTTAGGTCATTGGAGGGAATTTTGAGAGGTCTAAACCACAGCACCTTGTTAACACAGATGCTATTGCATCAGTTATTTTTCCCCTGTATAATCCATGCAGAAGCTCAAGACACCTCATAGATTTCTGGGAGGAAAGTCTGCATTACTGTGACTTCCCTAAAAGCAAAAATACTTTCATAGCCCTAAATAATCGTAAAATAAAATGCTTGAAATCTCTCCAAACAGTAAACTGCACAAATCTGGTCTTCATTTAAAATATTTCCTGCAGCAAGAACCACTGCAAGATTAAAGTGAGGACTTTAAGTGAAATTGCTATTTGGCATAAATGCACACGTGCAAAGGGAAACTATAGTCCATTTTCATCACCATAATATTTAGATGATCAATTCTTTCTTGGCAGTGTTCAACAAGGACTTTGTGTTTTCCCTGCTAATCCAAAAGTAGAAACTCATTCATTTTAATCACTGATTTTAAACAAACCCAAAAGAACTGTCAAGCTAAACAAAACAGGGAATCTACACAAAGTTCATAGAGCAGAGCAGCTCCCAAATTAATGGTAACACAGGACATATTTCAGAGCAATGTGTGGTCACTCATAGAACAAAAGAACGTTTGAGTAACAAAAGAAAGGTGAAAAACTTCATGTTTTAATTGATATTCTACTCATTCACTACTGGCCACAAATTAATGCTTGCCCCGGGAAGAGCTTGGAAGGGAAAGGTATTGAGAATCCAGTTGTAGGAATAAGTAAAAGCAGATGTTGGCAACACAAGAATGTTACAATATCTGATGTCCCATCCCTGGAAGTGTCCAAGAACAGGTTGAACAGGACTTGGAGCATCCTGGGACAGTGGGAGGTGTCCCTGCCCATGGCAGGGGATGGAATGAGATCAGCTTTAAGGTCCCTTCCAAGACAGGCCACTCTGTGATAGTAAGAATTATCAAGTTATACGGAGAGAATGACAAAAAGAGTTCTTGTGTATTTATAAAGCAACAAGAAAAAGTATTTGAAGATAATGAAATTGCAAAGCAGAGCCTTTAGAGAACTTTGGTCCAACATCTTTAGCCCAGCTTCTTTCTTAGTGGGAATCAGACCTCTTTGCCATCCAGTACCAAGGCTGTTCAGGATGTTCTTGCTACTGAAAATGGTCAATGGGCAAATTCCTCATGTAACATGCCCACAGCTTCCTTCTAGGAAGTTCCTATATAATTTCAGATTAACACTTTCATTTTTAACCAAACAGGAACTTTTCCTACCACTTATCTACAAGGCAGAGTAAGTGGGAAGTTAATCAGATACAGAATATCTTTGTTAGAGCTCAGCTGCTGAATTACTGTAGATCACAGGGCTGGAAGGTTCTGCAGAGAAGGAATGCCCTGGATGGGTGCATCCTGGTCCAAGCTGTGTTACTCAGTCTCCATGCAACTTGTAAAAAGCAATTTGTGCTTTAGTGTCTTAGATTTAGCTCTAAAATGGGCATAACCCTATTTTATCTGATTGGAACAGTCTCAGCCCTTAGCAACCCTTGCAGAACCTCACAGGGAGAAAATATGTATATAAAAACTCTCAGGAATGCCAGAAATTCCTTTATAAACCAAGTGCACTGGCTTGAGTGCAAAACAGGCTCACAGTTATAGCAGCAAGGAGCAAAAACCACCAGACTTTTGAACTGATGAGGCTCAAAGGCAACTGGGTGTCAGGCAGGAATCCAGAGAGGAGAGACAGCTCCATCTAAAACAACAGGAAACTGCAATTCCTTCTGTCAACAGCAGCGGTGAGGTGGGAGGAAACCCAGCTTGGGCATAAACAGCAGCCTGAGGAATGGAAGGAAAAAGGAGAAGGGAAAGGGAAAAGGAGAAGGGAAAGGAAAAAGTGGAAAGGAAAAAGGGGAAAGGGGAAAGGGGAAAGGGGAAAGGGGAAAGGGAAAAGGGGAAAGGGGAAAGGGGAAAGGGGAAAGGGGAAAGGGGAAAGGGGAAAGGGAAAAGGGAAAAGGGAAAAGGGAAAGGGGAAAGGGGAAAGGGGAAAGGGGAAAGGGAAAGGGAAAGGGAAAGGGAAAGGGAAAGGGAAAGGGAAAGGGAAAGGGAAAGGGAAAGGGGAAAGGGAAGGGAAGGGAAGGGAAGGGAAGGGAAGGGAAGGGAAGGGAAGGGAAGGGAAGGGAAGGGAAGGGAAGGGAAGGGAAGGGAAGGGAAGGGAAGGGAAGGGAAGGGAGCAGGAGCACACCGTTCCTGCAGCGGCATTGCCATATTAACACAATGCTGAGGGGGCCTCAGCCAGGATGACCCATTAATTAATTAATCCCAATTAATTGGGAGCCAGCAGCCCTCTGACAATGGCACAGAGCTCTGGTGGCCGTGCCAGCAGTGCCCTGCACAGGCAGCAGGAGCAGCATGAGCAGGGAGATGCTCAGGCACATGGAATGAAGGTGAAGAACAACTCAGAGCAAGGGCAAAGAGTGCTGAGCTGGAAAACATCATTAAAAAAATGTCATTCCAGCAGCCCTGTCTGAGCTGGAAGCACTAAGAAATGTAAGTCAGGTAGTTATGGAAAAGAGTCTGCCTCATTTCCTGCAGAGAGAGGAACAGAGTATTTCAGCCAACAGGTTAAAGCAGACAATTCTCTTCTCTGCAGAAGGCTGAAAATACAACAGATGAGTCAGGAATAATTCCTCCTCTCCTTTTTTTTCAGCCCTGCTTAGTTTGTGTCCCTTCCAAGTTGGGTCATCACCCTGTTTTACCTCCCAGCTCCAACTGGCTACAGGCAGAGAACCAGCAAAATAACCTCAAAACTCCCATTAAGTACCAACGACGTGGTAATTCCTATATCCCACATGTAACCAGCGGCTGCCTGATCTTGAGAGTTCCTTCTGAAATTATAAACCCGTTAAGATCTCGTTTTAAGTATGTGAGAAACTTTCACACTGCATCTTCAGAAGAAATCCCTGCTTAAGAGGCACTTAGCTTCAACTTCCAGGAAGCCTGGTATGAAGACACCAGGGAATAAAAACAAGTTCTTGTTTTCATGCTTCTTAAACTTCTTTCTGGCCTAAAAAAAAAAACTCTTAAGGGGAAAGCCTATAAAAAGCTTCCTAAGATGCTGCTTTTCTGCAGCTGGAGGAGGCATTGATTTCACCACTTTGCTGTGGCAGGACCTAGGAGAGACATGGAGCTGATACAAATATGGGTCAAATCTATAGGAAAAAATAGATAGAAAACCCTCAGAACAGTAATAAAACAGACAGCACTCCTTACTCTGGGGTGTTGTAACTGCACAGTACTTGATCCCAGCATAATTACATTGCAAAAGCCTCAATAGCCTGAAAAATCTGTCAGCCTTTGGCAGTATTTTCTACATCTGTCTCAAGAATCACTCCAAGACCACCCAGATTTGTTGCAGTGAGGGGGTGGCACTGCCACTGGTGAGGCAGCCCCTGTCACACAGCCCTGCTGCTCCTGCAGCCCCTAATGAAGGGTTTATTGCACAGCAGGTCTCCATTTCCCTCTCTCAAATATGCATTTTTCAAAGATATTTAGCGTCCTGATTATTATATTCACTGCTCCCCTATCAACAGCAGCTATTTGAATATTAATATACTTATCCCCACACCTATCCTGCTTTATTTTATGGACCATCTGAGTACTTTTCATATTTATAGGTGGCTTCTGCTTGCCCACTTTCAGTGCCTGAATACAAAAGAAAATAAGGGTTAGACAAGCTTTACCTTCATAGATTGAGGTCTACACAGAGATAGAGAAAGGGCAGACACTCCAAACAGCGCCTGTGCTGTCCTGGAAAAAGGAATGAATCATCCCTTCACCACCACTAATGTTGAAGCATGAGATTCCTGGGGGGTTGTGTTTATTTTGGGGGTGGGATGGTGGGAGGGGACAGACTTGTTTGGGTTTCTCTTCCTTCCTAGTGCTTGGTGCACCCACTCCTTCCCTCCTCCAAGAGGGCCCTTTGCAGATGCAGATCGACAGATCATCGATGCTGTTGGCAGGGCAAAGCCAAAACTGCAGCCTGAGAGTTTGAGAAATAGAGTAATGGAAAAGAAAAGTAATGGAAAATGGAGCAGCAATGCTGGCAAGGTGCAGAAAGCTGAGCAGGGACTCATGGAAGCTCAGTTTGCTCTCAGCTCTGCTGCTGGCTGACCTTGAGCAAAGCTCTTTATCTTTCCCTGCCCTAGATTCACTATCTGTGAAACAGGGCAATGACAGTGGCCTCTGGAAAAATATTGAGAGCTCCCCTTAATGTTATCCTCTGTTGCAGAAAATATTTCAAATTTTAGACCACTGGGTAACTTCTGTGCATGGCTGCCAGATTTACTAAGCATTATTTTATCCTTTAGTTGTCTGGCAACACAAATCCCTGTGCTACCAGAAACATTTCAAGCACCATAGCTCAGTCTCACTGGGGTTTCCAGCAGCAAAAGGGGATGTAGGAATTATTCACTGCACATCCCTCTCCCATGCCTCACCAAAAAAAAGACTTTACAACAGCAAGGAGATGGAAAGACTGAGAAACCCTGATGGGGAAAAAGTGACAGAGACAAGAATGAGGTTTGGTTAGCCAATACCACACAGAGTTCTAATGCCACTGCTTGCAGTGACAGGGCCAGGTACAGCCTGCAGGAAAGGCAGAGGAAAATGCATTTGCTCACACATGGAACACATATTTGCTTTGTTTTCCCACTTTTTTCCTCCAGAAACAAGCTCCTGGCAGAGCACTTGTAACAAATTGCACAAGCCAGCTGACCTCCAACCTTGTGCTTCCCCTTATCAGGGCACCAGGGAGCCTGATATTAACCCAGAAATTCAAGAGCTGCTCTGCCTGTCTGCATAATTCACCTCCACTTGCTAAAATGGGGTAGCAAAGATCTCCTCAGTTCATTAAACTCTAAAATAACTACTCACCTGTGTCCTGTCTCACAAGCTTAAGCTATTATAACTCCCCTGTTACCTACAGATATAAGGTCAACATCCATTAGTAAAAGATCAATTATTTTACAGCCCTTTGAGACAAGGGAGTGGAGGCTTATTTTTTAGTTATATTCTTCTCTTTCAAGCAGGATAAATAATTTGGGAATTACAATGACCTGCATCCAGAAGGCAAAATAAAGTCTTTTATTCTACATCCTGAACACAGCCTCCAAAATAATGTCAGGTATTCACTTGGGCCCAGCTACAAAGGCAGTGGGACTCAGTGCCAAGTCCAGCCAGGGATCCTGGAGGCCCCAGCAGCTCCTGGGAGCGAGGAATGGCTGCATTTATTACAGCACAAGTTCCACAGAACCCCAGTTTCTATTTCTGACGTTGCTTCCTTTCACTCCAAGCACACGTAAATTCACATTTGAAAAATATTTTCCAGCTTCTCCTATTTCTTGGACGGCAGAGCCCGAGAGCTGCTCAGGATCTGCTGCCTCCCTCACACCCTAGCAACACTCCTGCTGCTTACTCATGGCCTCAAGTATTCCTGCCCAGTCCACAGGTACCTTTACATTTCAAAGCCCAGAAGATGAAAGGATTGAATCTTTCCTTGTTCCAAATCTGTGTTTACTGACTTGACTGTTTGAAGTCTGGAGACTGCAAAATTACTGCCTGCTCCCCAGGAAGGCAATCTGGATGTGCAGAGGAGAAAAGGTGAGCTGCTTCTGACAAACCACTTCTTACAGTTGCCTCCTCTCCGAGCTGAATACTTGGCTTTGGAAAAGCTTTTTAATCCCACACTTGGGAATTGGTTCTCTTCTGGAAAGATGTTGCTATTTATTTCCACTGCCTTCAGCTGCCTCTTCATTCCCTCCCTCCTTCCCTCCCTTCTCCTGCTGCTGCAAAATAGACTGAGAAGTTGGAAAAGAATGGTGTTCAGACCACCCAAACAGCAGCTGAGGGAGGAGATGACATTTAGCAGCACTGGAATAGCCATTTGTGCGCTCAGACCCCAAAATCCTGCTCCTCCTGGGTCATTTTTAATAGACTTGGCACGTGCCAAGTAACCTGCCAAAGTCTCCCAACACTTCTTCAGCACACAAATAACAATAATAAAACCACCATCCTGCGCCTGTTATTATCTTCAGGGAAGCAGCTGAAAGCCTTGTTCATAACAACAGTACCAGCTTCCCTCTTGATAAATATCTGGCAGGGCTCCCAACCTTCACAGGTTTCCCAGCTGAGTTTCTCTCCCTGCCCTGGTTATCCACCCCTTCCTGCCAGGCTGAGCAGTGCCAGGCACAGGGATTCAGGCACAGGGACTCAGGCAGGTCCCTCTCCTGCCCATCCCCTGTGCCCTCAGCTCACTCTTAGGCTGCTCTAGAAGGACTCAGTTAATGACAAATGGGTTGTTGACCACAGAGGTCCTTTTCTCCTGCCAGATAATGACACTGAGACACTTGGATGCCTGGTGCATTTCAAAACACAAAGTCAGGCACTTTGCAAGAAACTGAGTGATTTAATTTTTTTTTTTTTTGCTTTCCCTTCGCTGTCTGTAGAATGTGAAATCAGGTGATGGAGTAGCAAAGCCTGTATCTCAGTGGTACACAGCTTTCTAGACTGAGCAACCCCTCACCTCTGCCTTCTCCTCAGGCAGTCCAGCTGCAATGTCCTGCTTAATGCAAGCCATGAGAGCTCCCATCAAACCCCAGATGTGACATCATGGTGAGAGCACGCCTGGGGCAGATGTCAGAGCCACCTGTGACAGATGCCAGTGAGCTGAGGGCTGCTGAGCTCACTGAGATACCACATTAGACATGGCAAACCAAATGAAAATATGAAAACATATAAAACCAGGCAGAAAGTAGTTAGAAATGGAGGGCAACCACAAGGAATGTTCTCCTTCCTTGGGTTAATGAGGAAAGGACAAATCCAGGTTAGTTTCTATTTTACAGTGTGGAGAGGAGGGCACACTGTCCCAAAACGCCTGCCAGCACTTGTGGGAAAAACGAGGAAGGGAATAAAGCCTGGTTGAAGTTGTGTGCTGAGCCCTCTTCCCTTGGTCAGCAGGAGGGATTTAAGGCCACCAAAAAATATTTGCAGAAGAAAAAGAAAACATCCTCCCAGCATGCTGAACCTCACCACTGAACATCGAGGTCTCGTGGCAGTGACCTCGCTCCTGGGCGTGGGATGCTCTGACAACAGCCACAGCTTCTGCCCAGGGGACATTCACCTCTCTCTGTGCCTCTGTGTTTGGTATCAGCACACACAGAGCTGCAGCAGCACGGGCTCTGCAGGCCTGAGCATCCTCTAATGGAGAGGGAATTTTGTATTTTGTATTTGGTATCAGCACACACAGAGCTGCAGCAGCACGGGCTCTGCAGCCTGAGCATCCTCTGATGGAAAGGGAATTTTGTATTTTGTATTTGGTATCAGCACACACAGAGCTGCAGCAGCACGGGCTCTGCAGCCTGAGCATCCTCTGATGGAGAGGGAAGATTTCTTTAGTGGCAGCTGCAGCTCAGGAGCCCTGCCCAGGCTGGGGCACAGCAGGAGGGGTGGCACGGGTTATGCTGCCACAGCACAGCTGGACACTGCTGGGAAGGGCTGGAGTTTTTTAAGGCTCATTTTGCATAGGGAATCATCCCCCTTCTGCACACAGGCCCACAGCAACCTGCTCCTGCCTCTACTGCTTCCCTCTAAACACTGCTGGTATTTGAAGACATTCCCTGGGAATCACGGATCAGCACTGGAAGCAGACTGTAGGAGATGAAAATTGAAAATGACAGAAAGTTTTACTTTATTTTAAGCAATATACACAGCACTGTACTTGACCAGCTACTGAAATAGTGTGAAGTTTAAAAACAACAACAAAAAGCCCTTTCCAAACACTTTCTCTATGTTCCCATTCCTTTGCTTCCCAAGGCTGTTACATCGTATTGACCGAATTATTTACGTGGGTGTGTTACTATGAAAAAAATGGCTTGAGATAACTCAGTCTTTAGGTAGAAAAAGCACTCCTGATGATGAACTCAAAATAAAATTAAAAATTAAGTACATTAAGGAGCCAAACATTAGGTAATGCTTTTTCAAAACATCAATTCAAGCACTTTACAGCCAACTCTCCATCCCTTTTTATCTCAGGTTCTCTACATATGAAAAAAAAGCTTTGCTGGTAGCAATGTTTGCTCTCATCCAGGGATAGACATGTGCTGCTGGTTGGCTTCTCTAGCACTTTCTTTTTGTTCCAGAGGTGCAACAGGGCAAAATGATTGTCTGGAATTGCTCCTGATGGATCCACAACAGCAGAGCTTTCCCAGACAGGGACTCTGTACAGCCCGTGCATTTTCTGTACCCCCCACCAGAGGCACGTATTGCTCCCAGCTCAAACACAGCCCCAATTCTGCAAACGTTCAGCAGAAAAGTCTGAGAAAACAATATTGGTTTCATGAATCGAGAATAAAAATCACAAGGCATTGTCTTACACTGGGCATCAGGAAACTGTGGGGTGAAAAGTTTGATTGTCTCCAGCGACAGCAAATGCCAGCAACGTGCCACAACACAGCTCTGACACCGAGGGGACAACCAGGGGTACAAAAAATTGATTGTGTTGACACCAGAGCTGTGAGCCTGATCTGTAGGCTGAACACACAGCCTCTATACCTCAGGATGTTTTTCTGTTGAAGAGATGATGGCCAAGTGCAGAAAAAGATGCGTTTGAAAGAAAAGGACGTCCAGAAATTATACGACTTATACCAAAATAATTAATCCTCGCTAAAACAGCGCTGACTTACTGAAAAGCGACTACTACTCTAGAAATAAAGGCTTAATTCATGCTAATTTTTACACGTTACCCCCTAATGGTGCTGAACGGCTTGGAAGGGATACAGAGCCTCGGCTTAGGGTGTTTAATCCAGCCCGTAATAGGGGCTGCATCTTGTGACGATCATCCCCTGCTTATCCCAGCTCGGCTTTGCCCCGCTCGGTGTCACATCCTGCACCCACCGCTCCTGCCGCACCGAACACTTCTCCGGGCTGCTCCGACACCGTTTCCTAACCCGGCAATGCCTCTTTACACCGTTTACAAATAATTTGTATCCGTCCTGCACTGAGTACTCACTCACATTACATTGGGTCTGACTACTAAAGAATGCTGAAGGAGAAACGCCACGCGTTGTTACTTATCGGCGTCCATCTCCATCCTCAAAAAACCCAACAAAAACAAACACAAAACTCTAGGCTGAGCTTAACACGCTGTTAACAGGTTTCTCCCTTTCCAGCAAGTCTTTTATTAATCAGAGCGCGTCTGCTAAGCCGGGCCAAGGCAGGCAGCAGCCTGCTCTGCCCACCCCTTTGCTCCATCACATCCGAGCGGCTCCTGCATTCCTGCCTTTACTCCCCGGGGCATTTCCCTGTGACAAAGCGCCGGGACGGGAGCGCGCTCGACTTATTCCTCCGAACTTTGCTGGGCTCCGCTGCTCAGGCTTTGCACCAGTTTCCCCCAGTTTCGGGCCGGGCATCACCCCTCGGGGTGGGAGACAAGTTTAAATCGGGTACGGTGTTTTTCACCCCCCTGCACTTGGCAGCCGCTGCCAAACCGGTGTCTCGCTGAGCTGGAGCGGCCGGGCTGAGCCGCGGCCGAGCCCCATCTCCGGCTCCTCCTGGGGAACCGCATCCCGGCCGGGCATGAGGATGCCGGGGCCGAACCTCCGCGCATCCCCCGCACTCCGGGTCATCCCCCCGCGCATCCCCCCGCGCATCCTCACCCTGCCCGCAGGCTCCGCGCTGGATGGCGATGATGGGCGGCTGCCGGAGGCGCTCCGCCCGGCGGCTGGCGGCCCGCAGCTGGCAGTGGCTGGCGTAGGTGACCGCATCGCTGCCGCACACGGGCTCGCTGCTGGTGCACTGGCAGCGCCCCGCGGCCGCCCGCTTGCGCACGGTGGCCGAGGCGGGCACGGCTCCGGGCGGCAGCACGCACTGCAGCCCCTCTCCGCAGGGCGGCCCCGCGCCCCCGCACGCCTCGCCCTCCTCGGCCCCGCACACGCGGCAGCAGCCGCAGGCGTCGGGCACGGGCCCGCCGGGACAGGCTGCGGGCAGCGCCGGGCAGCGAGAGCGATCGCAGCGCTCGGGGCAGGCGGGCGGCACCGCGGCCAGCAGCGACGGCAGCGCCGAGGGCAGCAGGGCCGCCAGCAGCAGCGTCCAGCCCCGCAGCAGCGGCATCGCGGCGGCTCCGGGGCGGCGAGCGCGGTGAGAGCGCCGGGGGCCGGGCGGCCGCTTTAAGGGAGAGGCGGCGGGGCGGGACCGGACCGCGGCACGGCCCCCCCCGGGATGGGACACCCCCACACCGCCCCCCCGGGACAGCGACATCCCTCGGGACAGCGACATCCCTCGGGACAGAGACAGCCCCCCGGGACAGAGATATCCCCCCCGGGACAACGACAGCCCCCCGGGACAGAGACACCCTCCCCGGGACAGCGACAGCCCCCCGGGACAGCGACAGCCCCCCCGGGACAGCGACAGCCCCCCGGGACAGAGATATCCCCCCGGGACAGAGATATCCCCCGGGACAGCGACAGCCCCCCGGGACAGAGACAGCCCCCCGGGACAGAGACAGCCCCCCGGGACAGAGACACTCCGAGGGGAAAAACTACCCACAGTGGGAAAGCTGGAGGTTCTGTCATCCTCTCTCCATGGAAGGTTGTGTCTCTTTGTATCTCCACCTTTAATAGTGGTTGTTCTAGAGAGGAAAGGCGTAGAATTGGTTTTTTTTAACATGTCAGACAGCGACATCCCCCTCGGGACAGAGACATCACCCCCGGGACAGCGACACCTCCTCCCGGGACAGAGAGATCCCCCCGGGACAGAGAGATCCCCCCCCGGGACAGAGGGATCCCCCCCCCCCGGGACAGAGGGATCCCCCCCCCCCGGGACAGAGGGATCCCCCCCCACGGGACAGAGACATCCCCTCGGGACAGAGAGATCCCCCCGGGACAGAGACATCCCCCCGGGACAGAGACATCCCCCCGGGACAGCCGGAGGTCCGGCGCTGCGGGAAATCTCGGCGGTGAAAGCACCGAAATCGCGGCCGGCAATGATGAAGATCGGGGGAAAGGCTGATAAGGCGCTCCTGTGAACCAGGGGAGGGGGATGTGAACGCTTCCCCCACCTCGGGAATTACAGGAAAACAATCCGAAGTAAGCGCCGATAAAGCTTCCGGCTGATAAGGGGATGGGGGGAGCGCGGGGTCGGTGGAAGGAGTGAAGGGATGAATCCATTCTATGGAAATGTACGCAAATATCAGGTAGTTTATAGCAATATCAACTCCCCGCCGGGAATGGCCGGTATTCCCGTGAGACCCCCGGCTGGGAAGGGCGCGGGAGGCGCTGGCCGGTACCCCAGGGATGGGAGGAAGGCATGGGAGGAAGGCATGGGAGGAAGGATGCTCCCGAGCCTTCTGCTCGGCCCCGCGCCTCGCCCGACACGCTCAGAGCCGCAGGACGAGGGGGATACCAGCAATTAGCAGAAGGTTAATCAACCGAAATAATAATAGGGAAAAAAAAAGAAAAAGAAAAAAGGAGTTTTCCACTATCTCAGGCAGGCTGATCCCATTCATCCGGCAGCTGGGCACCGGCCAGAACCTATGGACAGCGGCCTCTCTGCCATCTGCTCTTCGGGCACATACAAGGAGGTTTAATTACAACCAAGTGCCCTCCGAGGGACAGGGCATCCCTGCCAAAGCTGAGAGGGAGCGGTTTAACAGAGCTGGAAATTAAGCAAAGCCAATTTTTTTTTTTTTTAATTACAAGGCGATTAAACTTTTGAACTGACTCTCAATCTATAATTATTTCAGTGTACCTTTATCAGGCGCCGATAACCAAGCAGCTAATGAACTTTACAACCCATTAGGTGAGAGGAAATGCTGTTAACTGTTCGATGAGCTGCAACCAAGGAGTTGAACTTGTCAGCAACTACATTAACACATTTAAAAATATTTTCTCCTAAGAAAAATTTAGCAACGACCCATTTGAGCTTTGCAAGCACCAGAATTCCAGTTGTTCCAGGAAACACCATAAAAACTTGTGCAAAACTTATTAAACTGTTGGTTAGTACCCGAAGCTTGGAAACCAAGTATATTCCAGTGTTCCCAGTTAAAATTCCAGTGTGAACTCTTTATATCTGCAGTTTTCCAGTAACTTCTGTACTCAGCAAGAAAAGCGATTTCAGGAGAATCCCCTGATTTCAGAAGTGATCCAAGCAGTAAAATCGAACAATTCATAGAAAATTGTCTTAATATTAAAATCATTTGTGTTAACAAGTCTTAAGAAAAAGCTCAAAAATATTAACAAGTTAAAAATCTTTTAAATGTATGTACATATGCATACATATATATATACCCCCCCCATATATATGGGGGATACATATATCCATGTATGTATATATGGATAGATATCATGGCAAAATGTTTCCAAGTAATTAATTATCCATTGCTTATCGACAGCTTTGTGGATTTTTTTGTTTGGTTTGGGTTTTGTGCCTTTTAAAGATAAGTCTTTACCGAAAGCTGATGAGCTTTTAGCAGGAAAGAAAGAAACAAACAACAACCCCCACCAAACAAAAAAACCCAAACCATTTATACAAAAATAAACAAACAAACAGCAAAAAATCCAAACCAAAGGAAAAAAAAAAAACGCCAAAAAAACCCCCACAAGGGGTTCAGGAAAGATCTCAGAAACTCCTATTTGGAAGCAGGAACAAAATACTCAAGATAAGTGAATTACTGTGGGGTTTCACCCTCCCCAGCCGAGAAAGGCTCTCTGCTCTCCTCTCACATTGCTGTGGTCAGGTAATTTACTGCTCAAAGCCACTGCAGCCTTATCTCCACAGGCAGGATAAAACTACCCAGAGTGGGAAAGCTCCAGGTTCTGCCATCCTCTCTCCATGGAAGGTTGTGTCTCTTTTTATCTTCACCTTTGATAGTGGTTGTTCTAGAGAGCAAAGGTGTACAATTGTATTTTTAACACATCAGCCAGCACTATCAGCTCCAAACTCTTCTTGGTAAGAATGTAAATCTTCTATTGAGTATTAAAACACAATATTTTACGATATTAATTTTATAGTTGTTACGTAGGTGCACAAAATCTGAATATAAACATCTTGCTTTCCAGAATAACCAAGCTAAGTCTTTGGGGAGGTTAATAAATTAGCTCACTGAAAAATAGATTTGTTAATTGTCTACCTGATCTGTGCAGAAGTGCCTTAGACCTGAGAGGTGCCGCACAAACAGCAATTATTATTTCTCCTCCACCTGATACAGAACAGCAGACATTAACACCAGAAAGGCCAAAAATGTGGTCTGAAAAACACGCTCCCGAGCCTCAGAGGTAAAATATCTCCTACTTTTCACACGGAACTGGCTGATAGGAGGCTCCACCTAGAGATCACACAGCAGAAATTCCCCTAGAGGGATGGAAGTGTGGGCACTGCTGTCAGGGATCCAGGGATGCTGTGCCAGCTTGCCCTGCCCTGCAATGTGAGCCTGGGAGCACCTGGGCACACACGGAAAGGGGGGAGCAAGAAAGGGATGAAAAAAGGGCACGCTTGGCCAGGGAAAAAAGGGTAAAGTCTGAGTCTTGAAGGGTCCCGGCCAGAAAAGAGCATGAAGGAGCTTTGGGAAGTTTGGAATGCTGATAGTCTGAGCAAACTCCAACATCTTGGACTTGGCAGAAACTTTTCCCGGCTTTATTCTGTTTGCTTCATTATTATCATTATTTTGCTGCATGCCTTAATGGCTTCCTCTCAGATTTTCGGGGGAAAAATTGTAACAACGCTACTCCCACCTCCCAAAAACCCAGGATTTCTCCACTTTAACATAACAAGAGAAATCTTACAAAAACTTAAAGAAGAAGCAAAACCTTTGTAAAAACTACATTCATTGCTGCATACAGAAAAAAAAAAAAGCCACTGCTTTGAAAGTGAATGGCTTCAAACCAGGGAATTGAAAACTCCACGTTCTTTCCCTGATATAATCTAGCCCTGGTGCTCGACAAGCATTAACTGCTGGCATAATTTACAAACGAAACGAACCATCAGGGTGTCTTTTGTAAAGGCTGACACGGAGCCAAGCGACCTGCCCCAAGGAACAATTGCTGATCTGCAGCGAGCGTGTCTTTGCGGTCAGGCGGCATTTCCTCCCTGGCGGAGGGCAGAGCTACCAGCAGGAGCGCACGTAGGACACTGCAGGCTGTGAAACAGCCCTGAAACTTGGTCATTTATAGGGAAAAAATACCCACTGTCCCAGGAAATGCCACCCCTCTGAAGGGGCACAGTGCACAGCCAGGTGGGACAGTGGAATCTGGGGGCCAGGCTGGATTTCAGAGAAGCCTTCTGATCCACCCGTGTAAAGACAGAAAAATCCGTGTTACCTTTTCTTCCCCAGGGGGGTTTTTTATCAGTATCCCTTGAGAGCAGAGGTGACTCAAGTGTCCCGAATGCAGAGTGGTTTAAATTCTTGCAGGATGCGTTCATTGCGCATCCTGATATGCAAAATTCCCCTCGTTTGAAATGCAAATCCCTAATGACAGTGTCAAAAGTGACACTTTGAAGGGCAGCGTTCAACAACTGCTAGGCCATTAGTAGTGCCTTCACAAATGAGCACCAGTTTCTTTTCCTCAGAGGTTGCACCGAAAATCTCAAGCGAAAAATCCAGGCAGAAACAGCTCCCAGGGCAGGATTCAGGTTTCAGTTCTCCAGAGAGCTGCATTCAGTATTTCACTATTTCACCTCACCTCAGCAGGGCTTTAACAGCTCACTGGCTTGGAGCATCAAATGATTTGAAGGCTGTTCTGCAAAGTTCAGATGACTATTAAGACGTTAAATGAAACTTAAAAGGTAAAGCTACACATGGCACAGAGAGCTTCACTGCTTTCATTTCAACTTTTAGACTGAAATTCCCTATCCAGTATTTCCCCATCTTTCATTTCTTCCCTCTCACCTCTATTTAAAATGGAATTGTTAAAAAGACAGTAATATTTCTCTTCCACACCTTCAGAGTGTCCATTTTAGTTGCACTCTAATTTCTCCATCCATTATAATACTTACTGTAAAACCTAAAAAAATATTAGCAAAAATAACAACAATAACAAAAAAAACCCCCAACCTGGAACAGCCCAGTGACTTAACAACTGGAGTCTCCAGATCAGCTTTTAAGTATGAAATACACTTTAAAAGCAAATTAGTACTAGACTTGATTTTTAAAGCTGGAGTGTGACCCCTAGGTGGTGCTGACATCCTGATATTCCACAAGGTTAAGGAATATTCCATTTATTAAACTGTATCCTAACACATCACCCCTCAGCAGCTGCCCCCAGGAACGTGCACTGCAGGCAGCAGTTCCATTTTCAGTATTTTATTTTAACACAGTGAGTTTAAAGCTGTGGTCATACAGAATAATTTGATTTCCTCTTCAGTGAAGGGGCAGAGTGCACAGCCAGGTGGTGGCAGTGGAATCTGGGTAACTGGGGCCAGTCTGCATTTCAGGGAAGCGCCCCTGAGAGAGAACCCTTCTGATCCATCCGTGTAAAGACAGAAAAATCCATGTTACAATGTTTTCTTAATCAATATCCCTTGCATAACATGTAAAACTTCCACAAAAGAAACTGAGATTAGCACAAGAAAATCAGCTCAGTCTGCTCAATTTCATTCTTAGGCTACACAACCTGATTAGATTTGAAGAATTAGAGATGCTATGGCCGGATGAAGGAGAATCTGATCTCTTACATGCTGAAAAAGAATGTATTGCTCTGATTAAATACTTGTCATGGTGCAAAGAAACTCAACCAGATGTTATTTTAAGTTACCCAAACTGATTTATTGACAATTTAAATGTGACATATTTACAGCACTGTTTCTAAAATAATTTAACAATTTTCATAGATTTATAAAAGTACTGATAAATAGGAGACCCTGACAGTGACCAACCACAAATATTTCCCTATGCTACTGAACTACAACAGTAGTTCATTTCTTTTTTCATTTTTCTCTTTTTCCCCTCTTTTTGTAAGTCCCATAATGGAGCTGCTTTACCTCCACCCAATGTGTAAATTTGCCAATACCAAAATACAATAAAATGACCATGCAGTGTGAAAGCTGTACCAGAGCAAGTGATTTCAGATGTTAGACTACAGTAAAAATATTACAATGCAAAGTGTCTTCCACACAGAATGTACTTGTGAAAAAATAAGCTTTTAAAGAGCTAATGGTTTCTTTTTATAGAAATTAAAACCTACAATACTAGTACAGACATTTACAGTAATTTCCAATTCTGTGCTAGTTTTCACATATATCTAAAGTCAAACAAAACCAGTAATTTACAGACACCACTGCCTTAAGACAGTGGTTAGTTAGCTTATGGATAAAAAAAAAATAAACCAAAACCAAAAGAAGGTGCTGATATAATTTAAGGTTTTGAATTTCATTATATTCCATTCTTATATGACACCAATTATTCTGTCCTGGGATCAATAAATTGCTGTAGTAAAGCCATCCAAATCTCTCAAGCAGGAAGTCAGTTTGGAAGTTGGAGAGAAGATGGACTTGCCTGATATGTATCTTAGGTTCCAGCAGACAAAGGAAGTCTCACAAAATGGACAACTGGATCACAGTAAGCAGCAGCATGAGATATTTGTGGGGTTGGGATTAAAGCAAATGGTTTTTTTCCAAAAATGATGAAAAGTACACACCACCTAATCCAGTACTTGAAATGTAAAGGTTCTCCTCGCTGGCATCACTGATGCCCCATAACACAATGTACACAAACAACAAATACTCACTTTTTTAAGAACACATATTGCACAGCAGTGGGTGCAACACCAGAACACTGGTACCCCTGGCATAAATCTTGATTTAAAGAGCTGTTTCAAGCTATGCTATCCAGAGCAACTCCAAGCCAACACTCAAACCCAGTAAGAATGGTCTGTGTACATCACTAACCCAAAAGTGTTTCAACAATGTGAGAGAAAACACAGGCACTTCAGATTCTTAGTGCACCAAAAGTTATAGGCCAAGACTGCAGGACTAGGAACAGTTCAGTACCAATAACAACACAACTAAAGGAGCTCTTCCACTGATCAATACAGAAACAAGAACTGCTCACAAAGCACTGGGAAGGAAATCATTCTCAAAACAGTAACCAAACGATACACTTAAACATTTAAGAAAACATAATTGCTGCAAAGCCTAATGTAACACAACATAAACCCTACTTAGTTAAAAAGATCTAAAGTGTCCAAATTCCAAAGTCCAAATTCTCTTCTCCCCCCCTCCAAAACACCAATACATGCAGTCCGTGGAAATCCAAATGTGCAAAAAGTTATAACCCACCTTTAGGAGTGCATCAAAAATAGGCTGACTATTCAAAATATTATTTTAGTGGAAATTTTACAGCACCATAACTAGAATTCCAAGGGAGTTCAGAATTCTTGTTCTGATAACAAATCAGTTGACACTGTTGATCTTAAAGAACAGAAGAAACATTTTGTGCATTTCCTGGTATCTGGAAGTCACGGAGAGAAAAAATTCTCATATATGCCTAAAATCTTACTGTAGTTTAAGATGAAATTAAATAATCACATTTGTTGGCAACAAGTTCTCCAAAATAGAGCATTAGTTGCAAATTTAGTAAACCTGCCAGATTAGGAATCAGAAGTTGCTGGTACCTTGCTTACTTGCAGAAGTACTTTTTTTGTTTGTTTAATGCATTTTGGGTTGATTTTTTTTCCTAAACTGTGCAGTTTGGCCCCTCCCTAGTAAGTGATTTACTATCAGGCTTTGAGAAAATGCCTAAGGTCCATCTCTGACCCTCAGCTGAAAGGCAACACACAAACACATTATATATACCCATGTGTGCACAGGAACACACACACACATATATATAACAGCAGTGCTCCGGTTTGTATTTTTTTGTGGTTTTTTTTTTTGTTCTCATTCCTGGAATTTTCTTTGGTTCAAAGTCCAAGCAAGGAAATTAAAGGACCGAACAAATGGATCATTCTCCAAACGCTTCCATCCCTACACATCACTAACTGGAAGGCTTGCATCATCCAGATCCACAAGGCCAGGATCCTGTTCCTGAGTGCCATTTTTGCTCCGGGGTTCCCAGGGACCCCGGTCAGTCACTTTGGAAGTTGATTCTCTTGGAGCGACAGCCTGGATCTTGTAGCTCCTTGGCTTGGCCTTGGTAAAAGATTCGTGAAATCCTCGTTTCTCCAAGGCAGGGGGTTTGGGGTGAGAGGCTGGGGCCAGAGGGCTGCCGTGAGGGGCTGTGGAATGTGAGCTGGCTGCACGGACAGCATGGCCGGGCTCGGCAGAAGGTTCGGGATGCTCCTGGAAAAAGAAGGGAATTGTCAGATGAAGTGGCTGATGGCACATTGGAAAGATGCAGTTTCAGATTTCACACTCATGAGAAAAAAAAAAAAAAAATGAATACAAATATCGAGACAGAAAATACACAAAGCGAAGCATCAGCCACGGCAGCAGGAGGCAGGTGCTTTGTGAGGCTCTGCTTTACTGAGTGTGAGCTCACAGCAACATCAGCTGCTGCATTCAATGAAATGAAATTCTTAAATCAAGCACAGCAGCTCTGTAGACTTTAGTCCAGCAATTTAGGCTCCTCATTTTACTAAGATGTTAAATAACCTCTTGGAGATGCACACTTTAAAGGCCACTGAAAGTCACATCTTTCCAAAGGAAAAACATATTCAGACCTATTCATATCATCAAGCACTCATCTCCTGGATCCTGAAGCAATGCACATTTTACTGTTCCCTGTTCTTGGAGCACTAAGTCTTCCCAATTTCTCACAAGGACCAAACAAAAATTTTAAGCTATCAAGGCTATATAAAAATTTCCAAAGTTAATGACCTAGAAAGAAACTGATACTTAAGCTACTCCCTCCATGCAAGTTATTGTTTTGTGTTTATTATCATTATTCTGCTGACCTTTACATAACTATTAAAATATCTTCCACCATTTACTTACTGACAAAAACAAGTCTCCAGACTACCCAGGAATGATTTAGTTGTCTGAAGAGCAGGCATGGAATGCCATTTGGATGTCCTGGGATAGCCTGACCTCCTGAACAGGAACAAGAAGTTCCCTGGGCTCTGCACTGCATCCATGAGTTCTGTCAGGATGTCTCAAATCCCTGAGCAGTGCTGGGTTTGAAATGCTCTGTTCCAAATGCTGTGTAATGTTGCAGTGAACTGTGTGTGCATTAGGAACTGCAGCTGCTGCCAGTTCTGCCATCACCAGTGTTAGTCCAGGAACTAAAGGAATCTGCCAGCCCATGTGCACACACAAATCAAGGCATTTCTCAAGCACATTTGTTAGCAAAAAAAATAAACCCCAAACCCATCACAGATGTGTGTCCAAGATGCAAATATAAATCCTAAATTAAATACTTATTTTTTTCCACTGTAGTTTTTTAAGCTTCTTTTAGAATGTTATGACATTCTCATGACATATGAATTAATAAATTTAGTGAAAATGGATTTTGCCAAGTACTACCATATTTCTTTTTATAAATGAGCTTAATGTTATTGGATGAACCTGTGCAACTTTTTTTTGGACTTGAGTTTGGTGTTCAATTTCACTAAAGTATTTCACATCATTTACATTGCCTTATTTCATACCTGACTTGATATTCCACTTAAGGAAAAAAGTTTGATTTAGGAGAACTTATGAGTCACTGGTTTATCTACTGTTCCTACTATTAATAATTTTACTTCACCAAATAGGACAAAAGGGATATTAAGACAAGATCTCTGAATATTTCCTAAGCTGCCCTGAAGGATGCTCAGATTTTACTACCCACACTGGCTGCAATTTCACAGTTAAGAGACTGTGCTGCTGCACTACTCCTAAGGTGCCCTGCTTTGAACAGGGTATTGATTATACATTATTGTATAATGCTTCTATGTTTGAACTAATCATTTCATGCAGAGATCTCATAAGCCATGCAGATCAGGCTACTTTAGACCCTTCTAAACCCTAGAGTTACAACGTGCATGTCCTGTGTGCACTCATCTGTATTAGTTTGTGGGCAGCTTCCATTTAATCTCATTTTGGCGCAGTTTCAAAACAAATGTAAAGTAAAGTGGAAATATGAACTCTCATGCAAATTAGCTTTAGTGCTTTCCTATTAAAGTGACATCACTCATGGTTAAGTATTTACTGTGCTTTGACGTATAAGCAGCGGTTTTGGTGTTTTTCATTTCCAATCATTTCAAAAGCAAGAAAAAACAGTGCAAACCTGTGAGTGAACGATATTATTGATGAGTTAGTTTTCAGTAATGGTAATGACAACAGGTAGCATTATTTTTTAGTTTGTTTTATAGTGCAAATTAGTGTCTAGTCCTAGCCCTCTGTTAAGAAGGCGAGTTTCCATGAGAGCCCACATACGTGCTGCATTCACCAGTTCTTGATGTATACCTCTGTATACAAGGATTCGACAGCCTTCTGGCCTGCCGCATCTGGAACACAGTGCAAAGCTAAGATTAGAGTCACCTGGACTTGGGAGAGAGGACAACACAGGGAACAAGAAGTGATGCTGACAGTCATAGCTACATTGCTCAGTTAGCCCCACAAGGAAAAAAAAAAAAACACACAGGGAAAAAAGCATACAGAAAGAAAAGTTACCTGCGTGTTTTCATTGCCCCCACAAAGAGAAAATTTATATCAGGAAGTTTTATTTAAAAGCATGAAGGAGCTATGAAAAATTGGTGGAGAGCTTAGGCTGAGTTACCAGAAACATGGTATCAATGCAAATTTGTAATCAAAAACCAGGTTTGAATTATTACATTTCAGATTATGGGGGTAATGATATATCCAGTTTATTACAAAACATCCCAGAGATAGAAAAACACAGCATGCAATACCTGAACTGTGAAGTATTCCTGGTGCTACATCTGGGCATACTTGGAGACACTGTGACACCAGAGTAACTCCCTCTACTTTCCACAAGTTAATAAGCTTTGTGCTAAACAACTAATACAGTTGAAATGCTAGTAGGTATGAAATGCTGGCATCCACGTGGCTTCAGAAATATTAACACTTGTCACAGTGCCCCACTTCAGTACTGCAAGATGCTGTTCTCACTGCACTTGCAACAGCAAGAACTAATTTGTGTGAGCATAGATCTCTTAGTTTAAATTTATATACAATAAACTATCAGCAATAGAGAATGACAATTTAGCAGTGAGAGTTGCTACAAAGAAATTCGGATATTGTCATTTGATTGCAAAACACAGCAATTAGCAGAAACACCTCACAGGAATTAGAAAGTTTTAATTTAACTCCCAAAGTAGTAATAGTGACAGATCATACTGGACTTCTCCAGGTTAGCACTACATTATCTACATGTTCAAGACAAACAAGGCACAGAAAGTCACAGGTAGGACTAGAAAAAGTGCTCAATTAAAACCACAAAGTGTTTGATGTTTGACAGTTCATGCAAAGAGGCCGTGTTACTACAGGACAGGAGAGAGGGAAGGCAGAAGGAAGAGGCAGGACTGAGTGGCACAAGTGAACAGGAGCTAGTGGCAGCCCCTCTGAGGCGCAGGGTGACGTACGGAAGCCGCCGATCTGCCCGGTCCCCGCTGCGCCACGATGGCCCCAGAAATGGCCTTGATCCAGCTGTGCATGTCCTCGGGGCTGTCTGCCTGCAGCCAACAACAACACCATGGTCAACAGCAGCCTCAGCCTGCCCACTGCCCCACCACCTGCAGCACAAGCTAACCCTGCTGCTCAGTGTGCTGCTGAAACACAGGGGGACCTCATTTCTTACAGGCGGACTGTCACAGACATCTTCTATGAAAAATCCTTTCCTTAGGATTTTTTCTCCTGAGAAGCTGAGAGACCTCAGGAACAAAATGTAAACAATGATTACCTGCTGCTGTGGAGTGCAACAGGTGGATCTGTGATTGGCCCATGTTAGTTGTTTCTAATTAATGGACAATCACAGTCCAGCTATCTTGGACTCTGTCCGAGCCACAAGCCTTTGTTATCATTCTTTCTTTTTCTATTCTTAGCTATCCTTCTGATGAAATCCTTTCTTCTATTCTTTTAGTATAGTTTTAATAGAATATATATAATAAATAATAAATCAAGCCTTCTGAAACATGGAGTCAGATCCTCGTCTCTTCCCTCATCCTCGGACCCCTGTGAACACGGTCACAGCAGACTTTATTTCTTAACCCAGACATTTCTTACTCTGAAGTTATAAAATGTATACCACTATATAAAGCAGTAAATAAAATATCCTGAAGATCACATTCCCCCCAAAAATCATGCCATGGTCAAAGTGAAGAAGTGCTGCTATTTCACTTTTTAAGTGTATTTGACTCTGGCAGTCTCTTGGGTTTGCCAAAGTTTAAAAAAAGAAATTACCTGCACATAAAAGGTTCGAGAAGTTGTTACAATTTCAAAGAGATTGTCTCTCATCATTATATCACTGCAAATGAAATACAAAAATACTTCAAAAGCAAGTACAACTTTCCCACTGTATTTTAACAAGACTGTAGAACTGGCAGAGAATCAGAGCATTTGCTGGCCTGACTTTTGCATTTCTTTATCACTCTACTGGTTTTTTTACTATTTTTTTACTAATTTTAGCCCTAGGACTCTTTAGTTTACCAGTGGCACATGTACTTTTAATTGGAACATTTAAAATCATATAACATTAAGTCTAAAATATATTTTAATCATACATTTTTAATTGGAACATTCTAAATCATATGTTAGGTTAAAAAATATTTATCATTCTAGTCAAATTTCTATAAGTAGTCTGCTAAAGAAGAAACAGAAAAATCAGTATCTTTTAAGTGCTACAAAAGCAAATATTCTTTAGTGTATTGCCATTTGGTAGGAGGGAAACAGGAGGGTGAAGAGTGTTCTCAGCCAGATTCATCCTTTTAACACGTGTTAATGTCCTCTAAAGGTTTAGAGATTATCTAAGCAGAGTAGAGACTCCTGAAATTGCTGCCTCAGACCAGACAGCACCCACATATCTCTAACTCTTGGTTCCATGATATTCCCTTGTTCCGCCCTTTTGCCAATTTGCAAGTTTGAAACACACATTAATACAGAACCCTCAAAACCCATTTAATGCACAAAACAATGTGCTGTCCCATAAAGAAGGAACATCCCACATGCACACATCGAGTGAAGTTATTGAACTTCTCCAAAGTTCAGCCTGGTCATGACCAAGCAGGCAATTCCATCCCATGTAATGACATCAGTGCTTCCCTCCTCACCTCTGTTTGCATTCCTGAACTTTATGGACCTCCTTAAGTGGTATAACCCTGAGAGGTTCCTTTTCCTGTAAAAAGAAACATGTTTTAGTACAGCATATTTAATAACTAGAACAGAAAGCCAGAGGCCAGGACAGCAGTAGTCTTACATAAATGAGACTTTCAAGGCAGTCAGTATGAAAAAAGTGGTGTCAACCAAAATTTCACTTGCTTTTGTAAGTATTAAACCAACCATGGCACTTGCAATGAAGAAGAGGGCAAATCAAGTAGCAAAACCTCCCAAAACATTAATTCCATACTATAATGAAGAGAACCATGCTGTCCTCTTCCCCTAAACAGAGCAGACAACTGACCCTGGCCTCAAGCAGCTCATTTCATTAAAATTTTGATTACATTAATCTGCTATGAAATGCTACCATAGAAGATGCTATGTTAATTGGACTGCATGACATGGCTTTAAGTGAGATTAACAGTACCCTACACTTAATACAATTTAAAGTACTACAAAGAAACCAGTCCTCAACACCTGCAAAAGAGCAAGTACTCTCAAAGAAATTCTGTTACCATAACAAAAGTAAGTGTTAAAGTTTCACACAACAGGAAAAAAGTGAGAACATTCAAACAGAAACACTTTCACTTTTCCCATGACAACATAATATCACACACACTATTATTTTCTAGTGGCTGTTGCAGTAAACTACAAGCAACAACTTATTTTACCTCCTACTGTGATTTCTTTAGGCCAAGTTACAATGGATTGCTTCACTTGGCTACAACTTCCAGATAAAACAAAGGCTTTCAGCTCTGCAATGACTTCCTCTACCATTTCTGTAACAGATACTTAGCAGATTTATGCTGAGCAAGCAGCAAATGTCACTCAAATGTAACCATGCTGCAAGAGCAGTTTCCATTAATCATTTTGCTCTTTAGCAGATCAAATGTAGAAAGTTTAAAACCCAATGTTTTCAGTTATAGTGCTCCTTGTATCTCTTCTCTGCTGTTCTTAGATTCAATCATCCATTAAAATGCATTTTCAAAGTAATACATCAACTGTGAAGATCATCTCTGGAGTACAGACACCTCTTGGGGGGAGAAGCCCAGCTCAGAAATGATCATTTTCTGGGTCTCCTATTGCCTGTATTGCACTGTGCTCCTGTGGACTGGCACAGGCTCAAGGAACACAATGAAACACGGGAAGTGAGAGTATTTCTACCATCCTTCAATTCCACTCTCCCACAGTACAATTCTTCACTGGGTTAGAACTTGTTTGTGAGCAATCTGAGCTCAGATTTGTTTTTTAAATAAAAATAGAGGGTTTCTTATAGGCAGTGAGTCAGAACTGCTCTGCTGACAGCTTAACAAAGATAATGATGCAAGATCAAACCCCTGCTACTGCTGCAGATGCCCTCATTAGAAATGAAATCAAAGTTAACTTCAAAAACAGCCTGAAATTTAGGTTCTTGACATTTTACATCTTATGTTTGGCCTGTAAACTCAATTCTCCTTAATTTATAATACTCTACAACTCAGGTTTCATTCCTTAGGTACAGATTTTCTTACATTTAGTCTGTTTTACCAAAAAAGGAATCCCACATTTACGTGTCTTCAGAACCAGCCATTTAATTTTTAAATGAAACCTGAAGGCATGTAACATCTGGTCAAAATCAGCCAAAAACTTAAGAGTGACAGAGGAAGAAGAAAGGTCATGAAGCTAAAAGAAACTCGGCAAATGTTGCTGTTGAACAGAAAATCAAGAGGTTTTTGTCCATCTTGGCTGCCCTGATGAAACAAATGTGTGGGAGAAGATCCCATCATCTGGATGATAAAGCATAATTCTAACTTTAAATGAAGAATTGCAAGATTAGTTTTGTCTTTCTCAGAGTGATCAGCTATTACAACAACACAATTAATTTTATAAGAGTGTAAAATGACAAAGTACTAATACAAGAATCAGGGTGAGTGCAGAGTAGATTTTATTATTGTTCTTTGTGAGCAGGCTCCCAAACAGATTGAACAGTTGTCCCATTAATTTTTTTGTTCTTTCCAGTCATGAAAAGTTATTACAGTACAGGCTCAAGAGCTGCAGGAGCAGCAGAGTACATTTCTCAAACACAAGCAGATTCCTTGTAACTGTCACTGGAAAATAACACAGAACTGGAAACTTACCAGTTCAGACTTGAAATATCCTATTGTGTTTTCATCTAATTGAAAGTATCTTCTCTTCCAGTTCTTCATCTGTTAAGGGAAAATAATAAATATTTGTTTATTTTACATATAAAATAAAATAGACTTACATGTAATGTATTATGAATATATTGAATTATAGTTACCATTCTAGCTTTTATCTATAGTACAATATTGTGCAATTCCTAACTATTCATTTGGAATAGTGTTTTCATTATAGTTTATTATAATAACAAATTTTGCATCTTTAGTGTCCCCAAGATAATTATGGATTACTTTGCCCAATTAATAATTTTTTTGGAAAAAAATTTAAAAAATTAAAAATTCTTAAAGTTACTATTTTCTAAGATTTATTCAAACTGTAGAAACTCAGCAGCAGAACTATTCTATGGGAAAAACTGGAAGACAATACATCACAGGTTTCTAGTTTATTTTTAACTAAAAAAGGGATGTCATAAAAGGAAGCTTCATAATCCAAGATAAAAAGAGTCTGAGAACTCAAAGATGTATATCTTGCTTAATCTGAACTATCTGTTCCTTCTTCTAGCAAGGCATCTCATGAACAGCTCCACTTGTGTTAATAAGTCTGATAAGATGCACAATTCTTCCTCTGAACTGCAAAATCAGCTTTTTCTAAACATTTGACTGATTTAAAAAGCAGGCACTGGACTTCTGTCCCAATTTAGATGGTTTAGTAAGCAAAATAAGGATCTCTACAGAATGTAGAACAGGAGAATTCCCAGCTGCATGCACCAACCATTACATGCAAGTCTGGGAACACACTTTGCCTCTCTAAAATATCCTCAACAACACAACACTAAAGAAAGTCATGAAAGGAAGTAGCACAGATAAAAATTAAGTGCTACTAGAGGATAAATTTTATCTTTAATTAATCCTTATTACTGTCAGTAGTAAAAAAATCCCTGTCAATTGCCTTTTGTTTTTAATAATACTTACCACTGCTCCTTGTTTGACACAGTAGCCAGCTTTGATAATGGCATTATCTGGGGGATGCTTAGCAGCAAAATAAGGAAGGTGACTTTGTGACCTCTTCAAATAATTCCTGTCAGCCCCTTCACTGCCCTCACTGACTTCTTCTTTCTAGAAAAAACACAGGAAAGTTCAGAATACTCTCAAGTTTTTTTATTTTTCTAAAGGTCAAGGCATAGCTATAGTAGTTACAATAGGAAATAACTTTGTCATGCCATGCTCACAAATCTCATTTCCAAATTGAAAGAACAAAATATTCCAACTGATTTCCAGAGACAACTGAGATTCCCCAAAGGCTGAGTCCTTGCAAGCTGCTCTTAGAAACTAAACCAAGAATGTGCTGAGTACTTTCAAATAATATTGACAAACACTCAGTAAAAAAATGGTACAGATTTAAACTCATGCATGTATTTAGTGCAAACTTGTAACATGGGCAAAACACTAGAGGTGGCTACAGCTAACAAAAAGTTATTTCTAGAACTACAAGACACAGAATTCACCACCTTTTTTAATGCATTTTGGGAGCATACATATCATTTACATGATATTCATCTAATCTGTAACTATTTTCATCTCAGGAAACTTTCAGCAAGAGATTCAGTTCTATCTTTAGCACTGCACAGATTCTACTTCCATAAGCTTATCCAGCCTCTCAAACTTTTTTCTCACTTTTCCTTACAACTTCTTCCTCTTTTTTTCTCTTAAAGGGGCAGAACTTCATCACTCTTAACACCAACAATTAATTTCACACAGACAAAGTATTATTAATATACTAACAGGTATGTGTGAGCAAAAAAAAAAATCGGTACTCAAGCAAATCTTTAAAATCTTATATAAAGGGAATAAAATCCTCAGAACCTCCACTCAGTATAATAAAAGGTGCATATAAAAGTACATCTTTGTGTGTCAAATATTAACCCACTTGTTTGGAGGGTGTTACCTGGGTGGGTGTAATGATGGGAACACCACCAACAATTTCTGTCCTGTAAGAGACTTGCTTCTTTCCACCTGGGCTTTCAGCTTGACGATTTGCATTATCCATTTGGCAGAGAGGATCAGACTGCTTTGGTACCTGCAGTTGGAATGTGAGAATTGACATCAGTTTCATGAAGAAAAGCCAAAAGCCCTGAGCATTACTCAAGAATTTTGAGGCATTTTCAGCAGGATTTAACAAATGGTCACTAACTGTAAAAGGCTAAAAATGGCTTATACAAAAATTTGTTGTAATGACTATGCTTTAGTGCTCCAGAGGAAAGTGGTGCCAACAAAGACATTTCAGTGCATGAAATCAGTTGCAAGCTTTGAAGATTAAGTGCATCACTGAATCTTCACGAAGCACTGAGAACTGGTTCTTTATTTTTCAGCTGCTTTCAGTTTTAGTAAGAAAGTGGTGGAGATGCCCCAGTGCCTGCAGAGCCAGCACAGCAAGGCCATAAACACTGGGACTTTGGTCACACAGGGTGTCTGACCACTGTGACATTTGTCCTCACATGTACTTGGCATGAAGATTGTGTTACTGCCCCCATTAATCATACATGTATTGCTAAATTCTGGCCAAAGTGAGCCTGCCTACCTAACTATCAGTAACTATTAGATAATTCTCTCAAATGTGCAACTAAGGGCATCAAAATTCCACATGAATTTGATTTCCCTCTAAGTGTTTTGATCTAAAAAGTTTACTCAGTCTCCTGAGTAAACTTGTTTAACCTAAGAAATGCAGTGACTACAAGACCTTTTTCATTTCTAATCTCCTTCACCTCTAATATTAACATAGCACATCTGAAGTGACTTCAACAAGAGGAGATCAAGTCTCACACCCAAATACCTCACCCAGCAACCTACTGGGTATTTACAGAGGACATCCAAACTCCTTCAGAAAGAAGGACACACAAATTGTCCATCCAAGACTGTGACACATTCAGAACTTGGAACTGAACTGATCTAGACAAGAAAGCAAAGCTACTTTATAGTCTGTGATTCAAGTTCCTGTGCCCAGGAGTGCTCATTTTACAAAATGCAGCCTGCAGGGAAGTACAGACAGTGCTGAGAGCAGATGTCAGCCTAGGACAGTGTCCTGCTGGCCACCCCTCTGCCAGGGACTCCATCCCCAGCCAAGTCCAGCACTGAAGGATAAGTGAGCCTCAGCCTTTGCAAAGCAGGGTTTGCAGCTACAGCTTTGTGGGCAAGTGCTTCAGCTGTCACAGACTCCTACTGAAAATGCTGCAGACCAAGCCCACAGCCACCTCCTCACACAAAGGCATTTTCAACCAGCACTCAACAACGGGTACACAGTGTGCTAGGCTGCAGAGGCTCACAGTCATTCTGACATTATCAGCACTCAAGAGGACTAAAACATGCAATGAGTCTTGGAGGATTACAATCTGCAGCAAGTAATGCTCATATTAAAATAATTGAGTGATCTTAATTATTTGATTCAATAATGGGCTTTACTTAATACTGTACTCGAGCTGTTCAAAGCCTTGTTCCTTCAAAGACAAAATACTAATGATTTCACCAGCCATCTCAAATGCAAGCTAAACAGATGATAAACAGCAATCACTCTAAATTGATGCAATCATTTATTCATTTATTCACTTAATTTCTTCAACTGGGAACAGCTCAGGCCTGGTTGTGGTGCATCCTCTTTATGAAAAACCCAAGTGAGAAGGCTTTGTGCTTCTGTTTTTTTAAAATTTTTTATTAGCAGTAGCATTTTTATAACTGCAAAGAATGGGCTGTATTAAAACAGTGCAAAGAACTCATGTAAACATCCACAGATAACCCAAAAGTGAGAAAGTGACTGACAACAAACACAAAAGTGTGCACCCATGCTCAGAACCCCTTCTTTGTCGGGGTGTGCTCTCAGAAGTGCTCACTGTCATCACTTCCCCAAAACTGGAGAAAATAAAACCATAACTTCTGCCTCCTGAAAAGACTGAGATAACACGTGGGGGTTTCTATCATGAGATAACAACTTGTCCTGGTACAACCCAGAAAAGAAATTTAACATTTACCAGAAGAACCATCAATGCTTCTTTGCATGGATGTTACTCAAAATAAGGAGAGAGCCTTTGGAGCTTGATCAATATTTTCGTGATAGTTTAAGAAATACCAAATTTTGACAGCAGGTAAAAGTATGTGTATCTTTTCATTGCTTGCTGGATACTTCAAATAATATTAAGTATGCAAAGTTAATTTTAAATTATTAGAAAAAAAATCCTAACCTGTAATTAAAAACAGAATCTTTTGTCCAATTTCCAAAAAGAAAGTTAAACTCAAATTTAGGGGGAGTTCTCTACAGTTTCTCCAAGTACTGCAAAGTCAAGCCAAGACTTGTTTGTGGTGATAGAAACTGGAGGCAAAGGTTACATTTAAGCACCTTGAGACAGTCACCATTTGAAAGCACTGCTAAAGATCAACTCAACCACTTACTGTGATTTTGGTAGCTTTGTTCAGAACATTTACCCATTCAACTAGGTCCTGCTGATCATTGGCTTGTAGAAAGTATTTTCTCATCCCTGCATTCATAACTGTTAAAAACCATTATGAAAAGTTAACAACACTGAAATTTAAGAGCAAACTTAATATCATTATGAAAATATTTGAATTCAGATGAAAATTCCATTTAAAGAATTTAAGTGGTCTGCTGTGTTTCGTTTTAGGAAGTCATCTTAAGGCACATAAATCCACTTGATTGCTTCATTCTAAAAAATAGTAATTTAAGCTCTCCACTTAAATGGCATGATACAAACTTTGAAAATTGATTTTTTCTGACATAGAAATGAAGTCTTGAATTTTATCAAAATATTCTACAGTTCCATTTCCTCTTTCTCAATTTCCCCATGCAACAAGTCTTATACCTGGGGACTTCTACAATTCCTCCTTTTAATCCTCTGCCCAGAATCTGTTATCCTTTGTGACATTACAAACATGACTGTGGTCACTGATTTACTTTTTAATTTTTTTTTTTTAATTTCTGGGAAAATCAGTATTAATTACTAAGTATATGATGCACAGGACCAAACAACTTTAAGACAGCTACAACACAAATATTATTTTACTTTAGTGACTTGGCAGAGAAACATATTTTAATGAGTTTATATCTCTACCTCACAGCCCCTGGCATCCTTTATCCAAAAAGAACAAAGACATTTCAGTGTAACAGCAAAAAAAAAAAAAAAATCATGGCTAATTCTTGAAATAGGTTTTACAGTGATTAAAACCATCTGAATATAAAGACAGTAAATTTGTATTTTTCCTCTACCAAGTATGAAAACTCTTTAATAAATTAGAGATATTTAAGCCAGCATCTTGGATCACTAAGGTGTTTTAGAGCTGGCCCACTGACAGGAGAAACTTTACAAGTGCTGAGGACAAAGCACAGATGTGCAGAGGAATCTGTAATCTGTAGATGGCACTGAACTGACACACCAGGTACTTGCCTAAACCAGGAGGAGCTTTAGGATTATTTAAAGCTTCAGTAAATTTTAAACAAATTTAAACCTAGAAGGCACCCCAATATTTTTTTTTTTTTGTGCAGCAACAGAAGCTGAAATTTGACTTAAGAGCATTGGCTGAGAGTATTTTTAGATCAGTTAAATCAACTCTTTCATCAGTAAAACAGATTTCAATAGTTAAATTTCTTGTCTTCCCAGCTGACAGGCAGACCACATTTCTGAAAACAACTGTCATTACTTATTAATGCCTCAAAAATTTCAGACATCTGAAAAAACACCTCTCACCTACTCCTCATTAAGCTGCAATATGAAAAAACACAAAAACACCTTATGAGGAAGCCAACATTTCCATCATACTAAAGAAGAAAGTGAATACAAGGTATTTTTTAAACACTCCCAGCTGTAGCTGGTAGCAGAACTGCAGAACATTATCCCTGTTCCAAATGTCTGAAGAAGGCACCTGATGCACACAGCACAAGTCAAACTCACCAAAACAGAACTCTGCCTTTGGCCTCAGCTTCGTTGCATCGCTAACCTAGAAGGGAAATTAAAATTATAAATGTCACAAAATGCACATCAGATATCACAAGTTTTATTCTGTTTCAAGGGGGTAAATTCAATGATTAGCAGCACAGCAAGGTGGTTCAGGCATAATGACAAAGAGAACTAAAACAAAAATGAAAGACAAAAAAGGAAGATGGGAAGATGCAGTATTGACAACAAAAAGTGCAAAGGAAGAACAAGAAATGAGCAGAAAGACAAGAAAAGGTAAAGTATTTTTCTCCATTTATTTGTTAATGCAGTATCTGCTACAAATTTAACCATGGAAACTTCTTAGTTCACAGTTCCCTTTCAGACATATTTAGAACTAACTGTACACACAGTGTGAAGGACTAAATATATTTTAGAAATTTTTCTGTCCTGTCTACTCCAAGTAATTATTACTTGCAAGGTATCACACCCAAAGACATCTTCCCCTTCATAAATGACCTGTCTTTTTGCCAAGACTAATGGGAAATTGAATACTCATAAAGAACTGAAATGTCAATTTTATGAGCACAAAGAGCTGCTGTTTGAAATCACTAGACAAACTTAGACAACACAGTAATTAATCTGTTCTTATTTTAACCTGAAGCTATTGAAGTGTTTTAACACTTCTCTAGTTCAGGAGTATCACAGAAGCAAAAGGAGTAAGTGGCATTTATATTTGTCTGAAGTTGAGGCCCTTGGTAGTTACCACCAAGAATTTAATGAGTGTCTCACATATTAATTATCTCACCTTTGAAATATAGGTAAGTTTAATGGCCCCAACAGGTGGAGATCCAGAGGGAAGATTCTGAAACAAATCACATATGTTACAAAGTGAAACTAGTTTATTCTCATGCCACAATCAGTGTTGATGCATAAAAAGCAAGTAATGCCACAAACAAAAAGAAAATCCTACATATTTTTATAGACAATGCACAATGTACGCTTGAAACAGGATCTAAACTACTTGTTTATTATACACACATCTGTTAACTAAAAACAGAAAGACTGCTAGAAACAATACAAATAGTAATTGTTTCAGAGGTTTATGTATTTTACTAGAGGAAAAAGGATTCTTGTGGCTCTGCATCCAGGAAATCCGGAAAGAATACTTTTTCCTTAACAGATGTTGGAGTCTCTTGTACTTTGACCAGGGCAGGAGGAAGGGACAAGAAGTGACATTCATCTATTATGCCAGATACTTCAAAGGCCATCTCACATATTTTCCATTCACTTCAGGGATTTAGGAAGGCCTTCACATAGTTACAAGAACTCTGCAGTTCTTCAAAATTACTGCAGTGGAAGAAAATCAAGAAGTTTCTTCTCTTGCAAGAAACCCTTTCATTTGTGCATGTAAAATAAAAGGCCTAACCTAGGCCTGGGTGTGCACTGCAAATATCATTAAGTCTTAAAACTTCTGAGGAACTGCAATTACTACAGCACTTCAAGATTTTGTCCACACGCCCTGAATTGCTTCTTTTCACTCAGATCAAATGTTTGAAGCCTGTGTTACTTGCAGAAATTCTTTTTCTCCTCAGCGAGAACTGCTAAATGCTTCAGTCACAAGTCACATCCATCGAGCTGCACCTCATTTACATTTTGTTTTTGCTGGTTCCTTTGAACAGCAGACTGATGCTTTTTAACTCTGCTGCTCCTGGCAGAAGGGTACATGGATATTCTTCTGGCAGGCAGCTGTCAGCTGACCTGGATCCTGTGCTCAAACCTTCAGCAATTATCTCTTCTTGCCTCTGCTAGGAAACACAGGGATGCAGGCACATTGTAAAAGCAGCTTTTTTTTTTTCTAAAGGCTGCTCTCCATGCCAATGGACACAAGCTGTCCTCACTCATACACCATCCATGCTGGACTGCAATTGCAGGGTTCATTAAAAATTACTTTTCAATGACTGATTCTATTGAGGGAAAGCAATGTGTAATGCAAGGAAAACCACACACTACCACGTAAGGTTAAAGGTGAACAAAACACCAGGGTGTGTGTGATTTGGCTCATCTGGTTATATTAACCTGATTTACAATTATTTCATTTACACAATGATTTTTTTTCCCCAGCTTCCAGGTCCACGACACTAAACCCCACTTTGCTTTTGCGAATTCGTTAGAAAATCCAGAATTGAGACAAACTCCTGGCAGGACCAGCTCACCTGTGGGTTATCCATGTACCACACCAGGTTGTCCTCCTGTGTGTCCAGGATGAAGTACCGCCGCAGGAATTTCCCACTATTCTCATTTTCCTCAATGTCTAAGAAACCACAGATGCGATTCTGGCGATCCACATAAGGCATTTCTGACCCTGGACATCACACTGCACAACAAAAAGCACAGGAGGTAAGCAAAGTTCCTTGTTGCTAATTTTAAGACTGCTCGGTGCATGACATTTTGAGCAGTTTCAATCAGTAGCTTCAAGAAGTTTCTATGGGAGGGTAAGTGAAGCGTAGCTGCTCCCCACACCACCACCACCACTGCATTTTCAGAAAGGACTTTCGTACTTTGCAGTGTGTATTTAGCAGATCCAACAGCCTAAGTGTAAAGTTACAAGTGGGAAGCAGCAGATGAGCATCAAGACTTTGACAAGATCACTGAAAAAGAAAGGTTCTCCTTCACAACATGCACGAAATTGAGACAGCAGTGGGGGTTACACTTCCTCCTTTGACATTGCCTCTCACGGCCAAGAAAGAATCTTTAGGAGCTCCACTGCCCACTGCAATTTTTCATATCTAGCTTATGCAAAAGCAATAAAAAAGCTTTTAGAAACATTGTTCTCATTTTTCTTCTCTCCTACAAAAAGCACTTCACGTCTAGCTCTGTCTAAGAAGACATCTTTTCATTCTTATACATTAAATAGGAAAAATGAAGCTGTATGTGCACTAACAGTGATGTGAACACTCTCTGCTCATGGTACTGAGCTCTAAGTGCACCAGGCTTTTATTTTGGCTTTTGGGGTCTTTTTTTTTTCTTTTTAAATTTGTTCTGCATTAAAAAAATTCAATTACATCTGCATTGTGCCGACCTATTACCCTCTTACCATTCACCTTTTATGGATCTGCCTTTTGCATCATGGGTTTTGCTTCCTTTTATTTTATGGGACAGTCATTTTACTTTAAGAGCCAGTCTTGTAAGACCAAAGATAAATTTGCATACTCATCTAAAAATGATAAAAATCAGGTTGATGCCAATCTTTCCCAGGGCAGGGAAAAAATGATTCAGTCTTCACATTTTGTTACAAAATTCAGAAATAGTACAGATCCAAAAATACTAATGTAAGACACAGAAGGTCTAAGCGCTTCACATTTTTCATAATTTTCCAACTTTTCCAGCTTTAACTGTAATATGGAAGCTTCATTTTAGTATTTCTTTAAACTCTTTACCTTTAGTATTTGAGGTCACTTGATTTAAATACACTTACATACACATACAATGAGAGAGACACCTGATAATTATTTGTAGTTAGCTATTGATACACCACACCAAAACATGAGACAGTTTTTCAAGTGCTGTTTTGGGGAAAGAATCAGTGTTTATTTTAGGGACTCTGATATCCACATTTTTTGGGGGGGGGTGGGGGGAAGATCAATATACAAACATGTAAATGAATAATTGTATTTACAGCTGTCATTCTATAACTAATTAGAACACAAGCAAATTTTTGACTCAATCACTTTGAGAAGCAGTTTTTTAAAAGTCTGTCACCAGCAACAATGGTTTAAATATGCAAAGGTTTATTCTTCAATAAAGTAAGAAAATTTACTAAGGTAATCTAGATTTTCTTGGTGTGCTCCTCACAATTTAAATATCACAGATCTAAGTCAAGTTCTGTAACCAAGTTATATTTATAAGGACCACAAAAATAAACACTTGAGCACTCAGGACAGTATCATTATTTTAACAAACATTCATGAGTAATTCAATGGAGGCTCTTGGGATCACTTCACACTGAAGCAACATCTCCCTATAAACATCGAGGGCAAGCTCAAGGGTAGCTGTTCTCTAAATTACACCTCTAATCTGGCAGAACTTGGCATCACACCTTGTTTGCATTGAAATGAATACAAAAATTGCCATTTATCAGTATTGCCCTAATTTGTACCAGGTGGTTCTTCAACAAGATCATCCAGCATTTCCAGGACACCCTTTAGGCCTCATATCAATAGCTTATGAAGCCCAGAAAAGCCCTGTGCTGAAAAAAAAGCAAATATTGGTGGCTGGTTTCCTGTCTGAGCAGACTTACAGCTGTGTTCTCTGCAGATGTGAAGAAAATGGAACAAGGAAAACTTGTTTTTCAAACAAGATCCGGATTGATTAAAAATCCTTGAATAACACCAAATGAATTTTCAAAGCACTTTCCACTCATAAGAGAATCTATGTTTCAGAAAACCTTTCAAGGAAAATGAAAGGAGGATGCTCATAATGCTCCCTTATGAACATACAATTAGCTAAAGCTGAACTACTCCAATACTTGAATTTTTTTTTCCAGGGCAAAAAACAAAACTCAGAAGCTTTTTCTCATTTGTCAGTAAACTAATTCTCAAAGAAGGAAAAAAAACCCACCCAAACACAAATTAATAAAGATTCTCTATTTCAAAATACTACTAGCTAATTTCTAGCCTACAAAATGATACTTTTTGCACCTACTCTATGCTCTAATGAAAATACACCATAAAGTAACACTAATGTTAAAATGTAAATTGTATAACTGCTGTCTTCTGCAAATTAGTATAAAATTCCTCATGGGATTACAGACCTCTACAAAGAAGAAGAGACAAAAAGACCCAGCCTTTGACTTCATAATAAATTGAAATGTAACACAGTATCATATAACTGTTTTCCATTTTTAAAAGCCTGCTTCCACCCATTACACCTTGGCAAGATTCCCCTGTAAATTAATAGCAATTCTATTCAACCTTCATTAATGAACCACAATTTGCAATGCACATTAAAAAAAAAAAAAAAATCAATTTGTGCCTTTCTTCCAGTTACTAAAGAGACTGAACACATGACAAAGCCACCACCATGATCTCCTTCCTGACAACTCTAGACAGAGCCAAAAAGCATTGATGGAATTGCCATGATTCATACAAGAAACTGCAGAACTCTAACTCAGCATAGGAAATCTGTCTGGAAGACCCCTAGCCTAAGAATTCATCAGAACTTCAACTTAAAAATGTCTTCAGAACACAGATCATGTCTTGCAGAGATGAGATTTTCCATTAAATTATTTGAAGCGATCAGGAAACAAAAACCTCCAAGCCTGTACATTTTACAGCATTATTACATGCACCCTTAGTTATTTTCTGCAGGACAGTGCATTAAATCTTCTAGAATCAAGCATTATAACAGATTATAAGTTCTTAGTAAGGCTGAAGGCACCAAACCTGTTACAGACCATATACAACTTCATTTTATTTTGCTTTCCCTCCCTGCAGTGGAGATGTGGGTCAATGACACTGTGCTACTCCAGGAAAAACATCCCAGTGGCCCATTTCCTCCTGGCTCTTGCCACAGTCCTCCAGAAACAAAGATGTTCTTGCAAAGCCATTTTGTGGTGTATAGTAACACTCTGTAAGAACTCCCAGCTCCTTGAAATTCTTTCCTGGAGGGCTGTGTTACAATGCAAAGAGGAGGTGTCACTTATTTTTGAAGCCTTACATCCCTCTTTCCAGCAGCAGGGTACTAATTTAGGAGGTCCATACCTCACCAGCCTAGCTTCTCTCAGATTTCCCCTCTCCCTCCTCTTTTCCTCTGAGGTACAACACACACTGACATTCCCCAACATTTATATCCCACACTGAGGGCTGCCTGGCCTCCTGGGCACCACTATAAATAAAAATCCCAGATCACCTTCCCCAGTGTCGCTGGAAATGCATGACTGCACCAGCAGGACCTGCAGAGGCACACGAGCATCTCCTCTGCACCATTTATAACACGCAGCTCCAACTCTCCCACATTAATTCCTATTTTTAGCTTCCCACCAGCACCTGTTCTTGACTTCACCTCCATTACAGATTGCTTGCAGCCTTCCTATCTTCAAGTACAAAGTCTAGACAAGACTCAAGTGAGGTGCCAGATAACATTTCTATGGCCCAGTCTCTCCCTTGACTTGATTTCTACAGGTAGGTCCAACTGTGGACCACTGGCTGAATAAAGCAAGTGGAATTCTGTCTTCATGAAAACACCATGCAATAGGCTTTGCACTAAGAGCTTGATTAAGAAATACAAGAATGGGACTTAATACCTCTTTATTTTACATGTCTTTTCCCCAAGCTTTGGGTAATATTTTATTACTTTTATTTTATAATTTTGGGAAATATTTTATTACTTTTATTATTTTGGGTAATGTTTTATTACTTTTATTTCTTTAATTTAGATGAACGGTTCTACTTCCTGCTTTTTAACATTTGGAACTTTGGATTTAACTCAGCCCAGGAGATGACTTTGGGGTTCTTTTTCTATCAGCTAGGAAGATTAAGAAACATCCATTACCTACTTACTCATCCCTATGAAATGAAGAACAACATTCATACACCTCCACTTGATAAATATAAAATGATGCCATGAGTCATGCCCACCCCTCCTCCCCAGCTCTCTTTTTAAGCTCTGCTGTTTACAGCAGCTCCAGCAGCACAAAGGGAAGGTAAAGCAGCATCCCCAGCCATCTCCAGTCTTTCCTGCAGTTCCAGGGACAGCTTCATTAGTGAGGGCTCCTGGCTTTTGCCTAAGCAATTACTCTCAGCTTCCTGCTGTAAATCAGCTGCTCTCCAGCTGGTCATCTCTTTTACTGACCATTTAGTGCCTCCCCAGGGGAAGGGATGAGTTCAGACTGTCCTGCTTATCCCCCGAAGAACACTGCAGTGAAAGCTTTCCTTCTCGTGTACATCCAGGGCAAGGAAAGGGAGCAGGGAGGGGGAAATTCCAACCCTGAGACAAGCAGCTCAGAGCAGCCTCTGAAAACAAGGCACATAAATCTTCCAGAGACAGTAGTTCAAACCTCTTTTTATTTCCTTGAAAACCTTCCAGCACAGGCAGCCCACCAGAGAGACAACTACTACTATGAGACAATCCTGTAAATCCCTGCTCACCTTTGATACAGCTTCCAAAGTACCAAAAACATAAAAAAACCCCCCACAAACAACTAATCCAGGAGCTGGAGAGCTTGACTTGGCTGCAATTCTTTTGACAACAAAAGATAATTCAGGACTGATGGATTTAAAATTACAAGCTCAGTGTTTTAATTTCCCAAAGATCCTCCACTGCCTCATTTTTGTCCTGGAGGGCATAGCAGACATTGGATACTTCTGTTAACAGATTTGCCAGCATCCTCTGACACTGTGATCAACTTTTTAACTACATCTAAAAATGAGATCTGGAAGTCTCCACAATACGCCGCTCCCTAAATTCAGATTCCCGTTCTAAAGTAGTCAAAAAGGAGGAAAAACCAGCTGCAAAAGGCCAGTATTAACTGGAAAACAATTCCTAAGCACAAATCAATTTTCCAAATAAAAAAATATTTAGTACAAGTGGCATTGACCTCTCCTATCCCTGACCAAACTGAGGAATGTCAGAAGATACATCCCTCCCCAGCACTTAATCCAACTTCGAAGCAGAGCACAAAATAGAAAAATCATGGTTGCAGTGATGAATCATCTAACAAAACCAGCAGCCTTATCTTGAACTTCAGTCTTATCCAGTGGTGATTCTGTGTTCAAAATGCTGAGCAGCTGTTTTCCAGGAACACTTGTTAAATCAGGGCAAGCCAACCACTCCCATCTCTTCCAGTGCACCTCAGCCAGTAAAATTATTCATTTTATTCAATACTATCTTCTAATGTTACTTTCACCTCAGGAAAAAAAAATCTATATGTTCTAAGGGAAATCTGGAGTTCTATGGAAAATGTTCTGGAGTTATCTGAATCCATCATTCCCTGGCCTATTTCAAATACTGACCTACAAGTTCCATGATGGAACAGGTACTTCCTCCAATATTTCTGCAGAAATTTCTCTAAGTGATGTTTCCTGTTCTGAACAGAACTATTTTCCTCCATTTTAAGGTATTTGCAATAGCAGCCAAAGGCTTTGGGATATGATGGAATGAGGAAATGCATTGCACAGGATGCAAAACTCCTCTCTGTCACTGATATTTTAAGTCAAAACAACAACAACAAAAAACCACCCTCACCTATTAATGGTTTTTGCCCAGCTAAAACAATTATTTTAATTGTCCCTCTAAATGCACTGAGCTAACACAAATAAAGGGAACCATCCTGTGCAACAAGGCCATTATAAAAAACGCTCTTGAAATTAATCCATTAATAACTTATGAGTGATGACCAGCTTACAAGGCAATGAAGTAAAATAACAAAGCTGAGAGACAGTGACAGAATATGTTCAATAACACAAAGTCTTTACAACAGTCAGATGTAATTTTCATCACTTTATATTAAGCCTCTGGATAATACAGTTACTCAAAAAGGGATATAACCAGAGATAAATACAATAAAAGAAAACAAAATATAGTTACTCTAATTCACTTTGACTTTTATCTCACACAAGCCTCAAAACAAGTTTTTAAATGCTAATTAAACTCAGTTGCATACTAGTTAAAATCCTTAAAAATGCATGTGCAGAGTTGATTCATATTTACAATTTATTTTTATCAGCCTTTTCAAAATTTTAAATAAATGCCACCTACAAAACTCCAAATATGAAAATTAGGTCCCTGTTCTCAAAGATGCTTACATGCTCAGTCTATGGAAAGTGTCCATTCACGACAACCAAAACAAATTAAAAATTAAGCAGGAAATAACCACATTACTTATTAGGATTACTTATTATTACCAGTTAGTCATTAGAAAAAACCCTGTTTAATTTCAATAATAAACTAATAACTGCTTCATCCAGGCCAACCACTCCAAGCACTTGAATTCCACACACTCCCAGCTATTTCAAATTCCCATCTGAATCAAACTACAAATCCTGGTGAAGCTTATTTGACCTTAGGAAGTCCAAAACAAAAAGAAGGTGAGGCTGGTTGAATAATGAATTTTGCCATTTTTGAGCCAGTCTTGCTGATTTTCACTCAGAATCCTGGGTCTAAACTCAGCAGTACAAATAAACATAGATCTTCCTGGGAAGTATGTAAGAAATGGAAAGGCCAGCTGCTTAGGAAATCAGCAGTATCTTCAGTTTTCACAGAATACTCTCAGGCTGTTAAAGAAAGGGCTGGAAATAAAGTGATTTTTCAGTTCATTTCAATATCAAATAATGAAAAGAACATTATCGGGTAAATATGAGAGATGATTTGACCTCTTTTACAGATACAAAAGGATTTAATGAAATCAAAGCACACAAAGTAACTGTTTATCAATTTTGATTTTGTTGATCTGATTTAGCAAATTCAATGCAGAATAAAGAAAAATGCAATGGTTCACCTACATTAAAACTTTGGTAAAGAAAAAAATCATTGCTGTTTAATTTTCACCTAATTTATTTTAATATTTACAGTACAGACTCTGTTCATTTCATTGTATAATCCACCATGTGGGTCAAAATTCCCTCTACTGCAAAGATTTGCTATTTCCTCCAGAATCCAGCTCACTTGTCAGTTATATCAGAACTACACAAGGATTTCCAGAGATTAGGACTAATCTCAAAGCTCTCCAGTAAGTGCAAGTGCAGTGAAAGCTCTTTAGGAAGAACAGGGCTTTGCCTGTCTCACATAACAGACAGACAAATGTGCATTTACAGATGCACAGCTCCTGTTTACCAAGGTGGGAGAGGAAAATTAAGCTCATCAAATGGCAAAGTTTTTAGGACATCACCCTCCCCCCCTCTTTTTTATACACCTTAAATTAAGAAAATCAACCCCCACTCTGGCACATTTAATAGAAGTCTCACCCAACACGCAGATAAACCCCACAAAGTGAAAGTTGCTCTGTTTGTAGCACAGTGCCACCTCACTTGAATCACATCACTCACTGTGACTTCTCTCAGAATTCACTTCCAGCAGCCCTGAGCACAGGGAATTGTCCTCATGGCAGGCACAGCCCTGGCTGTGGCTTTCTGCCTCACCTTCCTCCTCATTTGTGGGATGACACAAACACCAGTTACTGCCCAGCTGCTGCTCTGCACTGACAAAGGTGGTTCTCAAAACCTCACTTATGGTGTGCAGGGAGAAGAACAGCCCTCCACCCACAGAATAATCCCAAAAGTACCAGGTATTGTTGTCTGACCTACACAAAGCAAGGCAGAAAAACCCCAGAAGAATCCCAAGTCCTGTGCACATCCAGCAGCCTGGAAATCCTGGCTGTACCATGAGCATGCATCGGGCTGGTTTTCAGCCTCCCACAAAAAGGCAGCAAATGGACCTCCTGAAGGAATCATGCTCCTCCACCCAAAAATCAGGGCACCAGCACAAAGCAGGAAGACAAATTACACAATAGATAAATTACAGCATCTACAGTGAACTTGATTTAAGGAAGAAACACAAGAAAAAGGTTAATGATAAAAAAATCAAGATAACCAAACCCCAAAATCCTGAATCAGCAGACACACTTTTAACATCCTTTAAGTGACCCAACCTTCCAGCACTGCTGCACACACAGGCATGGTCTCTACCAGACATAGGAATAACTTGCCAGCTGAATTCTTAGCCCAGCCTCAGTTGCCATTTGTCATTTTCAGCCTCCCTAAAGAGTTAACCAACATATTGAACAACATCTTTTGAAGTGCGGTTTTAAGAGCACTGCTCACTCTTACAACAAACCTGGCATGTAACTGTTTTAGTGCTTAACAGAAGAACACTTAATTAAGTCACTAGTCTGAAACAAGTTCCAACACATTTTCTTGGACATGGGATGTAAATGTGGTGGCTACCAAAGCACCCAGGGAGAGCATACACATCAAAACAATAACATATTAAATGCATGAATTTATCACCTATCTGTCAGTATACAGAGACTGTTCCTGGGAGTGTTGACTCTCAACAACAAAAACATGTTTGCAAAGCTTGGTAATTGCTGTCTAGTCTACATTTTCAATTTATAGCAATGACAGTGCCCTATTTTCACCAGAAAGATTTTAAATTCAAAATACTTTCAACTCTGTAACATGAATAAAGACACTGCTCACTAGAGGTGGCAGCAAATTCTTTTTCCTTTTGGGGAGTGAAGAGGCAGAAAAGCCCAACCTCTTTCACATGAAAAGTCAGTAAATCAGGCCCAATTTAAGAGATTCTGCTTACCATGCCAGCAGAAAAAATGAGCTAAATTGATATCTAAAACATCTGGATGCAATGGCTAGCTAGAATTAAAAGCATCTTCAAGAAGAGAACAGCCAACAAAGGAACAGAGAGAGTTTTGCTACTGTCCCCTGTGTGGCAGAACCATAACATAAAAGATTTACATGTTTGTGTGGGTATTTTAAGCATTGTTTTAAAATTCTGTTAAACAAACAAGGCCGTGCAGCGCTCCTTAAAGTTTTAAGGACTTGCTTTCTCTAAGTGACACCAGAGATTTCCAGTCAAAACCTTTTTCCCACTGTATTTTTCTGGTTTTGCTCCCCCTGCCCGGAGCCTACCCCTGGTTTTTTATCTTGGGCAGTGTCTTCAGCCTCTGCCTGACTTGCCCTGACCACTCCTGTGATGCAGAGCTGCTGCCGCTCAGCACTCTCAGCATGAGAATGGAGGGACACAGCAGCAGCTTGTCCCAGGCCACACAGGAAGCTTTTTGGCAAAACAGTGAGCTGAACCTGTTTCCCAAGTCCCAGAGCAGCAACCTCACTATTGAACCACCTTTCTTCTACATAAAATACCTGAAACTATTCAGATTTTAAGGCAAAGGCATATGTTCAAACCTGAAAACTGTTTAAACTGTTGAATGCCACAAATGTCTACCAGACCTGCAACTCCCTACTTGTGCAGATAACATCTGCTAAGATTAAGTGGCTCATACAGTTCTGCACCAGAAAGCTTAATAAGTTCCTTCTCCAAGATTAAAGAAACACCTACACATTCTAGATGCTTCTGCAAGTCCCTGGAGGGAGAAAATGCTGCTTAGTGCTGAGACAATGAACCAGCTTCCTTCCTCAACAGCAACAAAACCCTGCTGCTTTACCTAGCACTGAGAGGAAAGTGATATTTATAGAACTGAGCCCTATACCAACACGTACCTAAATACTGTTAGGGTACAGCATGCATCGAGATGACCTTAGACCTATATATTTTCAAAGTTCTAATTTGAAAGATTTCAAGAGCAGGAAAAAATTTGAAGCAGCTCAGCCACATCCCTCCATTCCAATTCATTTCAGTGATTCTCTGCATTGAAGTACAACTTCAAAACCTGAACCATTCTTGTCACTCAGAGCTCTTCAGCAGGTGACTTTTTTAAAGCTGTTACATTACTTTCATATGTCAAATAAGCTCACTAGGATTATGATATTTAGGTTTCTTATATAATTTTATTAATCACCGACAGCAATGCTTCTAGCCATGTCCCATTGCCTTTAGTTTCAAAACCAAAAGAATACATGCACTGACTGTTGTTTCTTTATATATAATTTCCTGATGACTTCTTAAGCACTTGTTCCATGCTGTAAAAATGTTTTATGCTAAAGCCAGTGACTTAAATTCCCATTTTGGCACTGAAGTAACTTACTATTCTGTATTTTCATGCAATTATACAACTGCACAAAGGTTCACTTGGCTGCAAACCCCAGTAAGTATTTTCTAAGACTGTTCCTATTCTTCATAATTATCAGTGAAAAAAAAAAAAAAAAACCCTGCCAAAACCCATCTTGCAAGACAGATAAGTGCTCTCATATCACAAGCTATTGTTTGTCTAAACACTGATGCAGAGCTGGATACATCCAGAAGCACAGCAGAGCATGCAAGGAAAATTCTCATTAGAACATGTACTCACTCCCCAACACTGCTGGTTTGCTGCACTTTGGAGGAACTGCATTTACCATGATAAGTGTCAGCTTAAATAACCAGGAACAGTCAGTAATAAAGACATCGATGGAATTCTAAATCTACTAAAATAGATTAAGAATTTTGCAGGCCTGGCACTTTGGGCTACATCCAACCCTGCACTGGAGACTGTGTTACAAGCAGAGACCTGTTCTCATTTCAGTAATGTCCTCAAGTTCTTTCTAATCTGTTACAGTCAATAAAAACTGACTTCTGCACTTCCTCTCTTCTACACCAACTCTCTGACATGCTGTCAGCCTTTATTTGAGCTGAGATAGCTCTGCTGCCTTCTGGAACAAGCCCCAGCTACCTGCAAAAAATCTCTTTTCCTGCACTCAGGTCTCTTCCTCCTGCACATGCCTTCTGTATTCCCCATGTGTGTGTCTGTCTTCTGTCACTCAGCTACTACTCCTGAGGAAAAATAAATACAGGAGGAGAGGAGGAGGAAGAGGGGGGAAAGCATGAAGATGCTGCCCGCCTGTTTTCTTTATACTTTTTATACTATTTTCTTTATATATAATGATTCTTCTTTGCCTATCCTCTGATTTGTATGAAAGCATCTGCTCCCCTGAAACATCTCAGCACTGCACTACACCTGCCAGTGACCCACTGAGCATATTCTGCTTTAATTTCACCCTTGAAATGCAGAGGTATGCCATGGAACATGAGGCCAAATGTAGTTTTAAAGCAGAGAAATAGCTCAAGGAAATAGATATGCCTTTAGAATTTATGAATTTGGAATTAAATCTTCTACACTCACAAAATCAAATCACAACGTGTGATAACTGCAGATGGAACCCAGTGAGTCACACAAAGGTTTGTATTTTATGCAAAGCTGACTCCAGCAGTGCAGCACTCAGTGATACCCAGGGCACATCAAACCCCCCAGGTATTATTTCTTGAATTATCAATTTCTGCATCGGTGCTTGTCCATCCCTGAATTAAAAGACTCTCCTCCAAATATCAGCCAGACCCAGCATTTCTCCCTACCACAAAGAGATTTCAACCCACTTTGAATATTTCCTCATGTGACAAAGGGGAAAACTGCACTTCTACACTTCTGTGCTTCACAAACCTGACAGCTTCATGTATTGTTACTGCTGTGACTCTCTCAACTAAAAATAACAAGTAGGAGGAAACAAGACTGAATGGACCTAAAATGAAATTCACTGTTCCATAAGGCAGAGTAACTCATGAGAGAGCAAGCACTCAAAGCAACCACACACACTTCCAGCTCAGTTAGGATTGTGCTTGTGCGGCATCAAAATGAATGCAGCCCAAATATAAAAATAAAAACAAAATAACGAAACAAAACAAAAGCCAAAAAATCCTGTTGCTTTGGTTTCAACAGTGATAAGCCACTCCTCACACACCATAGGCCTCAAAACTGTAGGAGCAAATATGGCTCTGTCCTGCAGGGTCACGTATGGGATTGGGTAAGGAGAAGAGAAAATTCTTCTTTACAGACATTACAGCCTCTATTAGGAAAGCAAGGAATTTGTCAGAAGGCATCAAAAAGTTGATGCTGTTCAGCTTGTTCTATGCCTAGTAGTCTCTTTAAAAGTACTCTGCTTTGAGAAGAAGGTGAAGCATGGAGAGATGGAGCTCTTAAGAATCTAAAAAAAATTTTTAAAGATTCTACCTCTCAGCTTTACTCAGGTAACACCACTCTGCTGATGCCTAACTCAGGAGCTCAGTGTAACAAGTAACTGTTCTGCTTGATTATAAACACAATACACTGCTTAGTGAAAATCAGACATTTTTCTTACAGAAGGCCCCAAAGCAGCAGCCTGCCAGAGAGAAAACTGCTGTCTTCTCCATGCTACTTTGCAAACATTTGATGCAACATAATGCCTTTTACGAAGGTCAGGCATTTAGTTCCTCCCAAGGGAGCTGCACAACACGTATAGAATTTAAGTGTGCCCAACACACAGAGAATTTCGGTCTGCACGACGCACACATAGAGAATTTCAGTCTGCACAACGCACACGTAGAGAATTTCAGTCTGCACAACACATACAGAATTTAAGCCCGTGTTAAGTTCAGCAGCATGTCAAATGCCTATCTGGAATTTTACAGGTGATAAAAACCGCGCATATACCAACAGTGGTTACAGTTTAACATTCATTTATAGTCAAGTTATCCATTTAAGGACACTTTGGCACAGCAAATAACCAGCCCCGGTTACAGCTAAGCCAGAGCACGGCTCGGAGCGTGCCAGGAGCCTCCCCGCACATCCCTCTCCAAAGCCAAAACCAAAGCCAAAGCCAAACCCCAACCGGGCACTGCCCGCTGGCTGCCCCAGCCCCCGAGCTCTGCTGGGCACACCGGGCACTGCCCGCTGGCTGCCCCAGCCCCCGAGCTCTGCTGGGCACACCGGGCACTGCCCGCTGGCTGCCCCAGCCCCCGAGCTCTGCTGGGCACACCGGGCACTGCCCGCTGGCTGCCCCAGCCCCCGAGCTCTGCTGGGCACACCGGGCACTGCCCGCTGGCTGCCCCAGCCCCCGAGCTCTGCTGGGCACACCGGGCACTGCCCGCTGGCTGCCCCAGCCCCCGAGCTCTGCCGGGGCTCCGGGAGGCGCAGCGAGCCGAGGGGGCGGCCCGGAGCCCTCCCGCACGGCGGCTGCGGGCTGTGCCCGGTACCATCGCTGCTGCCCAGCGTGCCCGCACAGCCGAGCGGCGGAGCCGAGCAGAACCGTGACGAGCAATGAGATCACCGCTCCTCTCACCTCCGGGGCCGTGACAGCGCCCTGCCCGCGCCACCGGGGCAGCCCGCACCGCGGCGGAGCCCCCGCGCCGCCGAGCGCCTTCCAGGGAAAGCGGAAAGGAAAAAAGGAGGGAGAGGCGGCAGGACAGTGCCCTGCGCGGTCACACACCGGGCAGGCGCGGAAGGAAGGGCATCACCCGGGGCGGGACGAGCCCCACCCCGGGCCGAGGCACTTACTGGAGTGGTGGCAGTGCGGGAGCCCCGTGAGGAGAGCCGGGCGCTCCCCGGGCCCGCTCCCGGCCCCGCGCCCCGCACCGGGAACGGGCTGATCCCGCCGCCTCCGTCCGCGCTGCCGGCACCCCACTGCGCCTGCGCCGCCGCGCTGCCGCCCGCGCCACCCGCGGCCTGCTGGGACATGTAGTGCGGCGTGGGGGGGCGGGGGCAAGGAGCGGGGCGCGGGGCATGATGGGAATTGTAGTTCAATTACTGGGGGTTTACTGGCGTGTTTGATGGGGAGGCCGCAGTAGGGAGGGAAATGTTGCATATTGTGGAGAAATTCTTCTCTTTGAGCGTGGGGAGGCCCTTGCCCAGAGAAGCTGTGGCTGCCCCATCCTTGGAAGCATCCAAGGCCAGGTTGGACAGGGCTTGGAGCAGCCTGGGAGAGTGGAAGGTATCCCTGCCCATGGATGGGCTTTGAGTCCCTTCCTGCCCAATCTGATTTGTGATCCATGAGTCTATGAACTGCCATTCACCAGCCACATCATGTCTAACAGGCCAAGTGCCAGCTTCTGCACCTGGGATAGATCAGCCCTGGATGTCTGGACAGGTTCTGGAATGACACTGGCAAAGGACCAGGGGGGTCCTGGCTGGTGGCAAATTGAATATGAGGCAGCAGCACCCCTAGAACACAGCACAGTTGGCTTTCCTTACTCAAGGACATCCTGGACATAACAAGCTTTAAGGATGTAGTAAATCAAGATGTTGATATATTACTTTGCTAATGTGGCAAAAAAACTGGAGGTTGGTGTATCCCACAGCTGAACTATCTTTACCTCAGGTGAAAGCAGCTCAGGTGTTGCCTCAGAGCCTTTTGCCATCAGTCCTAGCAGCAAATGAGAATTTCTCCAAATGATGTTTAACCAGTTTTACCAGGAAGTTACTTCTTTTCTAAGCAGATATTAAATTTATACTGAAAAACTCTGTGTTTTCTGAAATAGCAACACAGATATTTTTTTTTCCTTGCTTAAAGCAGTGATATCTCTAATTATGGAAATAATTTGAACTCTGCTGCTGCCTGTAAATGCATCTTTGTTTCAAGCTGGCATGTAACAACCCTACTTCACAGCGAGACAAAAGCTGTAATCAGAGCACAACAATAAAAGCTGAAGTCAGCCGCAAACAATGCTGCACCATCCCCATGGCAACTTTTCCCTATCAAACCCCGGGGAGGTCACACACTCTGCAGCTGCACCAGCCAGAAGCTGTCCAGTTTGGACTTCATTCACGATTATTCCTACATTTTTTGGGTCATTTTTCACTTAACAGTGTTTTACTGGAGTTAATACAAGACAATTAGCAGTGGGCAGCACTACGCCTCTCCCCCACTGAAGTTCCGAAATGACATTTCTCATCCTGACAGAGCTTTAGTAGCTATTAAATGACTGCAGGATGTGTCCCGCCATCACACTGCACATGGAAGAGCCTTTAACAAAATTGTACACAGTTTGTGCACTCAAAAATCCATGCAATCAAAAGCCATTCCACACCACATGGAGACTACAGCAGCCTGCAGTCTGGTATGCCTTAACTTGCAAATATTTTCTCCAGCCTCCCACACAAGGTTTGAATAACCATGGATTCTGACAGGAGGACTCAGGAAAGGCTAAAAAGATGGTTACATTTAAAAGAAGGAGTGTATTTTATTGGAATTTGGTAGCAAACCTCATGTTGTACCTTACCATAGTTTCTATCATGGAACGCTGCTGCAACCTGGCTTTTAGGGTGGCCTAATTCTCCCAATTTAGTGAGGAGACAATCAGGTATATAAGGAACTATTTTTACTTAATCTGAGACACAAACACTTTAAAATAGCCACATTCTGTCAGCTGTGCTGTTCACAAAAGTATTTTCCTGAAATTCGCATGTGGAGAACCAAAGGATGAAGAGTTGTGAATCTTTGATGTCCAAGACATAAATACAGTTATCCCCAATGCCCCAACTTAAAGCAAAACTTGCTTTCAGTAGAAAGCTTCTCTTATTCTGGTCTTATGAACTGTAGTGGTGCAGAGGCCACTTAAAGCTCAGCTGAGCTCCCTGGCTTTGAAACAACTCAGTAATTTCAGTATTCCTCTCTGTGGAATGTGCAAATGCAACAGTTGAAAGTGATTGTGATGACAAACAGGTAAACTTTGGGTGTGAAGTGAGTGAGTGGCCCAGGGACTCTCCTGTTCTGCACTACAAAGTAGGCACACAGAGATTACAAAGGACAGAATCTATATTTTACCCCCGTCTAAAAATATTCAAGCACAAGGTCTGCACTGGCTTCTTCTCCATGCAATGCCACTTGACTTCAGTGTAGAAATTGGTCCAGAGCCCAGGATATTCCAGCAGAACTATGAGACAGACACTTATTTCCTCTCCAGTTGTCTCTATTCATAGTTTTCAAATGCTGGCAGGTATCCCCACAAAAGTCTTCATGGCTGGCAAAAAAATGTTGGCAGAACCCTGCTGTGCCAGTCCTTTACTCAGAACCTGCTTGTGATTCTCCTCACTGAAACAGGTTTGGACATCAATTCCTGCTGAGATTTCAGTTACTCAGAATACAGATTATAATAAACAACATTTGGTGAGTGACCTGCAGCAATATGTACCATTAAGAACAAGTGTTTATTTCACAAGGTGTAGAAACTCCCAGAGGAACAGCATTACCTGAGGAGCAGCATGTATCTATCCATATAAATGCAAACACACAAATTGAAATATGCAAATCGCATACATATCTTGTAAATATAAATACACAACTTGCATGTCTTGGCAAAGAAGCAGAAATATCCAAAAATTCCAAAATACAACTTTCTAATTGTACTTTCATGATGGATAATTTTACCCAGCAGAGGAAGTTCAGCAACTTTATAGATATGCAGAAATAAAGAGCTATGAACAAAACCTCACTTCATGGCTCTAAAGAAATTAATTCGGTCTGGGACAAAAAGGTTTTGTGAAAACTAACAGTTATGTTGCCGTGGAAAACAGGAAAGAAAGCCTGGCCAGTGAATTACTGAGTGCAGAGCAAAATGCTGTCACTATACTCTGTTTTTATGGGTTCAATATTGCAAATTCCATCCACATGCAGTATGCCTCCTGTGCACTATTTTAAGAGGGGTGTTGCTGACCTCAATGGGGCTGCTTTTCATAGAGGCTGTGACCAGGCAAGGTCATTACTCTGCTGACACCTTCAGTGTTAGCATCCAAGGAAAGCTTTTCAGTCATTAAACTCCATCCCAGAGAATGAATGTCTGAGTTTACTGCAGTGGCATGGGGCTAATTAGGTAGTATTTATTACCTAATTAAATTATTTGCCATAATGGAGAGAGACACACCAAAAATTCTCCAAGGCTGCAGCCAGAGTGACCTGGGGAAGAACAACCCTTGCTCTTTCAGGGTTTCCAGTTCTGAGCAAGACAATCTCTGAGAAATGAGGTTGTCCTGTCCACCTCAGGAGTAAACCCTTGTGTATGGCCAGTTTCTGAATCTGGAGATGACACTGATTCCTGAGCCAGCCTAACAGGTAATGAAGGAAAAACATCCTCTCCAGGCCTGCAGGTAATCAGCTGAAGCACTGCAGAAGGTTTCCCTGCAGCCAGTGCCTTTCAGCAGAGCTCTGCATGTCGTGGGCACCTTGAGAGCAGCGCAGACAAAACCTCCCTGTGCCTCCCCCAGGAGCAAAGGAGCAGCAGCTTCAAAATCCCTGCACGTAGGAGCAGATAGTTTCATTCAAAAGCTGCTTTAAAGCACATTTCCAATATGCATTTTAAGGCTAAAACTTCATCTCTTCTGATGAAATGATGTTGACAGAGCTTGGGAATTTAATCTCACGTGGAGGTTGAATTCGTTCAGCTTCGGCTGGGTCTTGTTATTAATTTGATGTTGAAGTAGAAAAGCATCCTGATGTAGCTGCTGTGGATAAGCACTGGTACACAATGATGAAGTAATTTCCCAGCCTTTTAAGTACTCTGTTTTCCTGAAAGCCATATTTAAACACTTTGAGTTCGTTAGGAGTTTAATATTCTTATGTTGCAGTTGTTTTCCTCATTCCTATGTGCATAGCATTATACTAAAATACATATGGTGATTCCTCATTTTCCACCAAACAGTGAATTTTTATTTTGCTTCCATCATTCTAAATATAAAATTTATCAGCAAAAAAAGAAAAAAATGCCCTTTCCCCGTCTTTTGTCTATTTTTACCTAAAACCATGCCACATTACAAAAAAAAAAAGTGAATTGTCTTTAAAATACAGCGTCCCTGCAATAAAAGGATTGAAATGCTTTCATTTCGTTTCAAAGCTTAAAAGATGAGAGCTTAATCTTCTTCAGAAAAGGGCGTATTCTGCACTGCAATGTATGCAAAGTGCCCGGGGGGCTTTCAGCTCACCCTGCTGCTGCAGTCAGGTCAGGACAGTGCCTTGCTGCTGTCATGGGGCAGGATGGGAGGCAGAGGCTCGCTATTTTCTGTGTTTTATTTGTTTAATATTTCACTATGCACCGTGTTACAGAGGTAATTTACATTTATATTAGCCACTACAGTGCAGAGTAAAGCTGGGGGTTGAAGCTGCTCTCATTTGTGCTTTTACCAGGAGCTATAACATTAAACTTTGCTGCAAGTCCCAGTCCTCAAAGGGCTGGGGCTGGAGATAGTACTGGCTGTGCCTTTTAAATTGTTATAAGCCATGATTTGAGTTGTATTTCACAGGAACTACTACAGCAGGAACAACCTGAAGCAGGGGAAGAGAAGCAGTTGCAGGGCAGCAGTGGCCTGGCCTGAGCTGGCTTTGGGGCACAGGAGCTCCCTGCAGCCTCTCCTGTCCTCAGTGACCACCAGAAGGGATGGAGCCCCAAGTCCTGCCCTAAATCAATTCAACAGACATGTAAAAACATGGTTTTTTGGTCTGTTTTTACCCTTTGGATCCCCTCCCCTGTCTCTCTGATGGGGAGTGAGCTGTGTGGGGCTTGGTTGGTGGCTGGGGTTAAACCACGACAGAGTGAAAGGAAGAAAAGTTTTACTCAGTTATAGCAAGACTCCAAATATCCCAAAGATTCTTGCACACCCTTCTGGCTTAGCTGTGGCTGGTATTGCCCACGCTGGGGAATCCCTTGGTGATGGCACTCTGGGTTTCCCCCCCGGTCACAGCAGTGTCCCATATGGTGACAGTGCCGCTGCTGGTGCCACCAGCCCTCAACCCCTCCCTGGTACCCCCCTGTGGATGTTCCCCATGGGGATGCCCACACAGGTGGCCTGTTTTTCAGGGTTTTTCACAGGAGGAACAGCTCTGCAGGTGGAGATCCAAGCAGAAATGAGCTGTTTTACATCAGAGGAGGAATTACAGGGACTCTCAGTGCAAGGTAAAAACTGCCACAGGTCTGTAACACACAGGACAGCACCAGCACAACCTCAGCTGGTAATTTCAGATGGGGTTAACATTTTTCCCAGCCCACTCTTGCCCTGGCAGGTGCTGTGCCAGTTCAGGTATCACCTGGAACTCTGAGCTGGCACAGAGGCAGCGTTCAAACCCAAAACTGGCACAAGCTCCAGAGAAAACACCTTGGCTCATCCACTGGCATGTGGTTGTGTCACCCAGACAGCCATTAAAAAAATCTTCAAGAGCTGGAGTGTATGGAGGCTCTGGTTAACAGCTAGCATTGTAACTTTTAAGTTCATAAAACAAAGTAAGCTGTTAATAAAGGTTTATTTAAAAATAAGGATATCTCTATAAAATCCACCATATTACATTATACAACTTGAAGGAGATAGCAAAAAAAAAAAAAAACACCCAAACTCAAAACCCAACTCTGTGCCTACATTTAAAAAGGAAAATATAAATACTTGTAATAATTTCAGAGTATGTAGGGAATGTAGAAGGAATACAAAAACCTTTGAATATTTAGGTTTAGGAAATATGTGAAACAATGAGACTCTGGAGACATTCCCAAATGGCTTTTTAGCCTATTGGTGTCCCCTTCCCAGGTTGTTCCTTGAGTGCTGCTCTACATGTCCTTCAGAAAAATTATTTTGTGATCTCTTAGAGTGGTTTCTGAGCAGAAAAACTGAGCTCCCTTCAGCCCTAATAGTTCCTGTTTCTTGGGTGAAATGCCTGTCACCCTTTTTGGGCAATCACCATTTTTCCTATCTCGTGGTTTCTGAAGAGCTCCCAGGAACTCCCAGCATGATTTTCTTTTTCTACCTCCCTTTGTGCCATCCCAAAACCTCTGCTGCCTTCAGTAATGTTCCTTTTAATTTACATTGGAGGAAAGATTACAACTGATCATTGCAATTAAAACAGCTCAAATTTGATCCCACACTTGACCAAATTTTGGTGTTTGTATCTTCCAACTGCTCTGATTTGTAGTGTGGGAAGCCACAGCCTTTGCACATGGTGCTCATTGCACAGTGGGTTACTGCTTGTAAATCCATTGAGAATATTCTGTCATCAAAAGCTACCCAAATTGGGTCTTACCAATTCACAAACTTTTGTCTTTATTACATTCTCTCTTGTATTTGTACATTTTTAGTCAGTGTACGAATAAGGCTCTTTTGGTATGTTCTTAATAGATGCAGTAATGACATGATCTATAAAATCCTCTTCTGCCAACAGTTCCTATCCATAATCCACCCTGGATTTATCACTGATGGGGACAAACCTGGGGCCAGAACCAGGAAATTCCCAGGAAAATACAGAACCAGCTCCAGGCCTGCTGAGGTGGGGAGCAGGATTTTACATGGAGATAGCAGCCCCTGTGCCTGGGGCACAGTCAGGGCCTGCCCCAGGGCATGAAGGCAATCCTGGCCTCTCCTTTTGGTCCCCAAGGATGCTTTGGGAGACAAGAAGTTTCCTCTGGACCCCTTTCTCCAAGCCCTGTTGCCATCGAGGACTCAGAGCTGCCCATGGCTGAAATTGAACTGCTGCTGAAAATTATTTCACTGACAATGCACTGCAGATACTGCTCCAGCTTGTCTGGCTTTTCAGCATTTCCTTGCTCTCCACAGAGTTTCCACTCCTGCTAAAACCAGCTCCACAGGTTGTGGCAGCAGCTTGGAGGGGTTGTGTAAACAGCAGCCCTGCCAGGTCAGCTGCACCTCTGCTCAGCCGGTGACAGCGCTGGCTCTGCTCCCTGCCACCTGGCATCCCCAGGGACACAGATGTTGGCAGCTGTTCTCCTGCCAAATGCTGCCTTTGCCATCCAGCTACTGTGCCCATCCAGCCATAAAATTTATCTGTGTTAGCCTGGTGGCTTTATATTTCAAAGGGAGAGATATATATTATATCCATATGTTTACACAGTAAGGGGGTTGGATTTTTGTTTCTCCTGATATCTGGAATGACAACATTTCTGGAAGGTGCATTGGGTTTTTCTGTGGCATTTCGGGGTTATTACTATTCTGTAGATAGCTAAGTTATGAAATGCATAATTTTTCTTTTTTAGTGCAATTCTGATATTAATGATGAAAAGATTACTGCTTCTGTCAATCCTGCTTTGTCTTGGGAAAAAAACCCACAGAACTGACTTTTCTTTTAGATCATTCTGTAGGTTCATCACACCTTAGAAACCTTTACAAGTGCCTATAGTGGCATGAGGCATGTGCCTGACTGGGAATGACTTCACTTCTAGGAAAAATACCTCTGCAGATGTTAAATAATGTCTTATGGACCACTAACACAAGGATTAATTAAGTTTAGAAATAATAGACATAGAGCTGATGCAGTGTGAAAAAAATGAAATAAATATTTGATGCCAATTAAGAGGCATAGCTTCCTTTTTACAGGGATTAATTGAGCTACAGTTTTGTTAAAAGCATCCTTCAGTTTTGTTAAAAGCAATACAAACTCAATAGAAGTATCTCATGGTCCTGTTTTAATTAATTATTAAGGAGCAAGAGTAGTCAAAATCATCAAATAAATTAATCTCTCTCCATTAAAAGCATATCAGGGTGGTTTGCAGTGGCAAACCACAGCCAGATCTGACATTTCTAAGGGAAAAAAAGAGTGGCCAAAGAAGGACAAAAAAGAGCAGCTGTTTTTGTGGCTGGGAGAGAACAGAGGAGAACCTTTGCTGGGGAAAGCCCCAAGCTGTACTGGGCACAAAGCTGCCCTTTAGTGTAACAGTGGTCACAGGGGTTTTCAGGATGAGGGAAGAGATGTTGATCTGACTCCATATTTCAGAAGGCTTGATTTATTATTTTATGATATATATTACACTATAACAATACTAAAGAATAGAAGGGAAAATTTCATCTCAAAAGCCTAGGTAAGAATAGAATAGAACAGAATGATAACAAAAGGAGCTGTCTTGGACTCTGTCCGAGATAGCTCAGCTTTGATTGGCCATTAATTATAAACATCTAAGATGAGCCAATCAAAAATCTACCTGATGCATTCCACAGCAGCAGATAACCATTGCTTATATTTTGTTCCTGGAGCTTCTCAGCTTCTCAGGAAGAAAAAATCCTAAGAAAGGATTTTCATAAAAAGATGTCTGCGACATTTAGGGAAGAGCCCTGCAGGGTTCCCTCATGTAGTTGCAAGTTTATCTCTGGGTGCATACAGCTATTTTTTACAGCTTTAGGGATATATTTTGTTTTATTTGTAGCATACAGGTTTTGGATTAAAAAAACATCCCAAAATCTTAAAGCAAACGGTTCCCTTGGTTGGAGTTTGGAGTTAAACTATATATATATTTTTTTTCCCTTTTGCACCTTTTTCCTTTGAGAAGTCAGGAACTGTATTTTCTGGAATTTCAGCATTGCTTCTCCTGGGTGAGGGCTGGGAGCAGGAGGTGGCTCCTGGATCTGCAGGAGTGGTGGAACCCACAGTGAGGGGAACCCCCAGGAGCACTGCCTGTCTGCTGGGGAAGCATCTTCCTCCTGTAGGGTTAGGGAGCCAAGCAGCTCCTGACTCCTGTGTCCTTAATTTGAGTTCTTTAAATGAAGAGGCTCCTGTGAATGCTATAAAATTGCAGTTTGAGAAATCAAGGACCAGTGGGCCATGAGAGAAAGCCAATTCAGTCCACAAAATATGAGAGCCACGATAAGGAAGAACAAAGGACAAAAGGAAAAAAAAAGGCAGAAATCATGGCTAGCAATTCTATGAGTAACCCACTCACTCCTCTGCAATGATTAAACATTAAACTCCCACAAGCTAAGCAAACAAAAAAAAAAAATCTTCTGAATTCCCCCAAGGCTTTTGTCTTTGTAGCAAGGTTTGAACTTGAGGGTAAGTGCAGCTGCATCCTGAGATGAGTTGAGCTGTCTCTGCCCTGGAGGTGCTCTCTGGGTGAGGTGTCTGCACAGGGGTGTCTGCTCAGGGGTGTCTGCACAGGGGTGTCTGTTTTGGGGTGTCCCTGGCCAGGCTGGCCTCAGGTTGGGGTGATGAGCACTTGTTTCATAAAGCTCCTACACCATCCCTACAGATGCAGCAGTGTCAGACTTCCTGTCCCCCTGCTCCACCTTTCCTGTGTGAGTTCCACTCCAAGGAGGCAGAATTGCACCTCTTGACTTTCCCTACAGAGGAATAATCTGTGTTTGCCTCTCCTTTGCTGTTATAGCCCCAGCAGCTTGTCCTCCTTTAGCTTCACTTCATTCACCAGGCAGATCCAGGCACATGCAGACTGCCTGTAGCCCCAAATTTGCCTTTTGCTACTTATCGCCTCTCTGCAACTTTAATTGTCCCAACTAACTTCAAAAAGCAGAAGGAGATTTTAAAATCATCCCCGCTGACAAAGCAGGGAACTCAATTGACTTTTGCAGAGCCGCCTTGCCAAAACAAAGACTGCAAAAGCTGCGCTCTCCTAGGTGGACTCAACCACTCAACCACTCGACTTTATCAAAGACAGGAACGGAGCAGCAGCTTCCCACACGGCTCCCTGGAGCCCAGCTTCCCTGGGGAATGCAGCACAAGCCTGCACAGGCACGCCAGGGCGAGCAGCACACAAACAAATCTTCCTTTGCAGGGTCCCACAGCGCTCTTGCCCAACGCAAAGCTTGGCTTTCCACCTCCACTCTGCTGGAGGTAAACAGGGTCAGCAGAACCTGCTGAGGTGGGAATCAGGGGGATTTTTAGCCTGTGGATAGCACAGGATGGTAGGGGGTGAATTTGAGGTGGTGTTGTCCCAGGGGGCAGCTGGAGAAATGGGATTGAAATCCCCAGTTGCTGACAATGGGACTTTCCCACTGGAGCATCTCCCCCACTGCCTGGGCAGCAGTGAATGCCAGGAGGGTCTGTGAAGGAGCTATGATATGATTCCAAGAGCTACAACATGATTTTGGGTATGTAAAGTAGGCAAACAGAGGTGCCCTGGCTGCACACTTGCTCGCAAACACACCAGCTTTGTGAAAACACCAGGATTCATCCAGACACACCAAAGGTCAGAGGTGCAAAAAGGATCCCTGTTTGCTAAATTTGAAAACAGCCCTCTCCTGCAGCTCAACCCTGTACACCATCTCTTGGAAGGGAGTGAGGCATCTGAAATCCAAATTGGAAGTATGCTATCCTGGATGATTATTTATTCAAAGCTCTGGCCAAAACAATGAGACACTCACAGTCTATGCCTGGCTGAAATAAATGGGGCTGTATCCTGGTGGGGCTGTTCCTCAGCAGAACCAAAGGTAGGGCTGGGAAATTTCATCTGGTTTTGTTATCATGTCTAATAAGTTAATTCAGCCATGTGAGAGGCTGAAAGACTTAAAATGTTAGGGGATTTTTTGATCTTTGCAATAGGCTATGTTTGTAGCTGGGGAATATGATACAGTGAATGAGAGGTGACATATTAAACTCAGCTGCTTCAACAAATGCACGTGTAAATAACACTGGTGGATTAAAGACTTTGTTTTAAGGAGTACAGATGTAGAGCTCTAAGGGAGTTAAAGAGTTTAACAGAGAAAAACTAAATGAAAATGGTAAAATTGGAGAGGAAAGAAGGCGAAAGGAGAAGGAAAAACAAAAACAAAAAAAAAAAAGAAAGGAAATGATGGAGTAGACATAAAAACAGAGGAGATCACTAGGAAGAAAACAAAAACAGAGACTGGCCTGTCCCCTTTCAGATGGTGATTGTGAAATGAAAAAGCTTCACTGGAACCCAAAGCGGTCACTTGGGTTCATCTCCCCTGGAGAAGGCTGCAAAGGCAGCGCGGCGTACCCAGAGATAGGAAAATGGTGAGTGCTGCTGCTGCTGCTGGGTGACCTGTTTTCTTTCATCTGATGAAGGTCATGACTTTGATATTTTCCACCAGACTGGCCCGATTTGGGTGTCGGGCTGTTTGTTTGTTTACAGATGGAGAAATGTTTCCGACATCTGTCTGCATTCTCCCAGCAGCTACCTCATGTTTCTTGCAACTTCCCAGCCTTGCCCACGGCCTGTTCTTGGAAGGTTAGTTTAGTTTGTGTTGGTTAAAACACTTTTTAGCTGAACTCATTTAACACAACACCACACTGAGGACTGTCTTAGCCTTTATGTAATGTTTTGCTAATTTTAACAAACAGGCTGAGTGGTTGGAGCCGCTGGGGTTGCTGAAGAGCCATGAAGAGATTACTCAGTCAGATATTTCTGGAAACGTCTAGATTTCTAGAAATACAGATGAAATCATGCCGAGATCAGAGCACAGCTGTGCAGAGAAGAGGCAGCTCATTTATCACCCCCATTGTCAAGCCCAAATTAGTCCAGCACTGGTTGGAGAAGTGATGTGATCACTTGGTTTTACAGCAGCTTGAGCAGAGAGCTGTGAAATGGGCAAAAGCTGAAATCCCCTGGAGCTGGGGGTTAACGAGTCCCCTGAGCCCTTGGAGCAGCTCCTGTCTCATCCCTGTGTGCATCACACAGCAGGGTCAACCTGCATCTCATTTCCTGGGACATCCCTTGGGCTTACCTGGTGCAGGAAACCAAAACAGTTTGGGAAATACACAGAAACCACAAAGTCAAAGCCTCGAGTGGAAATCTTGTGAAAAGCCAAGCTGTTCTCGGCGTAGCCAAGTAATCAGGCTTACAGAGTTGTGTCTGGCCCTTATTCCCACCCCCTGTGGGGCTCCCAGCTCCTTCCCACGTCCTCCTGGCCATCCCCTGGGGTGAGCCAGGGCTGGGGTCAGCTGCCCAGTGGGCAGGACGGCAGCCAAGGGACCACGTGTCCTCTCCACCAGTGTCCCCACACACGTCCTTCCTTCCCTACCCCCGCTGATTTTTATCATATGGGCAGCCACATCCTTGGGTTTCTTAGGCTCTTTCAGATTTGATTTTAATGAGCCAGCAGGCTCTGAGTTCTGACAAAAAGTACTTTAGCCTTAACTCTGCTTTAAAATTGACTTCTGTGTAAGAAGATGTGACAAGCAATGTTTGTGAACTTGGAGCTTATTACCTGTGCAGTTTATCTACTAATGGCTATCCCTAAATGTTTTACACTTCCTACAGTATATCAATGTTATAATTGTGCAACTAATTGAACAGGGCTTTCATTGAATTATCCCTAGGAACAGTTTACAATTAAACACTCAACCAACCATTACCTAAAGCTTTTACAGAAACGATTACCATAAATTTCCCTTCAAAATGGTGATTTAGTGCAAGCATACTGCCATTTTTTTTAGCAAGAAGAAAAAATAAACTTTATGCTGTAGAAATGCGCACATGGTAGTTGGCAGACTGGCTCCTGACCTCAGAATTACTACGAAATATGTATTTTAAATACTGAGAAACTAGAGAGTAAATGTATGTACAGGAATGAAAGGCTGACCAGAATGATAAATGAATCAGGCTTAATCAGAAACAAACAGTGACCTATTCATAGCTCTTTCAAAAAGGCAAGAATTTTGCAGATGTTGTTGGGTCAAGTTATATAAAAAGACAGTTTATAACAAGCAGAATGTGTGTGCTGAAGTCAAGGGAAGTCTTCACAGACACATGTTTTTCCCATAGCTACGTGACTTTATTCCCCAGCGGCGTGGTTTCATTTTGATACATGCTCCTTTTCATCTCTGACCAGGGCTCCATCCCCATGGTAGAGGGATTGCTGGAGAGTGCACTGAGAGCTTGGAGAGACATGGGAAGCTGGAGTTTTAGGCTTAACTCCCTTGAGACATCCCAATCCATGTTGGTGGGAGCCGTGCCCAGTGCCCATCAAAACCTGTGCCGTGGGCAGCACGGGGGTGGTGCTGCAGTGCCCAGGTCTTGAGCAAGGTCAAACATTGCTGGGACGTATCCATCAGTGCCCCTGGAGTGCTCACAAGTGTGTGGGAAACGCTTTCTTGGACAGCAGCTCGGGCTCCCATGGGCAAGGCTTGTCCTGGCTGCGAGTGAGGTTTTGAGAGCCTTGTGTTTAGAGTCCAGCAGGGCTAAGGAGCTCATCAAGAGCTGGAGACCATTTTTCTCCTGTCTCAAGTGGTGGGAGAGTCAGGCAAAGGGCTGCAATCCAGCCGGCAGAGGAGCTGGGGAAGAGCCAAGATGAGCTTTTAAAGGGCTCATGAGTTGACACTGATTTGCCTTTGAAAACCCTGAGCATCTGCACTGAAGCCCAGAAGACCAGAACCCATTCACTGGCCTGGAGCCCAACACACGCTCCATTAAACCATATTTCATTTCTTCTAAATAAATAATCAGCCTCCTTTATGGCACCATAATATATCTGAGGTAGTGTCTCTGCTGCTATTGAAGTAGAAGAAGAGGGGAAGGAGATTGATAGCCAACGTTTCATGTGATGAAAGGCAGAATTAATCATAACCCAAGTACAGGATGGCACTGCTGCATCAGTTCTGGCCTGAGCCTGCCTCTCTGTGTATCACCTTGTTGCACAATGTTTCATAAAACACAGAAATGTTGAAATAGAGTCATCCTGGAGAGAACTGTTTATTCCCAAATTGTGGATCTGATGGCATTAAACAAGATCCCTTGCCTTGAATCAGGCTGTGTTTTGTCCACTGTGTGGCTGCAGAAGAAGTCAGACCCGCAGGGTCCAGAGGCTGCCAAGAGCTGTGCACTGAAATTTAAAGTGCAGGAGTGGGGTAGGACAAAGGAACATAGGCTGGAGGGTCAGAAAGGGCCCAGAGTAGTCTGTAAACCCAGAAGGATTTAAAAAAACATTTGCACAACTGATCTAAAATAAGCTCATTCATGGTTCATGTAAAATTAGAATCCTCTTGGAAAATATTATTCAATTGAACAGAAATTAGAAAACATGTGTGGATCTGCAGGAAATTTGAGAGGTGAACACCCCCAAACTTTCTCTTCCTGTAATCTAGAGCCAGGTTTTGCCATCTAAGCCCATGCCTTAATACAGTGGAAATTGCCAATTTTCAGCAAGAACCTGCAGGTAATGGAAACGAGCTGCTGATTGAATTTACCCTTCCAATGAGCATGACAGGAGGAGAGGCTGCAGTTGCTTATTTTCATTCTGTGACAAACATGATTAATGGGCTAAATGCATAAGTCCTGGTCCAGTTTCACCACCTCCACAAGGTGCTAAAGTCATTTCATTGAGAGAGGAAACACCAGGACTGACGCAAGGAAGAAGAAGAGCATGTGTGGCATAGCTTGGAAGGAGTGCAAGCCATGTTTCACCACCTACACCCAGACCTGAACCAGGATCCATATTGGAGGAGACAATCTGATTTTCAGTAATTTAAGATTCTCAGATGACTTCTGGCTGAGCATTTGGCTTGGAGAAACATCTGCAATTTCATGGCTGTGAACTTTTAGCAAAAAGGACATTTTCTTTTTAAATGAGGAAGGGGTAGCTCTAAGCACTTTGTTTTCCTGCTATGAAGCAGACAGTTTTTATCTCTACCTGCAATCTAAGCTTTGCAGACGGGGTGAAAAGAGACTCCTGTGTAACTATTCAAAAGTCCCAGACGCACAGAGAACCACAGACATCGTCTCTTAAATAACTTCTTGCAAAAGCTGTGCAGGCGATTCGCAGGTCTTCACAGGAACTCGGTGTTTTGCTGGGGAGCATAATCTTTTCTAATACTGTTAATTTTAATAAGCCCTTTCTTGTCTGGTGGTTAAACCACAGGCCTACAAGTCACAACAGAGGCATGTCGTTCCTGCTCTTCCTTGGCCTCGTGTCTCACCTCCAGCAAGACACAATTGCATTGTTACATTTTTCTGAATCTTGAGCCCTAAAACTGCGAGATATTTGCCCATCCGTGTTGCTTCGCTGAAATAACATTTGCAGAGCACTTTGGGTTGTCAGAGGACAGACATTATTTATTAATGTAATTTCTGATTTGGGCTACGCCCACGCAACCTGCTCGTTCATGTGGAACGGCGTCATTTCTCTGACTTCCTTTCTATGCAAAGGCTCGGTGTTATCTGCGTTAGGAAGTGTGATTAAGGAGAGAACTATGCTTCTTTTTAAAGGGTTTTTTTTTTAGATAGATCAACTTAACATGTGCTTTTCCCTTCACAGAAGTGATTTTAGTTTTTGTTCTCTGAGCTGAAAACCCTGCGACAGTGAGCTACAATCCTGAGATAACAATGAGAATTTTCTATGATGGCTTGAGTCCACGTGCCACTAACATTTTCCTTGAGGTGCTAAGCCTCTCCTTTCAACACCAGCATCAGTAAAATTCAAGGGAACTCCAGTAGTTCAGAACGAACCTTGGCTGGAACAATTCTTGTGGAGGCTATGCATGCTCGGGCATCACTTATAGGAAGGACTGGCACTGACGTACGAATATTTTATTTACAGAATCTGTGCTAATGAACTCTCTAGCTAGCTGTGACCCAGGAAACACTCTGCAGCTTCTAGAAAGTGCAAACCGAATTAATGCTCATGTGTGGACGTGAAGGTCAATGGGTAAAGGCTGAAGAAATCTAGCAAAACCCCATGTCAGCAGCCTGTTGAATCAGCTCTTTAAACAAGCTGCTGGATGTGGATGTAGGGTTTTGAAGTCTTATGTGCTGACAGGCCCTTGTATTTGCCTACTGATGGCAAAGGCATTATATTTCTCATCAGCTGCACAGCAATAATTGGAGACAGCATTTTTATCACAGGCTCAATAGATGTTGCAACAAGCCTGGTGTGTTGCCTCTGTGTCTGTCGCCACATTTTAAAATTCACGGACTATGCCTAATTTTTTTTCCTGATATGTCATATCAGAGTCCAAGCTGTTTTATGAGCAGTAAGCATTTACTTACCAGAAATACCACATCAGCATCCAGACATAGCAGGAATAACTGTGGTTGAGCTCATCCTTTCCTAAATGCCCATTGCAGGAGGACTGTGTCACTCCAGATTTTGGGTGAGCTGGTCAGCACCCATCTGTGTGTCTGATTCTCTGAAGAGATAAGTAACCAAATTCAGGCAAAAACCTGTGATGTGTGTGGGAAAACCAATGGCCAGATATTGCTTGTGTCAACTGGTAATTGCAATTAATCTTGGGAGTCTGTAGCCTCTGGTTATGTGCATCCTTTTTCGAGTATAAACAGAGATAAAGTTCTCTGAGATTTTCAGGAGGAGTGAAAATATTGAATCTCATGTCAAGGTTTGCACAAAACATTTGATTTCCCTCCCATTTTTGCTGTTAGTTCAAATGAATGGGATGCTCTGGAGTTTTGACCCAGAATCATGGAGTTCTGTGAAATTGCTTGATGCAGGTTAAAGCAGGATGTGTTTCTGTGAAAAGTAAAGGGATCCCATGTAGGGGTGGCCATCCCCATACCAGCAGTAGAACAAAGGCTGGAGAGGACCAGGCAAACACTTTCTCTGACATCCCAAATGAGAGATGCCCACTCCAAAGCTGGACCTGGTGGTTCCAGTGCTCACACCCCACCCAGGCTTGGTCCTGCAAATGCAAATTATTAAATGTTTGGATGAGAAGAAAGATCAATTCTGCTTCAAAATCTCCTCCACACTGCCTTGGTGTTCAGTTCTGAGGGCAACTTTCCAAGCTGCTCCTGGGCCAGCCCAGCCCTGGAAGCTCAGCTTTTGTCTGAGTGAGAGCTGAGGCTGAGCCTGGTGAAGCACCAGCAGTTCTGGAAACCCCCAAGCAGCAGCAGCAGCAGCAGCAGCTAGGCAGCACAACCTGTATGCTGCAAAAAAACCCCTATTCACCACCATCCCAAATATTATTAATCAGCCCACAGTTTGTTCAGACAGGAAATTGTTACCGACCACTTTAATTTTACTAAACAAATGAAACCACCCCATTACTCATTCAAATCTAATAAACCGCAGCACACAGAGGAGGAAGTGAGCACTTCAGAATGGCTTGGAGAAAAGTTCTCACTTTGTTTTGCCATTTAATTAAAGCCAGGCTCTTTACAGGAAAGGGCATAATTAAATGGCAGCATGTGTACCATGATAATCTCCTCCATTGGCATCTCAACATGCAGCTGGCTACTGAAGGCAGGCAGACTCTTTGTGCTGCTCTCTACACTCCCAGAGCCTCACCTGCTCCTCAGGAAGAAAATGCACTGGGTACCAGCACAGCTCTCCTCTTCACACCATGCTGGATGATGCAGGGCTTCATTAGCAAGGTGCCAATGAAATAAATTTCCTTATTGCTTAATGCCTGCAGATGTTCAGAAAGCAACTTCCTGAAGATGGGCCCTGCAAGTCACCTGGCAGCCGTCGATTTTATCAATGCCTTGGCATTTCCCGATCATCAGGTCTTTAAAACATAAACAAAATAGTCCAGCTTTAATATTTGCAGTCCTAGCATTAGTTCAATATGTGATGTGATTTGTGTGCATATGTAAATATTGTCTTTGCAGGCAGAATGCAGACAAAGCATGAATGTACTTGTACCACAGAGAGGGATTGCTGTAATTGTTTGCCTTTCTTCTCAACATCAAATTACTGCTTTAAATGAAGGGAATTTCTCAAACAGGCAGAAATGCCATTTTTGCTATGGGAATTCTACTTACTCCAGCTGCATGATGAAGTTTCACCTGAGAGAAGAGCTCATAAAGTGGAATTATCCTTTGTGGTGTTTTGGCTCCCAAAAGATGATTAAAGACAAAAAACACAGATAATCTCAATGAAGGGCAAATATCACAAAGAAACTTAACAGCCAACGTGTTTTTGTAGCACTGGAAAGGCCATGAAGGCGTTTTCAAGCACACACGAGTTTGTTCCTGTCTGTACAACACCCCCTCCTTGGGACTGTTTGCGTTTGGCACCTTTGCACTCAGGGGATGGACAGTGTTTGCTGGAAGGTCCTTGCCAATTCCTTTGGTGTCTCACCTGCTTTGCCCTAGACAATCCTTAATCCAATGCAAACAGGACTAAAGTCAACAGGAAGATGTATTAAAGAAGCCTGCATAGTTAATAAATCCCCTATTAGTCACCATCAGAATGAACTGGTGTGTGATAAATCCTTTTTGTTACCGTGCTCCAGTCCCATGCATGGACCATGTTATCCACATGAAACCAGCCCCTCTTCCCTTCCCCATCACAGATGTGCTGCAAAATCTGCAGCACTCAATCTGCTCTCCTTCCCATTCTTCAAAATGTTGTCCCTACCACTCTCATTAGTCTTACTTAATTTGTTTTGCTCTGTGGAAGGAATTACAGATTTGCCATCCTAGAGAACAGCTGACATTTTTACAGGAAAAGAAGTACGTGATTCATAATTTTCCAGAAATCTGCACATTACATACGAAGCACATTAGGACCTTCTGAGAAGCAGGAAAAATCCTGAAACTTGTATTGTTCCTGTTTGTCTGCTTTATGTACCTGTGCAAACAGCACAACAAATCTCACAGGCAGCAAGGAAAAATTGCTGTGCCCTCTTGTGCATCATCACTCAGCTGAAAGGAGAGTGGCTGCACTTTGAGGAGAAAATGATTTTAAACAGTGCCATTTTGCAATGGCATTTTCCAGTGGTGCAGAGGACTGTGGAAGATCCAAGGAGGTGGAATTTTGGGAGCTGTAGGATAGACCTTTTTTCTAAGCCAGAACATGCATGAGAAATTTATAATGCAGTTCTGATTCAGTGTTCGATTTCAGTCATCCCTTTCTGCTTGTTGGTTTGCTTTTGTGGGATTTTTTTTCTCTTTCCTTTTTAAAAGCAGCATCCTCAGCTTCTCTTATCAGGAGCCATGGGGGGAAATGCTGTGATGAAACCAGACTGTCACAACAAGGGTCCTGAGGAAAGCTGGCAAGAAATACTATGGAAAGGTGCCATGGTCAAGGGGACATTCAACTTCATCTTCTTGTCATTTTGAGAGGTGAACTTGAACATGATGTACAGAGCTCTGAGGTACTGGAAAAAATATTAATAATTCAATCTAGTGAGTGTTTTATGTCAGTGAACACAGTCTCAGGAGGAAGAGCTGGATGTTTTTAATAATGTACTCCTCAGAAATCCTCAGAAACTCAAGAAATTATTTATGAAGTGCATGTGAGGACAACAGTGGTCTATCCACTAAACTAAAAATGCCTTTCTTTCTGTCCTCTACTTTTTAGGATCACTCACAGGTACCTTATATCCCAAAAGATGCACCACAAAAACTATTTTATATGTGCAACAGGGAAGCAGAAGCTTTGCAGAGCAGAGATTGTTTCTCAATCCCTCTGGCCTTAATCAGAGCAGGACTTCAAGGCACTTTTTAGGATGCAATACCCTGCCTGGAGTGCTGCATCCAGCTCTGGGCCCTCACCACAGGCAGGTCCTGGACCTGTTGGGGCCAGTCCAGGAGAGGCCATGGAGGTGATCAGAGGGATGGAGCAGCTCTGCTGGGAGGAAAGGCTGAGAGAATTGGGATTGTTCAGCCTGGAGAAGAGGAGGCTCCAGGGAGATCTTAGAGCCTAAAGTGCTGAGAGGTGCTCCAAGAGAGCCTGAGAGGGACTTTGGACAAGGGCATAGAGCGACAGGACAAGGGAGAATGGCTTCCCACTGCCAGAGGGCAGGGTTGGATGGGATATTGGGAAGGAATTGTTCCCTGTGAGGGTGGGCAGGCCCTGGCACAGGTGCCCAGAGCCGCTGGGGCTGCCCCTGGATCCCTGGCAGTGCCCAAGGCCAGGCTGGATGGAGCCTGGAGCCACCTGGGACAGTGGAAGTTGTCCCTGCCTTGGCAGGGGGTGGTACTTTAATTAAAGTCCCTTCCAACCCAAACCATTTTGTGATTCCACGATTACAAAAAGCAGCAATCTGAGGTTCAAGGAACAGGCTCCCACATTTTCTGTGTCTGTTTTGGAAGTGATCCCTCCAGCCCCTGCAGGCTGAGGCACTGGCAGGATCCATCCTTCAGGCCCCTCCAGCTGCAGGAGCTCCTCCAGAGCCGCCGCTCCCGCCCGATGCCACCCTCAGCCCTGTCCCTACCCACAGCACTGCTGGGACGGTGGCATTTCCTGCTCTGGAGCTGCACATTCCCTTTGCTTCCTCTGGAAGAACAATCCAGAGTGAGCAAACAGCAGCCTTGGGAGGGAGGCTGCTCTGCAGGGCCCTCTCCCTTGGCTCGCCCCAGCTCTGGAAGTCCCCGGCCCGCGGTGTCACCGGGGCAGCTCCTCCCTGGTTTTTCCCTACAGATCCCGCTCCAGAGAGGTGGGACAGGGCCAGCCCTCCTCTCCAGGGCTAGTTTCCCTCCATGCAGGCTTTTGTGACATCCCTGGGCTGCAGGAGGCTTTGGAATCACAAATTCCCCGCAGGAGCTCCCCAGCAGCACAGGTAGCCACTTGCCAGTAAAGAATCCCTCTCATACAAGGGCTGAGGTTCCGCCTTCTCCCCCAGCACCTTCCCAGAAGTTATATAAAATGATGGTATAGCTTTGTTAAACAAAACAAAAAAAAACCCCAAAACACCGAGCCCTAACTTTCAGAGCATTTTTAGAATCCTTTCCAGTGTACCTCATCCTTCATGTTTGCTCCAGCCACTGTTTAAACAGTTTGTGTTTGCTCAGGCAAGGAGATTTATATCCCGGATCAGTAAATAAACCTGTCACTGTGTGCTTTCCTACAGATACTCCTACCTGATGATTGCAAAACACAGCAGGCAGGAGAAGATGACATGTGCAGAAAGAAAACCGGTGTCTTTAAGGAAAAAGAGCAGGAATTACAGCTCTGCTTTGGTGTGTGGAAGCAGACACACAGGCAGTCGTGGCTGCTTAGCCCCAGGATTTAGGTTTAGAAGTGTCTCTCTGAGCAAAAATGATGTCCAAGCTGGATGATAAAATATGAATCCAGAAAGTCTGTGGGTTAGATTTCACTGAGCTTTGGCTGGAGTTGCTGGATTGAGGAGCTCTGTCTCCTCTGGCTTAGACATTACATAGCAAAGCTTGTAATTTTTCATCTCCTCTGGAATGCAATTTTGCAAGAAATAACAATTCTAACTACTAGGTGCAAAGGAATTTTTTTTAAATAAACTTTTACCTTGTCCACCTGTGTTCAGAGTAGGTCAGAGAATGGAAGGAAGGTGCCCCCCTATTCAGGAGAGAGGAACTGAGGGGAGCTGGGCTGCACACAGACTTGGCTGTGGCATTTCAAATCCTTCCATCTGAAAACAGGGGCTGGTAAGGTTTAAATCACAAACACACAATAAAACCCACTTGAAATGAGTCCATGTAAACGAAGGGATTGAAAAACAGCTCTGTATCTCTGTCCTATTTCCCTTTCCAGGAAGGAACATCTCTTGGGTAACCTAAAAACAAAACAAAGTAGCAGAAAACTTTACTTAACCTCCAGCTAATTTCCTATCCTGACTAAATTTAGCAGGTTGGATTTTGTTTGGGGGATGTGCCTCCAGCACAGTAAATTCAGAGGGATGTTGCCATTCCCCTAAAGCAACTCTTGTAGTGCTCTGGTTAAAACTGGCTGAGTTAATTCCACATCACAGCATAAATTTTTAACATGAAATGTCACTTTTGGTTTAAACAGGGCAGCACAGGGGTCTGGTGGAGCTGTGGCTGAATTCTGCTCCCTGGAAAAGCCCAGCAGCAAACACACAGCAGCAAACCCACACAGCAAACAGCTGCTGGAGCTGCCTCGCAGCCACCTCTGCCTCTCAGAGAGCACGGGAGGACAAAAACTTTGTCATGAAAGCTCCTCCACGCGTGTTTTGAAACAGACAGTCCTTAATTGAAGGAAGATCAAGTCAGGGACCAGCCCAAAACACTTGGATTATTTTTCCATGAGTCAAGGGTTATACTCAAAACAAAAATTAGCCTACAAATACCATGGCCAGGCTGGTGCACTGAGCATTTCCCAGCACAGGTCACTGCTGCCAGCCTCCTGCTACAGAGAAAAAACCATCTGACAAACGACTTGGAAAGTTTCTGAAACTTTATTCACTCTGTCTGTCTTTGCCTTGCTAAAACCTTTCATTTCAGGGCCTGCAATTATTTGCACTGCTGTCAGCTTGAGGTGTAGAAATTGTGGAAGGAGCATAAAAGGACAACAAATACATTTAGAAACTCTCTGAAACTGGCAGCAAGAGTTTCTGCTGTGTGTGTGGGGAAGCTGGAGACCAGGACGAGGTGCTTCTCTTACCTAACTGAGAATTGCATCTTCTTTGCGGGGAGAATCTTTCCAGGGTATGGAGATACCAGGTTACCAAACTGTCACAAAAACCATGACTAAGAAGTGCCTGCTGCTCACCTCAATCCTGAGATACTGGAGGAAGAAGAGGAAAGGAATAAATAATTTTTAAGTAAGTGAATTAAAAAAAAAATCATAAGAACTTGTACAAATAAAAAGCAACACCTTTATTAAAGTAGTGCTTGAAGTTAATGTTTGAGCAGACAGTGTCTTTGATCCCATCAAAGTGAAATAATTGAAAGGGAATGACAAATGCACTGTCATGCTGGCTGGAAAAGGTGATTTCAGGACACTTCCCTGCACCACATCCCCCCAAGACCCACCAGAGCCCCTGTTCCAGCCCCTGCCCAGACTCAGCCCTGTGCATGCAGAGCTCCAGGGGCTGATTGGTTTTCCAGCCTGGCATCCAAGGTCCCTGTTTTGCTACAAGGCAGAATCTGAACGCTTGAAATGACATAAAAAACCTTTTTGTGCTCATAAATGCAGGGGCAGAGGCTGCAGCTGAGTTTTCCTGCTGTGCTGGGAGCAGCAGCACCTGGCACAGCTCTGGGAAGGGGCATCTTGCTCTTGACAGATCTGTGGTTTTTTATTTTCTTTTTTTTTTTCCTTGTTTCTGAGCAGAAAATAAAATTAAACTGCATAAACCACCCTTGTTAAACTGGACCCTTATTTTCTCCATGAACTAAAAGGTGCATTTGAGATTTTACTACTCACATTAATGAACTGGATGTAAATGAAAAGAAAGCTGTCTTACACATAATTTAGCATTCTGTAATCATTAACACTCTTTCCTAAGTCTATGGTTGATTCACTTTGACATTTTTTGTGGGATTTACAAACCCATTTAGCCTCTGTTGGACAAATGAGACCGTGCCAGATGCAAGCCAGGGCTGAAGATGATTTAAGATTGTTTCCACTCTTACAGCAGCAGTTTCTCCTTCTGTCTCTAGCATTAACAAATAAACACAATTACAGACAGAGGAAGAACAAAAAGTTGCTTGCTAGCATGAAAGAAAGCAGCAAACTTTTAGGAAGAAGAAAGGAAAAAATAGTTTTGCAGTAAGGGTTGTATTTTTCATCTGGTGACAGCTCTGGCAGGGATCTGTGAAAGCTGATTCAGGGCTGGTTTGCAGAGCCCAGTGCAGGTGGTGTCAATGCCTTTAACAAAAAAAAAAGCTATGAATAATGAATAATACATAACCAAGCTTTTGTTGAGTAATTATTAATAGGAAACATACCATTTGAGATAAAGGAGATTCGTAGCTGGCAGAAGGTGGTAGGGATCACCATAACACTGGAGCTGGCCATCCATGGGGTTTACTTGGCACTCAGCAGAAAAGGAAATGTATTTTCCCTGCTATCTCCCTGAATAGTTGAGAGTGGAGCAAATCACCATCAGCAGAAGGCAGGAGAAAAAAAAATCTGTTTCTGATGCAATTTCCCATGTTTTCAATCAACATTTTCCATAAGCTGCCTTTTGGTGATGCATTTAAAAGTGATGTAAATGCTGTGATTGCAAAGAGTATACATATATTAAACGAGCACAATAATAACATAAATAATAACAAACATAAAAATATATACATATATAGACACGTATATACATATACATATATATATATATTTATATATAAATGTATATATATATTTATGGGTTGGCTGAAGAGAGCCACTGCCATGGTTTCTGGAGGAAATGGGAGAGAAAAACAAATTATTTGCTTCTTCAAGCAGCTGTGCATTTGTGGGCCCTGGAAACACAGGTACTGTTTTGCAAAGGGGTCATTGCAAATGAGAAATGAGCTCCAGCTCCATCATATCTCCTCCCCCATGCTGTGAAAGGTCACAGTTGGCTGAGCTCCATTGTAGCTCCCCTCAGAAAGTGGGGAGGGAGTTCAGAAGTTGTTTTTCCCACCAGAAATAAAAAAGAAAAAAGAAAAAGAAAGAAAAGAACAATTGTACACCATTTCCATTTTCTGAAGAGGAAATGGTGATTTGTCTCAGCCATGCCATTGCCTGGGAATTCAGCAGCCTTTGGTACTAAAGGAGTTAAGCAGCAGGTTTGCCTTAAATCTTGAGGAAAACATGTTTGAATTGCTTTTTTTCCATGGTAAATAAGCATGAGTCCTTCCTAGCACCTTCTGTGTTTGAGGTGCACCCTGCCCCTGGCTTGGCTGCTTTTTGCTGAATCCCACCTCAGCTCTCACCCAAATCTCACCTGAAAGGTGCACCCACGCTGGAAAATCTCAGCTTAAGGAAAACAAGTAAGAAATGCACTGAAATGCTCTGAAATTCCATCTCCTGAGCAGACACGAGTTCCAAAGCACCAATTTATTGTGTTCTGTGGGCTCCCTCATCCTGTGGGTCAGGGTGGAAAACCAGATGAGGATCCAGCAAATGGATTTTTCACTGTGACCTTTTAAATCATCCCAACAGCATGGGTGCCACTGGAAAAGCCCCAGATCCTCTTTTGTTGTGAACCAAACCCTACTGCAAAATTTCTCTCTGGGTCTCGCGTCCAAACACAAACCTTTTCTGTCTCCTCAGCATGAAATTCTGTGTTCCAGCTGTGCTTTGGGTGAATCCTTCCCATATTTTCTATGTTTTCCTATGTGAAACTTGCTGGTTTCCCTCCCTGCAGAGGATAGAGCTTGTCTGGGCATGACCCAGGCAGATTAGGGAATGAGTCTGGGCTGCCTGTGCCACTTGGATGGTTTGAGATAATCAATTCCTCACACAGGCACCAGCTATTAATGGGCTGCTTTCTGGAGGCTTCTGATTCAGAGCTCCAGAGTTGTCAGTAACTCATTCTGATCATTTATTTTCATGTCAAATAAACAAAATGCTGCCTGCCTCTAATCCTCTGAAGGAACCCCAAGTGGAGGCAGCATCTGAGCAGAACAGGGGGGCACTTTTGAACTTTTGATGTTCATTTCCCTCTGTCCTTCTTCCCCTGTCTTCTGAGTAATTCAGAGGAGCTGAATCTTCACACCTCGAATTCATATAAAATCAGATTATTAATAAATTATGCTCACTGGGTGAGAGTGAGATGAGAATCATGGCAAACCCGATGGTGACATTTAGTATCATAACTTTAAAAAGCTGTTTTCAACAGCACATTGCAGGGTGCAGTTGCCAACAAGAAGACAGAACATGCAGACACCTCATTTTTGCAGGGTTTTCCACTCTGCATCAGCCATGTGATGACAGAAGTGGTTCTTATAACTATTTATTTAAGGCTTTATTATAATGCTCATGCCAGAGGGCCCTGGATTAAGATGAATTGCGAGTTTTAATCATGTCATTTCATTGTTTTTGTGGACCTGCCTTGGCGCTCGCTTGTGGGCAACTGCTGGCTTTGCAAAGAAAACTGTGTGAAAAGTCTGTCTTGTTCACTGCCCTAACAATGGACAAACCCCCAGCCCGCAGGAGCAGTGCACATCCACTGTTCTGCACATTGTTCATGCTCTGAAAAGGAAGAGGAACGGGGCTGGGCTCCTCCAGAAATGAGACAGAAATGCCATTGAGGTCTCATTTCCTGCGCGGGGCTGGCGAGAGCTGGGCTAGAGCTGTGTCGTGGTTTGTAGGAGCTGCTGCATCCTCCTGAAATCACTCACCCAGGGTGAAAAGGGCTGAGAAAGGGTCTGCTTTTAATCAGTTTAACATTCTGAGCTGGGGACAGTCCCTGTGAGGGGGGAGCAGAGATCCCCTCAGCTCCACCCAGTGAGGAGTGGGAGCGAAGCCCCAGGAACATCTCAGCATCCAGAGCAGCCCCAACGTGTCTGGGCATCCAGAGACCATCCCTGACCTGTCCAGTGATGGTCAGCAGGGCCCTGGCCACCAGCAGCCCCACATAATGCCCAGCTGGGCTTCAAACCCGCTGAAGTAATTGTTTAAAGTAGTCCCAGCCAAGCAGAGTGGAAAATGTTAGAGCTGTTTTAGGTGCTGCTTGTACACACTGCCACTCACATTCATTAATCAGACTCCAAAAATGATGGATGCCTTCAAATGTTGTTGCTTGTAAGTGAAAGTTTAGGGGCTCTGGTTGTTTGACACTGGTTTTGTGCCATTTGAGGGTTTTTTGGGTGGTACATGATGATCCAGCTGCTTCCAGGGTGTGGGGCTTTCAAACCCATTCTTCCTCCCTGCTAAAAATCATGGATTTGTGAAAAAAAATTGCAGTTTAGCAACACTGGGCATGTATTGGGTGGATTTTAAGGGACAAGAAATCATTGGTAGCTTCTCCTTTCCCCTGTGTGCTTGGATGGAGCATGGAGAGGCAGCTTCATCTCTTCATGGCTGCAAGAATATTCAATGAAATTGGCAACACTGCACTGCAAAACCCCTCTTCACTTCCAGGAGCTATCCTGGGAGAACAACATAATGTTCATTTCAACCAAAAGGAAACATTCTGAGCAATATTTTCGTTTATATGTGTATTTTAAATATATATTGTGTTTTTTTCTGGGAAATTAATTTCCTCATCTCATCTTCCTCCTCATTCTGTTTCACCTGAAGTGATGGACACCATGAAAGACATTTCTTGATCCCAGATGTGTTCCATTTCCTGCAGCTGAAATTGAAATCATTGCCTTCTTCATAAATACCTGCCAGGGATGGAGATGCACTACTTAAGAACTTTCTGCAACTGCTTTGGTTTGAAACAAATCAATCAGAAGGATTTGAGGAGGTAGCCAGCATTTTCTAATTTGTTTCTACTGGCAGAAGTGCTGCAGTGAGGTTACATCCAAACAAATTTGGTGGCAGCATCTGCTTTAACATGACCTAAACGTCTAAATCTAACTTTAGAAAGTGACTTGCAGCAGGTTCAAGCAAGGCTTTCAGAGTTTTTATTTCCACTGCTTTAAGTGAAGAGCTGGGCCATGGGGTTTGTGATTTTGGGATCTCTGGAGAGATCCTAAGCCCAGCAGAGTCCCCAGCATGTCCAGAGGAGCCCATCAGTGCTGTTTGTGCTGTTCCACAAAGGGTTGGACTCACCAAGGGATGGCTCTGGAGGCAGAGAGGGTCTGTTTCAATACCCCACCTGACAGCACTGGACTAAAATGGGCAAATGTGGGTGTTTAACAGAAAAATTTCAGCTGTTTTATGGTCCAGATCACGTCTCTGGACAGTGCTTTAGTGCACAGGACTCCTCTGTGTTTTATTTCTTTATACATATATATATATATATATATACATATATATATATATGTATATGATTTTTGCATCCAGGCTAAATAGACGTTGAAAAAAAAAAGCTTTATTATGTTGTATCAAACACACATTAAAAAATATAAATGTATAATGTATAAACAATGCCACATTTCTGAGCTGCATGAGAAAATAGGCTCTTTAGGGGTATTTTAAATATTTAAGATGCTATTCTGGAATGAAATTAGTCACATTAATAATCCTATTAAAATGTAAGATCAGTGTCCAGAGATGTAAGGGATTATTACTGTACATGATGTGAAGAAACAATTAAGTTGCATGTAAATGCCTCATGTCCTGTGTAGCTTTGGTCTTTAGGTATTTTATTGCAGGATTTTCTTTTCTCTAAAAGTTAGTGGTAAAAACACATCTCAGGTCAAAATAGTAAATAGTGAATCACCCACAAATTCAGCTCATTTCCTATCTCTCACTGAAAAAATGTTGATTCCAGGCATGGGAGCAGAGCTGTGAGCCAAACAGTAATTTCTTTATGGTGTGGATGACTCAGAGGAAAGAATGCCTCATGGGGATAGCAGGAGAAAAAAAACTAAAGAACAAGGAAAAAAGTAAACTTTCTTTAAAGAAACAGGCAATCAAGTAAAGGGCAAAAGGTCAGAAAAAGCCCTCAGCTGTTTCTGTGATGCTCCTGTGATCCTCTCAGTGCCCTGCAGCTGCTGCTCTGCCCTGGAACGCCAGGTTTGTCCCCAAGGTAGGGGACAGCCAGGGGCCAGCCCAGGGCCATGCTGAGCCCAGCCCCATCTCTGGGTTCAGAGCCCCAAATCCAATCCAAACCAAGACTGGGAACTCATTTCACACCATCCTGCCAGGCACTGGAACAGGAGTTTTCTTCCCAGCACTGCTCCTGGTGTGAAGCCCTGGGAGCTGATCCTGCACTGGATCTCTGCTGGGAGAATGATGCAGAGCCAGCACCTCTGTTTTGGGGAGGGGAATTTAATGTTTTTAATGTTTTTAATGTCCAATCCCTCTTCAGTAACTCTACTTAATATTTAGAGTTAGAGTTATTAACTCTACTCAAGGATTTTGGGACCTCCAGCAGCTCTTTTGTTTGTTACTGTTTCCTTGTTCACAAATGTGAATAAAAGCAGTTTAACCTCCTCCATAAGTTGCTTTGTGATCTCTTGATGGGCCTTTAATGATTACAAATATTCCTTGCCCTCCCTGGGAAATGTCTCCTCCCCCAGGCAGATTTATCCAGTGGGGTGAATTGATATTCATCAAGCACACTTCATGAAGGCTGATTGAGAAATGGAACAGAATTTCAGCTCAGCTTTCAGCAGCAATATCTCATCTCATTGCCATTCCTTTTTTTTTTTTCCACAGTGATAATGAATTATTAATTTCAACAAGCATTGCTATCTACATTTACATAATTATTTATGTGCAATTAAAACATCTTGCCTGCTGTTCCAGAGTCAATATCACGTGGCCAGGAGCACAAAACGAGATAAGGAGGCAACATTAAAATGTAGGGTAGCTCGTCCCTGTGGGGTAACCATGTGCTGCTTTAATGTCACATATTTAAAGCCATGCTCAGGACCAATTAATTTCAGTCTGTGAAGACTAAGAAAATTATTTGTGTTATCTCAGTACAGATCATTACCCTCTCCCACGCATTTTAGGAGCATTCCAAAAAATGTGATTCAGGTTCCAGCACGATATAATTTGAGGCCTGAGGCAAATTTCCTCTTCAGCACCTTCCCTTCACAGGGATGCTGCAGCAAATGGCCTGATCTTTATGTACAGTGATTGCTATAAGAAATAAAACAGATTTCTCTGATTTTCCATGAACACTTAAAATATGAAATAGAAACGTGCCTTTTGGAAGAATTCTTTAAGAGCTAATTCCTGGCGGTGTACGGAAAAGCATTGAAAAATTAAAGTTTCTATTTTTAAAAAAAGCTTGAATTGGAATTGACTTAACTTCTTTCCACTCAAATTCACTTCCTCACCTGCTAAAATATAGTAGAACTGTTTCAGGAGTTGGATTTATCCCTAGGAGTTGTTTCCAGAAGGTGAAATTCACAGAGTGTAAATAATCCGCAGGAAGAAAAGACTTGTTAACAACAGATTGGCATAAATTATTTATTCCCTGCCACCAGGCCAGGCAGAGCTGGGCCCTGTGACAGTTTCCAACCACAGCAGGTTGGGAAGCACTGGGTGGGGAGTCAGAGCTTCCACAAACATTGGGGAATAATGAGACTGTAAATCCGGAGTGACCTTTGCTGCTGGGGTGGGATGGAGATCAAAGGGCTGAGATTTCCCTCTGCTGCTCCCTGCTCAGGGCTGGGACATCTGAGCTCCACCTGGCCCTGAGCAGCTTCTGACAGAGCACAGGGGAGAGCCAAGTGCCTTCCCTGGCTCTGGGCTGTCCTGTTTTCATTTGGGTTTGGGGTGGTGATGGCCCACAAGGAGCAGGGTAGCAAAGCTGTCACTTCAGAGGGCACTGCAGCCGTGCCACTTGTGCCACCCCTTGGTGCCCCAGCAGCTCTGGCAGCTCACTGCCCCTCACTGTGCTGCATCAGAGCTTGCTGGAATGCTTGAGTTGAGTCCAGCAGGCTGCTTATCAAATGTCCTTATCAAAAGGATAAATGCAGTAGGTCCATGCTGGGCCTTCCTAACTGGAAACACACTGACCTCACTCACTTTTTGTGAGAAATAATTTCTCTTTGGTACAGATCTGCTTGATTAACAGGGAGAGAAATGGCAGGTTATTTACTCATTGGAAGGCAAACAGCTGGAGTAGGGATACCCACACCATGATTTCCCATGGGCTGTGAGGATTTTGGGGCCTCCAGCAGCTGGAGGATGAGTGCAGGCCTCGGCTCCTCCATTTGGGCATGGTAGGATGGAGGGAATTGTGGAACAGAGGTTCTGAAACAAGCTCAGGCTGCAGGAGATGGAGCACCAGGAGCCCTGTGCTCCACACCCAGCAGAGGCAGAGCCCAGGATCGCCCCTGAACCCCAACAGGTTCTCCCAGCCAGAGGGTGGAAATTGTCCCTGGCTGTCCATAGGGAAAAGCCCTGCCAGGGACAAGGTACACGTGGAGGAGGCTGCTCTGAAGGGGATCAAACATGTGGAGGGATCCACTGCCAGGGGCGTTTGTGATGACAGCTGGGGGAAGGAAAAGCTCCAGGTTTTCCAGTGGAAAAGGCGACGTCAGGCGGAGCGGCCTCAGGAGCTGGGAAAGCCCAGCAGGAACAGCTGAGATCTCCTGGTTCCACTCAACACTTGACATGGAAATTGGAAAACTTGGTTTGGGAAGGACAAGACGCTCAGTGTCAGTGGTAACCAACACATCAGGAGTCTGAGAGAAAGGGGAGCCCCTGCAGAGGAAGAGCAGGAGGTGCCCAGCAGGCTGAGGGTGATGGTGCAGATGTGTCCTGCTGAATTAAACATCTGCTCTGGGTTTGTCCGTGATTCCAGCAGCCCACACTCGGTGCCTTCAGCACAGCAGGGGATGGTGGGACACCCATAGCCCCAAAAACAGCAGGACAACAGCAAGGAGAGAGGGGATGAGTGAAGGAGCCAACTCTGCCTCAGCATCAGCCCTCGCTGAGGCACCACTGAGAGATCCATGAGCAGCTCCATTACAGTTAAAGTTTTGCAGGCTACTCTTTCATTTGGAGTTAATTAACAGTAATGAGAATATTACATGGATTAGGGGGTGGCTCTTGTTTAGCAGAGCATGGACTTTGTTTGTCTATCAGGACTATTCTCATTTTACTGACTCTCAGATCCTCATTAGATATTAAAACCAGGAACCTGCAGGGGAAAAGCCCTTCATCACATTTCTACTAAGTCAGTGTTTGTGTTGTGTAGGCTATGGTACTCTCTAATTATTTCTAACTTTCATTAAATTTGAGGTTTCTTTCTTATTAAAACATAATTAACTGGATGGGATTGGAGAGAAACTATGCTTAATATCAAGAAATTGAATGTGGCAGAGCTTAGGAACAAAAGCAGGGAGGTGAGACTGTCAATATTTTGAACCTTCTGACAAATCCCCAGACTGTTTCATTTTAAAAGGGCAGCAACAACAAACCTTCCAGAAAATCTGCTTTCATGTTTTCGTGCCCATGGTCATTTCTTTGCTGTTTGTTTGTTTTAAAATGCTCCACTCCACTGGTGGCCATGGTATGCTGGGTTACAACACAGTGTTTCCAGACATGGAAGAATGTTTATATATCTGTGGGGAAACATTTAGCTATCTTTTAAAAATAAGCTATTTATGTATCTGGGTGTAAAAGACTGATGTTCAGTTCAGAGCCTGGTCCCATCAGCCTTCCCTCTGCTCTGGGTCACTGTGGTCAGATTTACAGGCAAGATCTGCAGTTATTTTTTTATGGTTGTCCCTGTAGCTGGAAGACACCATCATGAACTTCAGAGCCTTCATAACAAGTAAACTCTTAACATAGAATATTTGCAGGAGTTTGAAATATATCTGGACAAAATAGCTAAACAAGAAGAGGCTTTAATATTTTTTTAGATTATTTTATTACAGTCTGTGTTCAGTGTTGGAGTTCTTACTCAGAGCACAATGCATTACACCAGTCTTACATATTGATTTTTATTTTTTGGCCATTTCACAGTGCATTTGCCTGGTTCTGCTTTCTGCACTGGCATAAAGGTGCAGCCATTCTGTGTGAGTGAAAAGCTGGAGCATAACTAGTCCAGACACCAGCCTGGTGTCTCTGCAGGAAGCAGAAATTCCAAAAGGGAGCGGGACAAAGCTCACAAGTCTGAACTCATCCCACGGGAAAGGCTGGTGTGTGCTCACAGGGCTGCTCCTGAGTGCATCCCAGGGAAACTCTGTCCTGCCTGTCCTGGGGCAGGGAATGGCAGAGCCAGGGTTTGCACACAGGGACAGCTGGCAGGGGAGCAGCTTCTACCTCTGCAGACACTGACAGGACAAGGGGGGATAATTTCAAACCAAAAGAGGAGAGGTTTAGGTTGGATGTTAGGAAGGAATTGTTCCCTGTGAGGGTGGGCAGGCCCTGGCACAGGTGCCCAGAGCAGCTGGGGCTGCCCCTGGATCCCTGGCAGTGCCCAAGGCCAGGTTTGGCTTGGAGCCACCTGGGACAGTGGGAGGTGTCCCTGCCCTTGTCAGGGGGCTGGAAAAAGACAATATTAATGTTCCTTCCAGCCCAAACTATTCTCTGATTCTATGAATAAAAACAAACCTGCGAGCCCATGGTTTGGGAGACAGATTTTTGGTTTAACTATTACAGGGGTGCTTTACAGGTAAGGTGACCCAAGGACAAGTTTGGCTGCTTTGTGATGTTATTTTCATTGCTAGTGTTATCACCACCCTCCTAAAGAGCATGAACCCCTACAAATGTATTTTAGGGTTTATTTTGTGTAGAAATGCAGCGTGCACGAGGCTTTATCTCCCTAATTCAGGGTTTGAAGTGGAGATTTTTCCCACAGGAACGGCCGGAGCTGATGGATGCAGCGGGAAGCACCTTTGGGAGGGCAGTAAAATAATGTCACCCCCAAAGAAGGGGACCTGCCATCCCGTCCCACCTGGGCACGGAGGCTCTGGGGAACGCGGGTGGGATGGAGGCGCCTTTGGAAGGGGCTGTTTGCTGCTGGAACACGGAGCGGAGCTGTTCCTAAATGCCGGGTACCATCTGCTGGCCAGCGGGAGCAGTGCGGGATGGAGCGGGGACAGGGATGGGAGAAGGGACAGGGACAGGGATGGAGCAGGGACAGGGATGGAGCGGGGACAGGGATAGGATGGAGCAGGGACAGGGATGGGAGACGGGACAGGGACAGGATGGAGCTGGGATAGGGATGGAGCGGGGACAGGGACAGGGATGGGGCGGGGACAGGGACAGGATGGAGCGGGGACAGGGATGGAGCGGGGACAGGGACAGGGATGGAGCGGGGACAGGGATGGAGCAAGGACAAGGATGAAACAGGGATGGAGAGAGGACAGGGATGGAACAGGGATGGAGAGGGGACAGGGATGAAAAAGGGACAGGGATGAAAAAGGGACAGAAATGGGAGCAGGGACAGGGAGCATCATCTGGGGCTGGGGACATTCTCAGAGCCTCTGAGGATGGAGGAGCATCACCCAGGTCTCAGGGCATTGCCCAGTGGGAGTTTAAGAGACAGAATCCTGGTTAGGATTAACAAACAGGCTGGGTTCAGCACATCATTCATGCCATACAATTCAAACCCCACAGAGAGTAAATTAATTGTCTGAAAAATTCTACAAGAGAGCTGGAGGACTTTTTGTAAGGGCGTGGAGTGACAGGACAAAAAGAAAGGCTTTAAAGTGCCAGAGGGCAGGGATGGATGGGATTTTGGGAAGGAATTGTTCCCTGGGAGGGTGGGCAGGCCCTGGCACAGGGTGCCCAGAGCAGCTGGGGCTGCCCCTGGATCCCTGGCAGTGCCCAAGGCCAGGCTGGACAGGGCTTGGGGCAGCCTGGGACAACGGGAGGTGTCCCTGGGGCTGGAATGAGATGAGTGTCAGGTCCCTTCCAACCCAAACCATTCTATCAGCTCATAAATTGACCTCAATCAATGGGCAAATTAATCAGCATCTCAGTTTTGTGTAGGTGCCAGAGTTCACCAATTTCAAGCCCAGTTTTTATCACCTAACACAATAAAAGCCAGGTACAGAGATGCTTTACTCAGCTCAATGCCTGCAGATGTTTTTTCTCAGAGCTCTGGGGTGTCCACCAGCAGTTTGGAAGTTCCTGAACCAGTGCTCAGCTCAGTCACTTTGAGACCTCCTACCCCTCTCCCCAGACCTCAGAGCTGCCTCCACCTCTGGCCAGCAGCTGCAGATGCAGCTTGGCAAACTCCAGATTTGTTGAAACCTGTGATGCAGAGAAAAAAATATATATATTTATAAATATAATATTTTTAAGCATATTGAAAGAAATATCTCGATATGGTAACCAGAAGTCAAAAGAATTGAGTCTAAAAGGCCATTTTAAAGGTTAAACTGGAGTGGGGGGAGGACTCTGGTTGCTAACAGCTGTTTGCCAACAGAACATTCTCTGGCATTTTCTTTGAGGAAAGCTCAAAAGATCTTTTCACATTAGCAGTCCCCAGAATGGGTGTTAAGTTTCCTATTATTGTAAGAACGGCCTGGGAATCTCGGTGCCCTGCGTGGGAGCCAAGCACAGGCAGCAGCTGGGGAACAGTGGAGAAGTGCCCAAGAACTGCTGCCAGTTGGGAGAAAGGAAAAATTCCCAAGGAAAAAGGAGTTTGCAGAAGGAGCTTGAAGTTGAGTTGGGGTGAGGAAACATGAATAAGTGATTATTTTAGTATATGGAGGGAGAAAAAAAAGGGGGAAAAATATGTTTTAGTGATTCTGAAGAGATCAGAGTGACCAGGGATACCAAGGAGGAGCTGGGGAGAGGGAAGAGCTACAGAGCTCCAGGACAGGACAGCTGCTCCTGCCCTCCATAATCCCTGGGAAAACAGGAGCTCTGAGCTGGGAGAGAGTCTGGATGGATTCCACACCCTCAGAGGAAAGGGACATTTGTTTTTGTATAGCCTTGTCTCTAAAATCACACTGATTTTGGTATCATCAGTGGTTACTGCCTCCATTCCATTTTTCTCAGCAAGAAGAGGCAGCACTCTCCAGGCCTGCTGCAGTTGGGTGGAATCAGTTTGGAGAACATCAGGCAGCTGTGGAGGAAATGAATGAGCCAAAAAAGGGACTCTGGTCCCCTGATCAGACAGTTCCCTATTGCTGTTTGAGATCTTGCTCCATCACAGGAACAAATCACAGGCACAAATTAAATGCAATTTAAGGACACTTAAATATTAACAGAAGGGGGCTGCAGATGAAATTGCAGTGGCTCTGAATCTTCATTTTCAGCATTCCTGTCAATCACTGTCATTGCTATCTTTACTTTGGATTTTAAACACAAATGATGAATAAATTGTACACAAACACAGGCGTAATCCTGTCTGTGAGAGAAGTTTGGTTGCTGCATGCCAAGAGGTTTTTGTGCTCTGAGAATTCAAGAGAAACGAAAAAGTTTAAATATTTCTACATTGCTTCAGTTTAAATTGCCAACCAAGAGGACTTTTATATTATTTATATCAAATATATTATAGATATATTCTATTTTTACTTTAATATGACTTATTTATAATATTTGCAGCAAGATAATAGAGACAATGTTTTGCTGTTCTCTCACTCTGGAGATGCTGTGGGTGAGAAAAGGAAAGGAAAAGGAAAGGAAAGGAAAGGAAAGGAAAGGAAAGGAAAGGAAAGGAAAGGAAAGGAAAGGAAAGGAAAGGAAAGGAAAGGAAAGGAAAGGAAAGGAAAGGAAAGGAAAGGAAAGGAAAGGAAAGGAAAGGAAAGGAAAGGAAAGGAAAGGAAAGGAAAGGAAAGGAAAGGAAAGGAAAGGAAAGGAAAGGAAAGGAAAGGAAAGGAAAGGAAAGGAAAGCCTATGGAGGGTCATGAGTGTGATGGTGACCAATTTGCAGCCTCCTGGCTGTATTTCAGTTGGAGGAGCTGTGACAACTCCAAAATCAGATAAATTCTGATCACACTCACTTGGATTTACGTGGTTATGATGAAAAGCACCTCCCCACTCCTGGGCCAGATTCCTCCCTCGATGGCCCTGCTGTTCCTCAGCCCAGCAAGGAGTTCTGCAGATGCTCTCATGATAAGCTATGCAAAAATAGGCTCAGTCTCAAACTAATTCAGGCATTAAGATAAGCTGAGAGTCAAAAGCTTTATCTGAATCTGCTCACTGGATTCAGAGTGCACAGGAGCAGTTTCCACTGATACCTGCACATTACAGATCAGCTCATCCCCTGCCCTGTGCTTGACATAATTACCTTAAATCAAATTACTGACAAGATGTAGATTCTCCTCCTAGTCCTGCCACTTATTATCAATTTTAAATTGTAATTACTTTTTTTTTTTTTTTAAATTCAGAAGGTCCCCAGCTTTCAGAAACAAGTTATTTCATCCCTACAATTCAGGAAATGATGTGCTGAGAGGAGCAGACACTGTGGCAGGGGTTTCTCTTCCTGCCTGTGATGTAGTTCTGTCACTGCTCCCATTCCTGGGATAGCTTAAACCACCCAGCAGAGCTGGGCTTTATCATGGTGTGTACAGAATTATCTGCTCCAGCTGTGTGCAGAGAGCAGCTTGGGTGCAGGACTCAGGCATTGCTGAGGAGCTGGGCCAGCCAAGGGCACTTCAGGGATGCTGAGCAGCACAGGAATGGCCTGCACAGCTCCTGCTGCCTGCCAGCCCCAGCACGGTGCAGGGAAAGTGAAAATTGCTTTATGCTGCCATCAGTGTCCCTCTGTGGCAGCTCTGGGGGTGTGTGTGCTGTTCCTGGCCTCCAGTGGGGTGATCTGACTTTTCCAGGGTTAACACCTGGCTTTGTGCAGGCTGCTGGCCTTGGAGGCAGTGAAAAAGCTGAGAGGTTGCCCAGCACTCTGCTGATCAAGGTGGTCACCCCCAGCTACCTGTGCCTGTTTTGGTTCCACTGAGAGAGGCAATTCCAGTTCAAGTGGGGGTGTTTGAACTATATTTTAGGGTAAAAAAAAAGCCACAAAACAAACAGCTGCTCCTGAGAACTCCCTGAGTGCACCAGAGCCAGTGTGGCTGAAAGTTGAATTCATTTTGTCCTGTCTGGAAGCCCTGGCCGTGTTCTGTGAGAGCTGCAGATTCTGAATCACTCCCTCCTTCCTGGGGGGGCTCACCTCGACAGGAGAAGGCTCCAGGGAGAGCTCAGAGCCCCTGGCAGGGCCTGAAAGGGCTCCAGGAGAGCTGGAGAGGGACTGGGGACAGGGGAGGGAGGGACAGGACACAGGGAATGGCTCCCAGTGCCAGAGGGCAGGGATGGATGGGATATTGGGAATTGGGAATTGTTCCCTGGCAGGGTGGGCAGGCCCTGGCACAGGTGCCCAGAGCAGCTGGGGCTGCCCCTGGATCCCTGGCAGTGCCCAAGGCCAGGCTGGACAGGGCTTGGGGCAGCCTGGGATGGTGGAAGGTGAAATTAGCAGCAAAGAAATGAAGGTGATTTTTCTGCAGAAGCAATAAAGAACAAGAGCCCCGATGCTCAATGCTCAACCTTAAATGAGCCCTGATTTGGCTCTGCAGCCTCTTCAGGCTTTTCATGCAGAACCAGGGGAGCCTAATCTGATTTAAAATGAATCCAAAAAATTCCCAGCATCAACCACAGGGAGTGGGACAGAGCTGACATCCAGACAGGCGGCCCTGGGAGGGAACCTGGAGCTGGGACAGGCTGGGACACCTGAGGGTCAGTGTCTGTCTCTCTGTCTGTCTGTCTGTCTGCAGGCACCTCACTCCAGCCAGGGCAGCCTTCCAGGGCCACCAGCATCACTGAACATTGTCCCACTTGCAGCCACTGGCCCCAATCCCAGCTCCTCTGCCTGACTGGGGCTCGTGGCCACCTTGATCTCAGGTATGGAAATTACAGGAATGGAAATGCTTCTGCAGGAGCTGGGCAAATCTAGAGCAAAAGCGGTTTAGACAAGAAAATAAAATTTAAAAAGAGAGCTATTTTAAGCCTGTGAGTGACTGTATTTCTTGGGACCAGTGCAGCCCACAGGCCATCTGTCTCCTGGAGAGCTGCTCTGTGAGACTGGGCACAGAGAGATCCTCCAGCACACCATGCCTTAGGAATCAGCCCCAAGACAGGCAGCAGTGTTTTATCTGCTGGCTCAGGACGCCCATCCATGGGCAGTAATCCCCTCCTCATCCTCCTGAGGAAGCAGCTGAAGGAGAGGTCACCAGGATTTGCCCCGAATAGCCTGGGCTCACAGTGCAGCCCAGAGCCAAGGCTTGGATCAGCATAAAAAGCTTTGGATAAGCCATATTAAAGCAAAGGTCAGATGAGATCACTCCACTCCTGATCACTCATGAGCAAAGTATTGTTCTCAGTTTCCACAAGGGAGCCTGGCTTTTGAGGAGCTGGGTTTTCCAGGGACTGCTTCGCTCTGATGTTAACAGGAGGTGTCAAATCAAAGCAGGATTTTTTTCTCTCCCCATGCTTGTCATCTTCCTCAGAAGAGTTCCATTGAGGCCAGCTCTGAAAAACTTTCTGGCTGGCACAGACCCTCATTTCTCCCTAATTTCTCTCTAATTTATTATTTATTTATGAAATCACTAGCAACTGATGAAACTCTGCAAACCCCTCCTCATTTAAAGAGCACCAGACATCCATGTGCTGGCATTCAGAAGAAAAATCTCCTAAATCTGGAAAAAAAAAATGGCTTGGAAGGTGTTGGGAAGATGCTTTAGGAGAAGCTCCTCCTGTCCTAAGCCTTGGGGTGAGTGAAACAAAGCAAACCAGGGACAAACCTCTCCTTTTCAGCTGCTGCACAAAGCACTGCAGAGGGGCCTGGTGGATCTCTCCTGCTCACAGCCCTGATTCCAGGAATGCTGATAAACCTCTGCCAGTGCCCCCAGGCACAGCCCAGCTCGGATGATTTCCCCAGGAACATTTTTCCCCGGCCCAGTTCACTGCCCCCACTCCTGGATTTGCTTCATCTCAGTCACTGATTTGCTCTTTGCAGAGCCCTAATCACTGCAACAGAATATTTAACAAAACCAGACGTGTTTATCCAATATGAGGAGTCATAGCTGGCTGGGAGAATGTGGAAACAAGAGATGGAGACTGCCAAGTGCTCATGAGCACTGTTCATGGTACAGTGCAAAAAGACAGCTCCAAAAAGTGAAACTTAACCCTTAAGGACTAAAGGAGAGGAGGGCAGAGCTTGTTCCTTGCTGCTCTGTCCCAGCCACACCTGTGGTGGTGTTCACAGAGGTCTCAGGATGAGGGAAGAGATGAGAATGTTGACTCCATGTTTCAGAAGGCTGATTTATTATTTTATGATATATATGATATTAAAACTATACTAAAAGAATAAAAGAAAGGATTTCATCAGAAGGCTGGCTAAGAATAGAAAAAGAATGATAATAAAATCTTGTGACTGACCAAGACAGTCCAGACAGCTGGGCTGTGATTGGCCATTAATGAGAAACAACCACATGAGACCAATCCCAGATTGCATGACCAATCACCTGTTGCATTCCACAGCAGCAGATAACCATTGCTTACATTTTGTTCCTGAGGCCTCTCAGCTTCTCAGGAGGAAAAATCCTAAGGAAAGGATTTTTCAGAAAATACCATGGCTACACACAGCCAGCTCTCAGGGATGCAGAGCATCAGAAGTGAGGCTCAAATCATCACTGGACACTGCAGGGTGCTCATTTCCCTTCTGTGACTGCAGATCTCTCCACAAGTGTGCCCTGACCCCAGCTCTGCAGCCCCAGCTGTGGTTTGATGGATCCTGTGCTACTCTCAGCTCCTGGCTGGCACCAGGGGGGCAGAACTTTGCTCTGGAGCTGCCTCATATGAGTTTTGGCCATTGGAACTTCAAATGCCCACAGAACAGCAAAATTAGAGCACAACTTACCCTGCTGATTAAGGCTGGTAATCAGCAGAGTGTGAGGAGGAAATTCAGAGGTTATCCTCCTATTAGAAATGTCATTCCAGTGACACATAAAGATGAGAGCTTGAATTTAATAACTGCACACTTGTGGAGATTTTGCTTGCATTGGAAAGCCCTCAAAAATTGTAAAAGGGTTAAAGAAAAGTTGCTAAAAGGAGATGAACACCCTCAGGATCTCAAGGATATGTTGCAAAAGCTCTCTTTAGGTTGGGAGAGCACAGGACCAAATCCACAAATCAAAAGTTTCTTAGGGAAAATCAGGCTGTGACCTGGCTGAAGAGAGAGCAGCCAGTCCCTCTGAGCTCCAGACACTGATTGTTTTTTCACTGAAAATCAGAAACTGAGAATGGCTGACATTAAAACATGACATTGAATGTCTCCAGTGAAGGCAGCAGCAATCAGTGATTTGGACACCAGTCTTATTTTTTGGCTGAGTCTCTGCCAGTATTCAAATACCTTCTCCCCTTGGGCATTTAAAGGAAAAAATTAAAACTATTTTGGTGAGGATGAAAGGCAGGAAGTCCTGAGAGAAGGGAAATTGCTTCAAGAGAGAAATTCCTCCTCACCTGTCAAACATTATCTCATACTTGCAAGTCTTTTGGGCTTGCAGCTAAGAGGGTTTTAAGAGGAGTATTGCCTGTGGGGCTAAGTCAGGCTGCTGTACAAGTTGCAAGGAATTTTAAGGAAAAGTGCACTCCTTAAGGGATTACTAGTGCTAAACATGGAAGAAAGGAAGGTTGGGTGGCTAAAGAAGAGGGCAGGGTTAGATGGAATTTGGGAATTGGGAATTCCTCCCTGTGAGGGTGGGCAGGCCCTGGCACAGGTGCCCAGAGCAGCTGTGGCTGCCCCTGGATCCCTGGCAGTGCCCAAGGCCAGGCTGGACACGGGCTGGGAGCACCTGGGACAGTGGAAGGTGTCCCTGCCATGGCAGGGGTGGCACTGGGTGGGATTTAAGGTCCCTCCCAACCCAAACCATCCTGTGATTCTGTGATAAAATGCTCAGCCCCATCCTCCCACCCTCATCCCTCTGCTTTAGTTTTGTTCCAGAAAAGTGCATCACCTGTCTCCCTTGGAAACCCATCCCTATGGCAACATGCAGGAATGTCTCCATGCAGACATGGCACAGCTTTGACAGCCCCTTCTTTTTGTCACACTTCTCATGGCACCGTCCCGAGGCTGTCGGGAGATGATGGGAGCTCGCCTCTCTCAAGACACCACTTGGAAGATTTTCCACTAAGAACTTGCTTTTTGCAGTCTTTCACTCTCCTGGCTCTTGAACTCTCAGTCTGTGTATCACAACTGTGATTTTGTATGAAAAGTGTTGCAAAAAACCCATGTATTTGCCTTTATCAGCAAAAAGCCCTAACCCCAAATGTGATGTTTTTGACAAGACCTACTTTCCACGGAGCCACCCTGCCAAGCACGAGCTGCTTCTGTGCTTTTTCCCAACTCAATCCCACACTGGCTTTTCACTTGTGGGGTTTTTTATTTTTTCTCAGATGCTAAGAAAGTTCACCTGCACCTACACTGCCAACACTGTGAATTTCTTGCTACACTCTTCATGGGATTAACATTGTTATAATTTTCCCCACTCTGTTGTGAGTAAATATGCCACCTCTGAGTATATCACAAATTTTCCAATTAAAAACACCCCCTGCACTGCTGGCTGTGGGTGATAAGAGGGCTCCAGGAATTGCACTCAGGAATTCTGATTGAGAAGCATGAAATCCTCCCCAAGGGTATGTTACCAACCACAGCCAGCAGCTCTGGGCTGTGTCCTGAACATCTGCAGGTCCAGAAAGGTTGAGACCCTTTGGAGTGATGCTCTCAGTGAAATCTGCCACAGTTGGGCTTTCTTTGCACACAAAAACATGCTAACACAGGCTGCAAGGGTGGTTTTTGTTTAATCCCTACTGCACAGAAATGCATGACTGAAATTTCACATGAGGAAAAAAGGTCAAAAAATAAACTGTGGTTTGTGACAAGCAAGATGTACTTGAAACTTTCATCAAATTGCACAGTCAGAATTGAGCTGATCTTGTCTGATCTAGATTTTCAAGGCCACAAGGATTGCTTAGAATTGCACCAAGAACAAGGGACAGCTTGGTACCTTGTGCTCACTGTGGAAAAGGCAGGTGTGGAGGAACAGACACAAATTAAATGGCAAATTCTCACTCTTATAGAGAGCTCAAGGCTCTCTGCTCAGCTGCCCCCTCCTGAGAAGTCCCAGAGGCAATGGATGCCCTTGACAAGACCAGGAAAACAAAGGAATGCTGTTTGTACAGCCAAAAACAAGAGGATAGAAAGAAATAGTGGAAGTAATGATTTGGGGCTGTAGTTACAACTGGGATTTTCTCTCACTTAGAAAGGAATTTTTTTGGAGATCCTTCCTGGAGGTGAAAGGGCAGAGTGACACTCACACCCAGCTCTTACCCAACTGAGCCATTACATAAATCCAGCTGATACAAGAGATGAAAAGGAAGTGCTGTCATTCTAAGTTGCAGCAGAAAGCATTTCAGCATCAGCCTCTCTGCTGCTGACATTAAAGGAGAAGGAGCCTGTGGCTGCAGCAGGAATTAACCTCAGAACAGCCAACTTTCTATTGCACCTGTGACTGGGAATAGCTTTGCACAGTCACGGCAACAAAAACATTAAAATATTTTCTGCAATTTAATGGAGTTTAAAAAAGATCCCTTCTATTTTGTTTTTGTTTCTTTTGCTTGTCTTCCTGTCAATTCTTGCCAAAAACCATCACGAAACCACTCTGAGAACACCAATCCACAAAAGTTGCTCATCCTTCCTAGAAATCCACATGCAGACACTTCAGGGTCATAATTGGGCAGGAAAAAATGTCTTTTCTTTTGCTGTAAAAAGCAAAGCAGGGCCCGTGATGAGCAGGGAGGCAGGAGTGGCTGGAGGCGTTGGGAGCTGCCTGAAGATCCCAGTCCTGGCTGCTGTCAGGAATGACAGATGGTGTTTGTCAAGAGGATAGAGATTTACCTTCTTACTTTACCATGGAAATATAGCAGCAAGAACACTACCAACATCCACTATTTTATCCAACAGATTTAAGAAATATATCCCACATTAAAAAAAAACAACAAAAAACAACAAAGCCCAACAGGATTCCTGCAGGGAAACAAAGCACCAGATGCAGCTGGAAATCCCAATTAAAAGAAGCAGTTGTGTTTACCAAGAGACAATGTCAGCCATTGCATGTAATTTATTTTCTCATTAAGGAAATGCACTGAGCACATACAGAGATTACATTCAATACAGATTTATCATCACAGAACCATACGAAGATAAAGATACAATCAATACCTGCTTCCTGTAGCAGAAGAGATTGAAGGAACTGCTTCAAGCTGAGAATGAAATGAAAAATACTTACACCAATTTAAATGATTTTTTATACAAATGAGACACTGGAGTCCAAATTAACATTCTCAGCCAAGATCTGCTGCATTGTTGCAATCTTCATATTTAACAGCTTTATCAGAGTGGTGCCTAGAGACTAAAAATAGACCAAGCTGCCTTGTCTGAGCCCACCTGAACAAAACCCAGGAGAATCCAGCCAGTCTGAAGCCACAACCTACATGAGATGATGGAAGGATCCACACTGGGAAAGAGCACAGAAAAACAAGGAGACAGCTCAGCCCCTGTGACAGCTACAAGGCAGGCAAGGGTTACACTCGGCAGGGAGGGCTCACTCATTGACCTTTGCAGCAGCTCTAGAGTTTGCAACCTGAATAAAATTTTGGTCAATGTGAAGAATTCTACTACACACTGCCCAGAACTGATTTTTCAAAGAATTGTACTGAAAAAAAGTCACAGCACAAAGCTAGAGGAAAAACTACTTTGCCACGTATTTTGTGAGTTCCATGAATTTCATTACCTAACCTTTTTCCTACTAGGCAACTAAAACTAGAACTGGAAGGACCACCTCTACTTCAGTTACACCAGCTGGACTTTCAGCCAGTCCTGTGCATGTTGTGTGCCAGGGGTTGGACCAGATCATCACAGCTGGACATTAAAATCTACAAATTTCACTCATCTGCTTGCCTGGTGCTCTGAGTTTTGGATCAAAGGAGGTTGTGATGCACAATGCCTTCTACTATGTGACCCCTTCTGGATCATTTACTTGGTAAAACTGCCATGAATGGGTTTATTAAAAATACTGATTTAGTCCCTCTTTACACCTCTAAAGACCTCCAAGTAATTTCATTCACTTTGTAAAATGAAAAGATAGATAAACCACCTCAACTCCACCACATCACTGAAGGAGGAGACCTGTACAGATATATACACTCTTACTCTCAAAGACTGCAGTTTAGGGCAGTGGAGAATTATTTACATAACTGAAACCTCAAGAATTATAAACTTAAGTTATAATTTGCCTACAAGACAGGGATTAATCACTTGTTTTTAAAACCAGCAGGGGAGATAGATTGAGCCAATCTTTGGATGGAGTACCAGTTCAAAAACAACTTCCAAACTCTTTTTTTCTTCTTCTTCTGAAGCTGTGGCAAAATTCTCAAAGGATCAGAAAAGAGAAGACTGGAAGGTGTTTTTTCCAAGGAAATACACACACAAGCATAGAACCATTGAATGGTTTGGGTTGGAAGGGACCTTAAAGACCATCCAGTCCCAGCCCCCCTGTCAGGAACATATCATATACAACAGAATATACCTCCATGCATTATTCTCTTAATCACCTTCTCTTACCAATTTGTATTAATACTAAATCATCTGTATTTCAAGTTTCCTTTTGTCCAGCATGCCAATATGCTCTGAAAGATTAACTAGCTTGCTAGAATTCTCAGTCACTTTGTGCTTGAAAATTTTAGCTTGCTTTTGAATATATGCCAACAGCAAAAAGCATTTGGCAGCCATTTGCCCTTGACCTTACTACCAGGTTGCCTGCAGCCAAGATTTCTCCTTATCCAAATTGCAGGAAAATAAGCAACAGGGCAGCATTCCTTACACAGAGATCAAGACCTATTTAGCAGATGAAACAATTTTTATCTAAACATCTGTCAGGTCTTCCTACAGCTTTTTGCCTAGTGAGATAAATGGTACATGGAGCAACATGATTAGCAAATATTATCACCCCTTGCTAAGAAGGCAGAGCTGTTGCTTGAGGATACTTTTTGTTTTCATTTTGCCCCTCATGTCAGCTTCAACAAGGGGTGCCAGAGCAGAGTGAGGATGAGGAGGGGGAGGCTGCAGGAGCTGGTGACCCTGGGAGCCAGGCTCCTGGCGTTGCAGTTGTTGGAGTAGCAGCAGTGCACGCTCACCCCGGGCGCCCTCGATCCGTCGCGCCTCGCCCGCTCGCAGAAGGACCTGAACGAGCAGGACTTCATGATGCCACCTGGAACAGAGCCACAGTGAGCCCAGAGGGGCTGCAAACGGCCCCCTGCTCCCACCTGCACCCCCCAGCACCAGCCTGACCCCCCAGCACTGAGCAACAGCCTCGGGTTTGGCTGCTCATCACAGGAAAATGAGTACGACCTCAACAAGGCAGCGCACCAACAGCTCCCACTAAAATAACTCTGATTTATCTCAGAGGCAACGGGTGCAGCTAAAATACCTTGGGATGTGCCCAAGTGCAGGGGCTCATTAGCTTCTGTTCCATCCTAATTTCCAGCTAAGTCACTTAAGCAAAAAGTGGGCAATAGTTAAAATGCTTCTTTTTAGCTTTCCCACAGAGTGGGTGCAGCTCATTGTGGCACGCTGACAAATCATTCCCTGTGGGATTTTGTGACAACAAAACTAGGACTGAGAATCATTAATGGGGTTTATTTTAAGAGGAGACATCTAATTTTGGTTTTCTCCTTAACTTACTCAGCACTCTTCTCTTTCCAACACTGATTATTTCTTTCTTTCTTTTGACAAATGCAACAGGTCTGACACATTTGTGACACTTACTTGCTTGTCCTCTAATGACTGCACAGGCGTCTGCGTGGCCTGGGCACTGCTGACTTCCTTGTCTGTTGCAGTCATCATCACTAGAACCTACACAGGTGTAACACTGCAGTGCTTCACCTGGGTGGAGGGAGAAGAGACCATTTAGAATTTACAAGAAGTATTTAAAAATATCAATCTTTCTAGTATGGTTTCGAGCACACATTAAAAAATGAAAAAAAAGTTTTGGAAAATCCAAAGAGTCTGCAAATCTTATCAATGTTTATTTTTTTGGAAATGGGTCAAATATTTATTAAAAAAAAATAAAAAACATCAACCACAGATTACTTAGTTGTTATAATCTGCATTTAAAATAATACAAGAAACATTTGATGTTCTGTAACTGCATCCATATCTTCTTGTAATGTTTTCAGAGCAGAGCCCAAATGTTGTTTTTTTCCCCCTCCATCATGATCTTTGGTCCACAGTACCATGAGAAAGCCCATTGTATACAGATAAAATCTTACAATGATCCAATTTTCCTCTTCTCCTGAAGTACCAATTCAGCTGGAAAGCACAGCAATGTATCTTGAGTTTTGCTCTTGTTTAAACACCACAACTATACCTCAATCCTCTTTCTTGCCTCAAACTACATGGCATTTTCAAAGGAAGGCAAGCATGAGTTATGAAGATATTTCAAACACCACATTTGAAGCTTGCAGAGCAGAAATCCCACCCTTGCTATCAGTGGGGACATTTGAATCTGTTAGCAAACACATTTATCTTTACAGAGGTGCAATTCTGTGCTGCTAACCACACACACAAAACGACCTGAAACCAACCCAGCCCAGGAGAGGAGCCCAGAACAGCAGAGAGGCTCAGCCATGCTTGAGGTAGGGAATGCAAATGAAGTAAAAAAAGGAAAGAAAAAGGAGCTGACTTACTTTTGAGGATCAAAAGGGAGCTGACAAGAAGCAGGCTGAAGACTGTCCACATCATGGAGATCCAAGAGATGCACCATTAGGCAAAGAAAGCAGTTTGTTTGCTATTAGAGCCTTAATGCTTCTCCTCCATCCCTAATCCTGTGCAGAGGATAACTTACAGGATAAAGAGGTGTTCAAGAGTGCTACTTATGGAGCCTATTCTGGTTGCACCTCTGATCACACCAACCTCAGCTCCACCAGCCCTGCAGGCAAATTCTTCCAGGAGCAGGAAATTATTCACGTTTCAGTGCCAGACATGCTTAAAAACCATCCTGTCACCACATGGCACAGCCTCTGACTCCTCCAACAGCCTCATTACATTTGCCCATGGGATTTGCTGGATCAGGGTCAGAGCATTAAATATTTTGGAGGATTAAGCCTATGCTTGAGACTTGAGTGGTCCAAATCCAACACATAGACACATATATATATATATATATTTAGAGAGACATTAAGATATAGACCTAGATATGTGCATATAAGCAGCAGACTCTTGTGACCCACAAAGTGCTCCAAGCAGTGACCCATGAAGTGCTTTCTGTGGAGGAATTAATTCCCAAGAGCATCTGGTGCTGAAATAAGCAAGTAGCAAGTGAAGGACACAAAAGAGAAGAGAGCCATACTTATCTTCAACTTTCAACGAAAAAATTTATTTACAATAGAGAATTTCATTTGTGACATGCATTTTCCTTTTTTTTTTTTTTTTTAGATTTTATTTTACAAATCAGCAAATGCAGATAAAGTTTACATTCCTTAAGGCAAGAGTCCCCATGCAAGTAATACATGTTTATATTAAATCCAAAAGACATCCAACATGGGAACTCATGTACAAAGGGAAGGCTAGGATCAGCAATTTGTATTTTCTTAGAGAACTTGACAATCTCCCTGATACAGGAACTTTGAGATCAACTTGCTATGAATTATACTATGAAAATGCAAACAATAGCAAGAAATTCTGATAGTCATCTTAGTACTGCATACAATTAAATCAACTTTATTTAGAAAGAAAATACAGTAGTGCATACGAAAAAGTGAAAATATAACCTGTCCACATAAATGTATGGACATCAGTGTGCCAATGGTCATATTGCACTCAGTATCGAAGTCCAGAAATTTGGTTAAAAGTTAGCTTTTCCCCATTTTGGCAATCAGTTCATCACAAATCTTTGTTAATTCTTCTATCTCTTTATTCTGGAAAATAAAATATGAAGTATTATGAAAAGGATTGTTGCCTTAAGATGAGGAGGTTTTTTGAATTTTAATGTTATCTAACTAGTGAGAAAGGTGTGGGAAAATTAACTTTTCTCCAATGCTGAGAACAGGAGATCTATACATACAGATATATGTGCATATATAGTACAACTAAGTGTTCATATTCATAGTACAGCTACATGCATTCAAACAAATGCTTCCTTTCTTCCAAAAACAGCTCCTCCAGTTTGAATAAATCAAATTTAGCACCAAAGCAGACAGCTTCACAGCAGTCATTCCCAGCACTCCACAACAATACAGAGTGGAAATTTGTTTCTAGGCTGCACTTTTCTATTTTTTTTCATTATTTTCACCCTGCCTTGCAGAGCTGCAAGCAAGGACGAGCTGTTCTGTGCCAAAGCAAGCTCCCTTGGCTGAGCTAGAGATATAAATAGGCATTTCCTACAGACACTTTGGAATTAGCATTGGAATTACAGCTAGCACTAAAAAGGGAAACAGAACCTGAGAGAAAAACCTGAGAACTGAAGCAAGCCAAGGCCTGGGCTGCAGAGGTGCACCCTGAGCTCTGCCCAAGGCTGAGCCAGCCCCAAACACTTGGGCTCAGACCAAACCTGGGTCCAGCTGGGGCACACAGGGATTTTGCCTTAAAATTTGGGGAGTGCTGCTGTCCCCAAGGCCAGTGGGCTGCAGGACAATCCTCAGGCAGAGCTTGGCTCCTGGTTTATTTACCTTTTGTTCCAGTGTTCTCTCCAAGGCATCCACTTTGAGCTGCTCCTTGCGAAGGCTGGCCTGGTACGCTGCCTGCTCCTGCTGGGCCTTGCCTCTCACTTGTGCAATTTCAGCATTGGCTCTGCAAAACACACAGGGTTTGGTCACATCAGGATCTCCACAGGAAAGGGAAGAGGGTGCCCCAGGGTGGACAGCACCTGAACAAAAGGGGGGAGAGGGCAGGGCTGCCTTCCTCACAACATCCTGGGTATGTTGTGAGACCTGTCCCTAAACACTTTTCACAAATCCCTCTCTTGCTCAGCAGGGGCTGCAGAGCCTTTTCTTACTGTCTGTGTTCCTCCCTTTGTGCTTCTCTCAGACATCTCTGCTGAGGTCACAAATATGACTCAGGTGGAAGTGTTTTATGGCAGTTTCCAAACCTAATCTCCAGTTCAGGGGACTGTACTATGAGTCCTGAACATGATCCCTAGAAAGGCTTAATTGGTCATTACGTGGAGATCTAGAAAAAAGGAACTGGCTAATGGCTTCTTTCTTGATCCTCCCATGAAAATACATTAACAAGTATAAAGAAGACATTACCTAAATATAGAAATTTTAAGGGGCTCTGTAGGGTCAGGAGCTGGAAGAAACACAAGCACATTGCAGGAATTCTCATTATTGCATTTCTTTCCACCTCTATCACAGAGCAGCCTGTGCTTTGCATATTGCAGGATCAGTTTGGGATGTGAGGTCCAGCCATGGGAATCTTTCTGCAGCATGAACTCCTGAAAAATGTGTACAGTCCATGCACCAGCCCTGGAAGTGTCCAAGGCCAGGATGGACAGGGTTTGGAGCAACTTGGTCCAGTGGAAGGTGTCCCTGCCCATGGGAGGGGGTGAAACAAGATGGTTTTAGGATTCCTTCTAACCCAAATCATTCTGTGAATCCATGACTTGATTACCTGTCCAGTTTTTCCTCAGCATGAATTTTGAGTGCCTGGTACCTCTGCTCCTCCTTCTTCACTCGTGACAAATATTCCTGCGCACATTTCTTCAACACTTCTTCATTCTTAAAAGAGAAGATGACATCAAATTTAAACCAAGAGGTAAAAATGCAGGACAGGCACCTGTTTGTGGGAGTCACACACAGCTGTTTGAAGGGCTGCAGTCCAACACTGACACCCCCTGAAAGAGAATATTACACAATGTAAAGAGATTTACAATTTTTCTGTTTGCATTTGATAGCTGGCTGCAATCCTTCACCTGAGGACTATGGTTTGGCATGCAGAACATCAGCATCAGCTGGAAACACAAGTCCTGCCTTCTGCTCAGCAGCACAGCACGCTCTGGTCCACAGAATCTGCTCAGCTCTGTTCTTTAAAGGAGATGTTAAGGTGACTGACCTTCCGAAACCCCTCCAGGACTTCTTTCATCTTCTCATATCTCCTGAAAAGATCTGCCAGGGATTTCTCCACTGAGTTCAGATCGGCCAGAGCTTGCTCCTTCTCCACTATGAGCTGCTGAACAGTGTGGTGGGAGACAGATTTCTCTCTCTGCTCATCCTCTGAAAGAAGAGAGGAGTAGAGAAAAGAGAGGTTTTCAGCAGGGTAACAGGAGTAAGTCCACTGAGTTCACTACCATCTACAGTTTCTACTGTACTCTGCCCTATTTGTGTATTAGTAAGTTTACAGGATCCAGAAAAGTCAGATTTATATAAAGACACAAATCTGTTTTGGCAAACAGTTGCTAAATACAGTGATATTTAGATAATTTGATGTTGGGGGAAAATGTGAATGTATCTCTGTACTGATGATTTCTTCACTCTGAACTCAGCTGTTCCCATGAAAAGGCAGGTGTTGGATTTCCCCTGAAGATGCACTAGCTGAAGGAAAGGACATTTATGCACATTCCTAGCACTGGCCACAAGTTATCTGCCACTGTTGATAAATGCCTGTCACCTCCTGGCACCTTCTAATCCTGCACAAACAAGGCACTTTGGTCAGTGCAATTCAATTCTTCCCTTGGAAAAGCAGTGTTTTACCAGCTCTCAGGATTGCTGGAGCAAGTAGCAGAAAGGAAATCTAACATCAGTCAGACTTCCTAAGTGTAAAAAAACTGCAAAAAACATCTGCCAAGCTCCTCCTGTGTATAGTTAAATTTGAGCCAGGGGTGGTGGGAAGAACATAACAGGAATACAAATCCATATGGAGGAGGAATTTTCAAGGGAATTGACCTCATAATAAGTTGGAATATCCACGTAACACTGGAAGAAAAGGTCTGGCATTGTCTTCCAAAATGCTGCATTGTTTCCTTCACATCCTAAACTATGATTCTTGTGCCCATGTTTTAAGGGGTACTTTGCATGATACTGAAAGGAAAACCCACCCACAAAACACAACAGTTTTATATTACCATTTTCCTTTGTTTATGACAGAAATTAAAATAAGGCAAAAAGTTCTGTGGAAAAAGCATGGGGCATTTCACAATGTACAACTTTTCCTTTGGGCCTTTATATTTGGAAACATAAAGAACTAAACAAGTTTGGTGTTTTTATTTGAATAGAAGATTTCATCTGAATTATTTATAGTGCTGGTCAGCTCCAAAATGCCAAAGCTGATACTGTCAATTCCCAAACTGAGATTCATCTCTTCCTCTTGCATACTCCATCCAAAAAATAAACATTTTTGTTGGCCTGACCAAGGCTAGAGCAGAGATGATGCCACACTGTGCAGCAGCTCCTGGGCTCCTCTGCTCACCTCTGACAGCACCTGGCTGGGGCAGAGCCTGACCTGAGCTTTTTTTGCTCTGTGTGATACAGAAGATGAAGGTTCTCAGGACCCGCTTGTAACACCTGTATTTTACTGGTGAACAAATGCCTTTGACATGGCAGAGAAGCCCAGTTGTGTAACACAACATCACTTGGATATATTTAACACTTCATTAAAAAGAAACATTATTTTCTATTTTGCTTTCTTAGAGACACCCTCTATTACTCTGCAATGTCAAAATTAATGTGTTCTCAATTAAAACAAACAAAATTGTTGTCTTTTGTTTATTTTTCTAAAGCTCAGAGGCTGTCTCCTTGTGTTCCAGCAATAGATTTGTTTAATTGTGCTGGAGAATACACCCTGCCCAGATAATTCCAAACCCTTTCCTGGCAGGATCCTGTTCTCTGGCAACACTTCTGTCACTGTAACTCCATGGGCAAGAGATCCATTTGCATCCTCATCCAAAATATTTTAATGTACTTAATATCACATCCCTACTTTTTCTGAGACTTTTGTCTGAGGTATTTTAGCCACTTCCTTACTTGTTTCCAGGGTGATCAGGAAGTTAATCATTCATGTCACACTCCCTCACAGCTACTGAGCTCCTCCTCTTCCTCCCTCCCCATCGTGGTCCCTCCTCTCTCCTCAGCTGGATCAGCTCCTCCAACACTCAACCCCCAGCACCATTTAAACTCACTCACGGGAAACCAGGGCAAATGTTACAGAATCCCAGAATGGTTTGGGCTAGAAGGTCCCTTAAAGCTCATTTAGTTCCACTCCCCTGCCATGGGCAGGGACACCTCCCACTGCACCAGGCTGCTCCAAGGAACATCCAAGTGATGCTCCCAAACCAAAGCGGTTAAATACAACAAAAGGCAGAAACCTGGCTGGAGGGAGACTAGAGTTTTATGTGATGTTTTCATAAAATCACAGGATGGTTTGGGTTGGAAAGGACCTTCTATTTTCTAAGACTGTGATTTAGTTTCAATAGAATGTGCTGGTAATAGTCTGCCAGTCAAATCTTAGACAATTCGCTACACATCCTTAATTCTAAATATGTTTACGAGGTTATGGGATAAAAATATTTGAATTAAATGACTTCCACATCTGCAACACACCCTGCCCAGGGCTCACCAACAATCACAGCAGTATGCTCAGGACTAACACTATCCAAATTGACAGAATCAGAGCAGCACCACGGCAGATCCGCTTTCAGGCTCAGCTCACTACTACTCACACGACTTAATGGGAATGCAGCAAACAGAGAACAAAAGCAAAAGAAACTAAAGATGCAAAATGCTGGTGTGAAAGTTGGTGTAAAGCTTTACTTACCAGGCTTGCCTGTTTTGTTTTTGCAAGCAAATAGCAAGAAGCAACGAAAACGGAAGCAAAATAGAAAAATCGGGAATTGTTAGGAAAGCAGCAAATAAGTAATGCAACAACCTGTAATGCACAAAGCATAACAACTGTTTGTTTTTCACACGGAGAATCTCATCATCTATTCAAATGTAAAGTAATAAAAAAAATCTCATAATGTAAAATCTCATAATGTAAAATCTCATAAATCTCATCATGTATTCAAATGTAAAAATAAGGATACATTTTTAACAGGAAAAAAAAAGAACAACAAATCAACATTAGAAAGCTGTCAGTGAAAAGGAATTGGGGTGGGGATTTTGGCTGTGAGCCAGGTGTGTGGAGGGTGCAGGAACATTGGGGTCACCCAGGCTCTGCTCCCTGGCTGTCAGAGCAAACAGCACCAAGCACAAAGCAGCAGCACAGCCTGGAAAGCCTGGTCTGTCCTCTCCCCACTCCTCAGAGTAAACTAAAATGTGTTAGGAGTTGAGGCAAGTGTAAGGAAAAAAAGGGAAAAAAAAATAAAAGCACAAGTAAAAAGATACACCAAGCGACACTAAACAGGGATCTCCACACTGGCAGCTTGCACAGTGTGGCATGAAGTAATCACAGCAGCTAAGCTGGGTAATTTTGAGTTCCATGTATGTGTGACAGCAAATACTGAACCTTCCACAGCCCTTGGAATCAAAGGCAATTGCTGTTTGCAATGCACATTTTTCAGTGCCTTTAGAAGCAAACATGGGCAGTCATATATTGTTAATACGGGACATTTTCAGTATTCATTATGCACACACCAGCCTACAAAAAGCTCAGCAGGACCTATCAACCTCACTGAATATTCATCAAAGGGATTGGTGAAATTGGTTTATGTGCAGTGCCCTTCTAACAGGGCTGTATAAATAGTTCAGAAGGGTTAAATGATGAACAGAAACAGCACAGGCATTTCTTTTGTTAAGATGCATATTCTGCTTCAGCACTGAGGCATCACTAACAGGTCACTGAAGTACATGCAAATAACAAACACACATTTTTCCTCCACATGTGGCATTCGGATGAGTGAATTCCTTTATCGGAAGGCACAGCAATTTACAAGAAATGGCATGACAAAGTGGGACAATTAGATCAAAAATTTACATTAAATGCAGGGAGAAGCCTCACATTTAACGTATTACCATGCTGTAGGATTTGCATACTGCTCTAATGAACACAGAAAGGATGTTTTCTGTGTAGCTGTGGTTGGTTCAGTTCCTTTGCAAACGGACAGCAAATTAAATTACTTATAGCCTTAGCCCTTAAATACTCACCACAGAGCATCTGAGAGGCTCTGATACTCTGAATCTGAAGTTTAAAGATCTATTTACTCATAGTCAATGGCCCAATACTTACTGAACCTTCACTTCTTTGCAACAAGAGGAAGTGGCAATGGTGGAATGCACCAAGGCTGTGCCTCTGCCCCAGGATTCCTATTCTGTATCTTACTGTTGCACTGCAGTCTCAAAATCTGATTTTTAAAAAAATCTGTTTCTCAAAAATAGAATGCAAATTTATCTATTGTTTACTGTATGCGTAACTTGGGGAAGAAAGGACAGGTCTTTTGTGTGTCTGTAGGACTGGCCAGGTTCAGAGTGGACGCCACACCAGGGTATGTAAACCAAAATGAAATAAGTTCTTTGCATACTCTGGTCACTCCTGCTTGAACAGTTGCATGATGACAATGACACACACCATGTCAGAAGGCAGCACACTGGCTCAGTTGTGCATACAAAAGGCAATGGAGGCATAATACCAGAGAGAATGAAGCCTGGCCTCTTATTAGTGGGTTTTATTCCTTATTATATATATTTCATTAATTTATTTATTATAGTTGTCATTCTCACAAAATTTATTTGCAGGTCCATTTTACCCTTCACTTGAAATGAGGCTGGGATGCCTCCCAATGGCCAAGAAATCCAGGAAGGCAGCAAAAGCACCAGACACTGGTGCTCTTCTGAGCAACTCTGGCCTTGGAGATCCCAAAATTCCCCTCAGCCATTTGCCTTTCTGGGAAACAGCTGGAGCTGAAGCAGTACAAGGCAGCACAAGCCACTGGTGCTTGTGCCTGCTATAGCCAGACTAATAAAAAGAGCTTTGGAAATCTTAGAGGAGGCTTTAAAATCACATCCCAGGGGCAAGACCTCACGTGGTGAGGAACCACACAAGCCCTGCAACCTTAGGGTTTGAAGTGCTACTGAGGATAGAGGTTTTTATCTGTGAGACATGCTGTTAGCAAAGGTGTTTTTTAATTACTGAGAGGCAAAGCTTGTCACAATTTAGACTTGAAAGGAGACCCCTGTGTCAGTAAGTAACTGGGGGGGTGGAGGATTGGGCACTTGTAAAGTCCCAGCTGGGATTGGAGTTAATCTTGGTTTTCGTCTGATCGATGCACTTAGCACAGATAATCCCTGTTGCTGTGAAGAGCTAACTTTGGGATCTGCCTTTAAACAGCTGTGAGCTGATGCCTAAGGGGTTTTTAGGTCACTGAAAGTCTCTCCTGGAGAAACCCATGAATTTGAACCTGTTTCCTATGGGCTCTGCTGCAGAAGGGAAAGCCCTGAGCTTTCTGTGTTACCTGAACTGCCTGGGGGCTGCTGGCTGTGAGATGGGGCCCTGACTTTTCCTTTTCTGGTGTCCTCAGATGCATTCACAATTCCCTGCAGCATCAGCAGATGCAGCCAGCATCAAAATGAAGCCCACAGACTTCAACCAGGGAGCACCTTTCACAGCAGGAACACCTACCTATCATCTGAGCAATCGTCTTCTCATATTCCGAAACTATTTTTCTGTAAGAGGGAAAACAAAAAAAGAAAAACTTTTGTCAAACAACATCATTGCTCATGCTTACTTAGCAAATAACACTATCATAAACTGAACTGTGGTGCTTTTAAGAGATACAGAACCCCAACACATTTTTATATGTTCTTTATTGCCCAAATAACAAATAAAACTGAGAATTTTAACACTGCACCTGATTTTTAACTCTCCATGGGAATCAATAAAGGTGAGGGGAGGAAGAAGAGATTGCTTTGAAACAGATTCTGTTTTTTGAAACATCACCCATCATGATTATAAACATAATCACACTGGCCTAACTCAAGTATTACGAAGACCCTGGTTTTTCCATTGCTTTCTCCCCTCTTCTCCAAATTTGTGTTGGTTTCTTTTTAATATAAACTTCAAGTAAACTTATAATTGGCATCAAGTAAACCTAACAGTAGTGTTGGCTATCATCCAAACTGTATCTTATCTTCTAAATGAATCTTTTCATGATTAAATGATTCACTACCACTTAAAAGAACAAGATCAAATTATTCAACTATGTAGCACAAAATCCATCATGTCCCATTTCCCAAATCTGTTTTTGAAGCAGAGGTGGCAAAATTCTACTTTTAAGACCGTTTTATTCGTACACTCACGGCAGGCTTTGAATTTCCTTCTTGAAAAGAGGTTAGCCAAAATAAGCAGATTAAATGTGATTTAGAAAGATGATCCATCCCTTCCCAGAGCCAAATAAAGCTAATGAAATGAGACTAGCTTGATCTGTGCTTTGATTCATGAGCCACGCAGGACCGTCTACAAAAAACAAAATTACCCCACACTTCATCAGAAGTGGATATTCCAAACAGCTCACTGGAGTTGGAATACACCTCTTTTGAAACTCACTTTCACTTGCTCCATTTTCAGAGCTCTGCTGCAGTTGGTGAGGTTACAGAAAGGATGTGGGAATAAAAGTCAGTAAGGAAAGGAGAAACTTGCAGAGCTCCCAAAAAACTACTACAATAACTCCAGAACTGCCTCAAATCTGAATCACAGACAGAGCCCAGAGCCCTGAGAAGGCCACCTGGCCCTAAAGTCAGCAGCATCTCCCCTGCCCTGGTCCTGCAGAGCACTCAGAGAGCAGGGGCTCTAACCCCAGCACTGGGATTTTTCCTTTCAACCATAAACGAAGCTTTGGAGAGCAAAGATAACAGCAAGGATTTTGCCCTAAAAGGAAGGGTTTGGTATCATGTCCAAAGCAGATTACCTCAAAAGCCTGCTGTAAGCAAGGAGGATTCTAAAGCTTTGTCATGTCCTTGTGACAGAAGGCACCTTTGGGAAGTTTTATCATCCAAGAAGCGGAAGCCAAGGACTCAGGGTACTCAGGGTAAGGAACACAACATTACAACACTGCAGCACTTCCCAGGGAAGGATTTGCTCCAGATTCATGTCCAAGGCCTCTTTCAGTGCAGCAGCCTAACTAATGGTCATTACAGCTGGGGAACCAAAGGATGCTGCCACATCATCCCTCTTGGGGAGGGCACATCTTAACCCCAGGCTGACACATTACACAGGCTTAAATGCTGCTATTTGAGACACTCAGTCTATTCACTGACTGCACATTTGTAAGGCATAAAACCACCAGAATCTAAGGCTACAAAGGGCCTCAGAGGTCATCTGCTTGACTCCCCTTACAGAGTCATAATCAATCAGACCTCCAAAAAACCATAATTAAGTATTTCTTGCCTGCCTCCAGTTAGACTCTTGGATCATGGTATAGCCCACTGTGGTTCAGCTCTTTGATAGCTACTGCATTATTAAACCTCTCATTCTGGCTTCTGTTCTCTGGAGTGGAATTTCCTCCAAATGATCTTTTCCTGGTAATTTAGATGAATTCAGGATGTTCCAGCTACACTATGCAGGACATGGGTACAGGAGCATTGCTTCTCCTTCTCTGCGAAGTGATGCTTTTGTGCTTGCAGCTCTAAATAATCCCTTCACTCCCTGCTTATCATTATGTCATATCTCATTGCTGCATCTCTAATTTACCACACATGGACTGCTTGAACATTTCAACTTCCAAGAGAAATCTTATCTTGGTGCACATATGTGTATTTATCATTTTGTGACAATATTAGCCAGATTTTTTTCCTTTCATCCACACGTTCCAGGCATGTGCCTGTGGGAAATCTGGCTTGGTTATTGTGGTTTTTTTTTTTTTTTTAAATCAGATTTTCTGGAGGGTGGAGACACACACAAGCAAATTACTGTGTGGAAGATGAAGGTGCAGAACTACAGCGTGCCAGCTGCTCTGTGTCACCCCTGGCTCTCCCTCCATCAGGGAAAAGGCTGGCAGTGCCCACTGGCAGCCAGCAGACACGTGCACCCCGACACAGAACAGACCAAGCACCACACTTGAGTGTGAGCTGCACACTGAGACATTCCTCACAATCCCTCATTTTGTTCCCTCCTTGTTTGGCTCCCTGGGTTTGACTGCTCACAGCCACTCTGTTCTGTTGCTCCTCATTAAGCATTTCAGGGCTATGCCAGGGCTTTGTTCCCCATCCCAGCAGAGCACAAGGGAGGTGAGAGAACTCAGCTGGGCACTGGGAGGTGGCAAAAAAGAAATAAAGAGGCTGCCCTTGCCTTTTGCAGATGCTTCTCTTAAGATGCTTTGGCTCAGAGCCCCGTGCTGCTGCTATTCCAATCTGCCATGTGCAATTCCTGGCATCCATGCAAGTGTTTGTGGAGCTCTGCACTGCAGCTCCCTTCTACTCTCCCTCCCTAAGCACAGTTTTCCTGGATATAAGTGATTGCTTATGTAGGTCATCACTAGATAGAGAGTTTAGCTTTAAATCACCGAAACTCTTCATTTTGGGAAGAAGCTGGTGCTAGAACAGAGGGAATTTTAAAGAAAATACAGTCTCAGAAGCTATTTGTATAAATTATTACTTAAAGGAGGGATGCTAAAATAACGTGACAGTCTCCTTTTCTTTATGAGTTAAGAGGGGGGACCATTTTTTCTGGTTTTTGAAGGTAGAAAATAATAAGCTTTAAAGACTCCATGAAGTATTTTATACACTCTCTTTTGCAATTGATGGCTTTCTCAGATTCAGATCAATGAGCAAGCCAAGCTCATTGTTTTGTCCTCCTTATGGTCCTACCAACTGAAAAAAAAAAAAAAAAAAGCTGAAAGCTTGAAAGGTTTTTCAGCTGACTGAATGGAAGGCATCAGTGCTTCTTTGAGCAGCATTGCTCACATCATCCACTACAGGGAATTTGTTGTCATCCTCGCAAGAGGAAGGACCTGGGCCGGAAAGGGGGGTCAAACCATGTTCCAGTGTACAGATATTTAATGTACCAGAGGCAGGATGGAACAGAAATAGAACAGATACAACCAGAACAAACTGAAAACTCCGGGTCCTTCTGTCAGCTCTCAAAGGGAACAAGAGAGCAAAAGCCAAGAGAACTATTGCTTAACTAAAATCAACCTTAGTGTGTGCAGCAATTAAAAAATCATCTTAGTTCAAAGAAAAGGGTGTAGAATCTCCCTAAAAGCCAACATTGATAGTCCAGAGTGGTTCCTTTACAAGAAATGCTTTTCTACTGACACTGGCTTGATTTCTATTGTTGAACAACCTTACAGTGATGTCCTGGAGGCAGCCTGTACTACTGCAAACCTGCATGTTCTTCCCTACATCCCCTCCTTTTTCCAAGCAGAACTACTTATGGAGAGTGAATTTAATGTGCATTTAAGGTGCAACCCCCTGCCAGCTCTGCAGGTAACTCATCCTGTCTGCAACAAGAACCTCACCATGCAATCCTAGTGAGAATTCACACACCAACCAGAAGAAATCCTTCCATGGCACTAACCTGGAGTAAAACCTCCCTTATATCTCAGTATTCTGAGGGTGTGAATGAGATTAGTAACACAGAAGTTTTTAATGATTACCCTGAACAGTGGTGCCCACCATACAGAGAAAAGACAAAGGATCAGTTCAGGATCAGTGCAAAGCCTTAAGTTAAAAATAAAGCTAAGCAAAACAATTGTATGAGCATGGTACTCTGTTGTCAGGCTGAGATGAGGCTCTCTGACAGAGTAATCAAGTTAAAAACCCACCTCATTTCCATCACTTCCCTTCTGCTTTCTTCATATTTCTCTTTCCACTCAGATACTTCCCTTTCCTTGGCCACAATCTGAAACAGAAAACAAAGGGAATGAACCCCACTGGCTTATATCCATTTATTCATTGCTACTGTTAGCCACACTAATATGATACATAGCTTTGTAAAATACATCATTTTATTCCTGTTTTAAGCAGCTTACCCTTTTTATATAATTATATAGCAATGTCAAGATGCACAGTGTACACCTGAGGTTTAATACCACAAAGATTTATTTTCATATCATATCTGCTTTTCACATCTGTAAAACAAATAAAACTTGCAGTGTAGCACCTTTTGCTTTAGCGTGGCTGAGGATGGTTCCAAGAACAGAATGACATAAAACAGAACAACATAAACAAGAACAGAACAACATAAAGCATTTGGGAGAAAACAGGCAAGAAGGGAACAACAAGGGGCAGGTTTTTCCTTTCCCAAGTTGTGGAAACAGTTACCTCTGCTCTGGCCAGCCGTAGCGCAGAGTCCAGGTCCTGCTGGGGGTAGAGCAGAGCCGTGGTGCTTTCTGCATCTGAGGCGCCGATGCGGGAGTACAGAGCACTTTTGGAGATGGAAACATCTGCTGGGATAGCAGGCTCTCTCTGTGGGTTTGTTTTTTAAATACAAAGAAACAAACCATTAAACAGTTGTTTAGCTCATGGGTTTTCTGGGTGTGGTGCTAGGACTAGAGTTCTGTGCACCTTTAAATTACAACACAAACAAGGAGCTCTGAATTCAGCAATCATAAAATATACATTTGAGATCCATAAGAAGCACCAGGAGAGTCATATTACCTCTACAGAGGGAAAATAAAGACAGCACTTTGTTATCAATATTTTAAAGTCTTATCCTAGAAAATGTACTGCTTTTCACCACAACATCCACAAGAAATGCACATCAGCAGAAAGAATCAGATTTGAAGGCAGAAAGCTTGTTATGGTCCATAAAAATAAATCAAGAAACCAGAAGCAAGAGGACAGCTCACTTTCTTAGGTCTGGCCTGTCAATACATGGCATCTATCATAAAGAATACCACAGAAAAAGTGTGACTATGCAGGTGACACTGCTGTGCCACTGGTGTCCAGCATGCGATTAGTCAGTTAAATGAGGCTTTTTTTGCAGCTGTCAATTTTGCTCATATCAGCAGCCCAGATTAAATAAGGGAGAGCAGCATGTGAAATGAGGAGAGCAAAGAACAGGAACATGACACTGAGATGCAGGAGATGTTTCACAAACAACTCTCGATGCAAACAACCCAAGCTACAGCACATTAAAACTGAGGAGATTCCAAAGGATGGTCCACAGAACCCGGAATGGTTTGGGATGGAAGAGACCTTAAATCCCACCCAGTGCCACCCCTGCCACGGCAGGGACACCTTCCACCATCCCAGGCTGCTCCAAGCCCTGTCCAGCCTGGCCTTGGGCACTGCCAGGGATCCAGGGGCAGCCACAGCTGCTCTGGGCACTGCCAAGCCCCCACCACAAGGGCTGGACCATGAGTGGGGAGGAAAGTCAGGTTGATCAATGCCTTTTTCGATTCAGTGATGGAAATGGATATTCAAATCCTGTTTTCCTTGCTGCTGAAAAGGGGATAATGTATTTTCCCAGTTTACCTGTTAACTTTGTGCATAAAACAATGTATTCTGTTCATTCAGGTTCACTAATGCTGTAGCTAAGTCTTTAGGCTTTATCTGCAATAATTAAGACTAGTAATCAAGAGTATTTCAATTATTTTTTACATAAAAGAGAAAATAATTATTTTATTGTATTTTATTGTCAAAGAGAGTGATGTGGTTTTGTTTAAGTTGTTTTGTTTGTATTTTTTAGAAGAAAATAGCAGAGTCACGCTCTAGTGACTGAAGCACAGGGATGTGAAAGGAGTAGATAATGTCTGGATTAAGGTTCAGTCCTCTTTAATTTCAACATCACATATTCTTGTCTCAACATTGGTAAAGGAAACTGCCAGATGCTATTCCATAAAACAGTTATGCTATTCCTCACAGTTCTTCTCACACTGCCCAGCATCACAGAAAGCATCCAAACCCACTGCTCATGTTGTTGTAATCCCTTGTGAGTTCTTGTATCACACCTGACTGAAGAAGCTGTATTAAAAATTGTACACAATGCACACAGGATCAGATGTTCTGGATATCACATCTGTAAAGAACATGAAGAAACACTAACAACATTAAAAGACTAGGCAAGAAAATTTAATTAGAACAAGAATAACCTAAACAGTACTTACAGAACACCTCACTGCATCTTCATTTACAGGAGACTCTCACTAATTTACTTGGTATTTTTTGTTTTTACACCTAGGAGTCAATTGACTCTTCTGGGATTTATGGAGCAGGCTATCCCTTCTCTGTTTTTGCTACCTTTAACATGAACATCCAAAATAAGGATCAATTCTAGCAGAATTAGGAGGTGCAATCTCAAACTCGGTGGATTTTCCTACCAGAAGAAAAACCATTCCAAGATCTGTCAAAACTGCACAGTCTGTGCTCTTAAAAGTATCTTCCAATATAAAACAACTACATAGGAAAAAAATTCACCTGGAATACAAGCTCAGACGCCTCTGTAAATGCAGAAATACAAAAAAAAAAAAAGTACTTTACTCCCTCCTTAATCACAAAGTAGGAATAACTGAGAGATAAGAGAGAGCCATTAGTTCATCAAAGCTGTCCCCTAAAGAAAGGCCACCCCTCAGATTGATCTGCTGAACTGCATCTGTCACATTTCAAAAGCCTCCTGCAGCTTAATTTGCTGGATCTCATAAAGAGATTGCTGGAAAATATTCATTGTGCCAAGAAGAAACACAAACGTTTTTCAAGCTCATATAAAAACATGTCCAAGTAACTGCTGGGAGGATGACAATTTTTAAAGAAAAAGATGTTTAGAGCATTTAATATGTACTTACAGGTATTTTTATGTAGTGCACAACAGATCATTAATACAGTTATGTTTTCTCTAGCTCTCTTTGCATTTGATGAAATTGTACAAAACAATAGCAATAATGACATGCAGAATAGCTTGAAATGTCCAAAAAATGACCATAAAAACTCTTGGAATTTAACCACTGAGCAGAAATGCTTGTAGCAGTGGTCCAGCCAGTGTTGCCCTAACTCTGGAAACATCCTGCACAAGTCACAGCTGGGCTCTCTGGCAGGAGTAACCAGTAAAAGTCATCATGGTTTTACTGCAAAAGTCAATTTTACATAGCTCCTAACTGATGCATAACTCAGTAAATGTTATTTGCTGCCTGCAAAATATTCCTACCCTGAGATAATAACAGCACCTGACCAACAGGATGATGGTATTACCCAAAATAACCCAATAATAATGCTTTAACATCTAATTGCTGAGAAGGTAAGCAGTTAATTGGGGTAATAATCATCACAGGGATTTGTAAGTCACTAAACCTCGCACAGAAAGATTAGAGTCTTCAGGGGAATTACTACAAAATGTAGGTCACTGCAATCTCAGTGTAAATATTTGAGAGCTCAACACACTTCTCTTCCCAGCACCTTTCACAGAGACCAGATATCTGACCAGAAGGGAAACAAATGCACATCTATTAACCAGCTGCAGTTATCTCACTTCCAGGAGGTCAGAGAGGAAGAAAATAGAGAAATGGAAGGAAAATGAAAACTAGTTTTTATCACAGCAGTTAGAGAAATGTGTGTTTAGCCCTGCTGAAAATGAGGCTTTCCAAGCCCCTGAAATGCTGCCTGGGTGTGCATGGAATGATGGACTCTTCTGACTGATGTATGAGCAGACAGGTCAGTGCAGGCAAAGTGAGAGCTACTTGTGCTTGCAAATACATGGAAAGCCAAGGAAAACCCAAGCAGAAGTTTTCTGCCTGTAAAGTTTTGCTAAAATCAATGGCATTGCTGCTTGAAGGAAATAATCCTTCTCCACTACCATGAGAGGCCCACAAAGCTGTAATGCACTAATCCCATTTTTGCCCATGCCCTTCCTTTCAGTTTCTATTTTCCTCGGATCCTATCTCAGCACCCACAGGTGCTGGACTTAAAAAATTACCTCACAACATCCAAATGGAGACTGTTCAACAGAAAAGAGCTAATTCACCTCAACACTGGAAGACAGAAATACTTGGCAATGTAAAAGTAGATGACTGGTCCTGCTGTTGTTTAAGTCTGTGACAAGAAATTTGGGAGTGGCCAAATAACTCCCCTCTGCCTGAGAACAGCACATCCTTATTCTCACTCCTAGTGCTAGCACAAAGTGCTAATATTTAATCTTTATTTTAGGTGATTTAATTTGTCATAACAAGTGCTTCTGTCTTTATTTATCATCCTATTCTTGTTACCCATCCAGTCATCATTTAGCAAATGTTAAATGCAATTATATAGCATTCAAAAAATAACAGAGGCCAGCCATCCAGAAGGGAATTCTGCCAGGAGCATCCAAATTTAAGTCACTGCAGTCATCTGCTGGTTTCTGTTCTACTTAATCCAGGCCATCAGTCACTGTAGGTCACAAGGGGTGTCATCACAGGCTAATTTAACACTGAAATAGCAAAGCTACACAAGGACAAAAGTCCTTCCCAGCCTAACATGACACCCATGGTGTTGGGCTACAAGCATTGCTGGGCCTGGACCAACATGGGGCACTGTCATCTTCAAAAACTGCTGCCAGTTCTCTGTCAGAGGGGGGAGTTTTGCCTGTTTTTCTCTCCTCACCTCTGCTTATCATTTTGTTTTCTTTGTTACACACATTAATGACATCTTCTAAAAAGTCACATGAAGTCTGTTCCCCATTTCTAAGTTCTAAGGAGTTCAAAACTTGTCTCAACAAAACAAGGTGCTGTGATGACGCTGAACAGCATCTTTAAAATGTAACCCCACATTCTGTAAAACTTCTGCACAATCTCCCCTGGGTAACTCACAAGTATTCACAAACACACAAATGCATTCTCTTCAGTCTAAAATAGTACAATTTGTGAGTTTCTGAACAGCTGGCTGGTTGCAGAAATGCAGATTTTAAGCAGAAGTTTTCTGTAAAGCCCATGAAGAACATCTATGTAATATTATGTGTTTCATCTCAGGTGTTTCCTGATGCTGGAGGTCCTGAATCCTTCATGTTCCAGCAAAGTGTTGGGAGGACAAGGAATTTGAGAGAGAATAAGGAGGTAGAGAGCATCTAGAGAGGATCTCACCTCATTCTCTTCCAATACCTGACACTCAGGACAGTAAAGCAAGGGGACAAAGTCACATAGAGGAAAATTATTTTTGTTTTTCCTCCTTTGCTCTTTATATTCCTCATTACAGTTTCAGCTTGGTTAGTCCTTCTAATGAAGACAACAGCATGTTTTTCTTAATTAAATAGAAGATTGTAACAACATACTCTAAAATAGTTTTAAATCTGTGAGGAATGTGTTTACCTTAGTAAATATATGTGCACAGGAGAAACAAGGTGGCTCCTGGGCTATTTAAGGTATGTGAAATAAATCAAAAATGATCATTGTTTTTCCAGAGGAGCACAGTTAACCTGAAAAAAAAAAATCTTTACTTTTATGAAGTAGCTACTTAATAGCTGATCTTTAAAGCACCAAGAAATTCTACCCTGAAACCAGCCCAAATGCTCCAAATGCTGTTGTGATGCAATGAACTCCAGATCATTTAGGACTAGGCAAAGACTTTGGGCTGACCTATTAATGGACAGTACAAGAGGAAGGTTACTGGAGAAGGGCATGTCAGTAGCACATTCTCCTCAACTGGAATGAGATGTCTCACTGCAGCAGGACACTGCCATCCCATTCAGCTGATAGCCTTTTCCAAGAAAGCCACCAACATTTATGGAATGACTATTTTGGCTTTCCAAACACAGTGAGTTCCACGTGCATCCCTACAGCAGAGCAAAGCATCACTGTGAGGCACAACCAGCCAGCAGGACTTGGAAGTAGCAATGAAAAAAAATAAGATTTAGATCTTTATGAATAAAGACACATTGTGATGTGAGGCCTTTTTTCCTTGCGAGTTCTGCAGCCCTTCCAACCCTGCTGCAGTCCCTTTCTTCAGATGCCTGAGGGCAAGGTCGACTGATTTCTTCACTTCCAAACATTGAGGGTCAAAGGTGCCTGACTTCAAGCTGAAAATGCTATCAGAAGACAGAATGTCCTTATGGCCAAAGCAGGCCTGGTATTCTTCACCATCAAACATTTTAGGACAAATCTTGCTTCAGAGAAATGACAAACACCACCTGGGCCGCAGAATCCACCTCCTGCTGAAGGAACGCTGCTGCTTCTTGCCTGTTGTTAATTGGGGTGTGAGTGGGGTGACAGCATTTCTGTGTCAGCTCTGCTGCCAGCATGCTCCTGGTGTCCCCCCAGGACAAGCAGCACTCGGGCTGTGCACACTCACACACACAGGGCAGGCACAAAGCAGGTACCTTGGAGCGCAGGGAGGAGAGGGCAATCTGCCTGGCTAACTTCAGAGCTTCTATCCTCATGGCAGCAAACTCTAGCTCCTCCTGTCCAAGGGTTTGGTGGGGGAGTCCCCCACAGGGAAAAAAATGTGGTAAGAACATGGTAAGAAATGTCTGACACGCTCAAAAATGGGGTTGTTAAATTTTAACGTGTAACTCAGATAATTCCTGGGTGACAAACACCCCAAATTCCTCTCATGGTCAGGGCAGTGATGCAAAAATCCAGGGCTTGGTTAGTTTTGAGGTAGCTGTGCAGAAAAATATTATTTATTAGGTGATCAGTACAAACAACACTTCATGTAAAAGAAATGATTTCTGAAGCTAAATCTTTATCACAGATTTCTCTCCTTTCATTTCCATTTTATGTGAATTTATGCCACATGTCAATCTTAGTTCAACCTTTGCCTTTTTTACAATTTCACTGTAAATATTCCAGAAAATATGTCCTGACATACAGAACCGCTCTGCAGATCCATTTGCTTTTCCTAGAAGAAACCATGCCAAATTTTGCATTAGAGAAATTACAAGAAAAACAAAGCCTGATTTTCATTTCAGCAGAATTATGTCCTGAATCTCAAAAAATTAATCTATATACAGACTTACTAAGGCCAGATGACAAGACAACTCTCCACACATCAAGTCCTGTGCTCAAGCTTAAAAAAAATTTGCTTTGAAAAGACTTCTGGAAAATACATACATTAGAGGTACATAGGAAAGGTGTTGATGAAATTTAAGGTTATGGATGATATGAATTACATGAGTTAAAGTTCCTCAAGTCTTTGAAAGGGAAGAGTTACTTTGGAAAGAATTAAATAATTATTTTAATTCTTTTCCACATCCCCTCCAAGCCTCCTTCTACCCCTTTTAGATGAGGCAAAGCATTCCTTTGCCTGTGTATGGACAAACAGAAACAAAAGGACATTTATCTTTCTGCTACAAACCTGAAGTTTCTGAGCAAATACTGGGGGGTTCTTTTCTGCCAGGTCAGGATCTAGGTATTCAGGCTGATCACATATTGAGGCTTTCTTAGATATCCTATTGAGAAGAGCATCAGCAGAGACAAAGGAGTCTTCAGGAGAAGCCTGAAGGGTAAAGAGGAGGCTGAATAAGCAACAGAGATTTTGCCCAAGTTGTTCGGGACAAAAGCAAAATGCAAAATTTCTGGAGGAAAATGATCCCCAAACTCTTATATCATACAGGACTCACGATTTCAATGGCCTCTGGAGTTGTTCCCAGAGTCATGGGCTCCAGGTCCTTCTGCTTGGCCTTGTCAGGGGGCTGTAAATGTGCCTCTTGGCTGGCAGCGAGGACTCGGGAAGCTGGGTGTGGGATTTTCATGCCAGAGGACTGCTGGCCTTCAGGGTCTTCAAAACTTGACCTGGAAAAAGATTGTGCACATGTTTTCAGGCTTCACAATTCTGCTTCTGGTAACAGCTGAGCGAGTCCTCTTCATCACTTTCATGTGTATATATATTAAACATATATTTATACACACATTGTTCCAACTCAATTTTACATCATTATATCTCGTAACACTTTGCAATATCCTTTCAAAGCACTGCACTGGAGACATCAAAATAAAACCAGTTCCATCAGAAATGTCACATTTCTTCAGTATTTCTCACTTGCCTTTTTACCCCTTTCTCACTACCTCTCTCCCAAAACACAACTCTTACTCACAAGAACAGATGTCCTTGATAAGCAAAATTATTGGAAGTAAACACAACTCCCTTATCCTGGTCTTATGAACAAGAGCCCTTGTTCAGAAAGTGTATCCAGGGAAAACCAAGTGAAAAACTGCAATTAACAGATTTCTACATTAATGTGAAAATTACCTGAGTATTTGAGGAAAAAGCTTTAAGTAGGAGGCCACTGCCCAGTAAAACAATTGCTACACTGGCTATTTAGTTAAAATGTGAAGGAGAAATCCATGTCCTTATTCCCTCCTGAAACTTGTATCTCTTTGCCCTCTGTTCTCTATCATATGTGTACACAGATGGGGATCTATTTTTAAACAAATAACTTGGCAGCACAGAGGCACAGAGAGGAAGAAGTTCCTGTGTATGTGCTCTGAGGGTAACCCACTCCCCCGACAGGCTCTGCTCTGCTCACTGTGACCTACCCTGAGCAGGGAGTTGTGGAGTCAGACAATCTGATGGGAGGTGATTTCACTGGGCTCTCCTGCTGTGCATCAAACATTAGGTACAAGGACTGCTTCTTCTGGGTGCTGTCATCCTGCTGGCCACAGGGAAAGAGAAACTCATTAAGCAATTCAACCATTCTCCATTAAAGATAATTCAGGTCACTGAAGCCTTTAGTGAGCAAATGAGTTGACAGAAAACTAATAATACAGGGTTGTAATGCTGATACTGAGATGGATCCTCCCAGGAAGAAACTATTAAAGGACAGAACCTGAACAGTTCACTCTTTGTAGTGCCTCTTCTTCTCCCAATTTGGGGTTAATCAGATTTCTGGTTCTGTGAGGCAGGAGGCACCTCTTGGCTGAGGGTGTTGCTAAAATGTCCACTGAATATTCTCATTGCTTTAAGCACCACCTGAGTGATTTTCCTAATGTCCCCAGTGGATATCCCCTCATTGGATCCAGTCCAGCTATCACATCCATGATTAAAAAGAAGGTGAAAAAAGGGATAATGTACAGAGCAGCATTCCAGACCTCACACTCATTATGTTTCTCTCCTGATTCCCTCCAGCTTCTTCAAACTTTTACTCCCAGTTTCTAAAAGAGTTCTGCAGTTGGTGTAGACAGCTCTGCACTCTGCACTGCTGGAAATACTGATTGGCTTTGAATCTCCAGAGAGAACTACTGTGATGCTAGCTTAGAAATAAAATCATGAAATGGAACAAGCTTTACAGGACACAGGACAACAAAGCACAGGCAATTTACCCCAGTTATGCCAATTTCAAGGAACTGGTTTTGCAAATCTGCTGCAGGCACATTATAATTAATTTAAAGGGTGGTGAGGCTGAGGGCATTACCAGGATAGTATATTCTGACAGGGGAATGCAAATGAATGGAAATGGAGGTGAGAACTTACAGGCACAGAGGAGCCTATTTTCTCCATATATTCTATTTCATATGAGTTGCCATATTCCAATTCTGCAACAGAAATAAAAAAAGAGGTGTTAATACAAGCCATGACACGATTTTTTCAGAAGTAAATGAGAGCTCTTCTCATTGACAAGGGCCACTCCCACTCTGCTCAATACTTTCCAATGACATATTAAAAATAGATTATACAGAGAGAAAGTAAAAGGTGCTAATATTCACTCATTTTCAACAATGAACCTGACACTTTTCAGGCAAATCAGCTTGCCAGAAAAAAATTCAGCTTTTTAATTTGCCCCAGGGACCAGAATATTGAGAAGGTTTCAGAGTAGTTTCAGAGTACAGGCAACTTTCCCCTATCATGTTATCTTATCACAGAAAACACATTTTTTCAATAAATGGCAATGCTGATGCCAATTTCTTTTAAACGTATTTTAACAGCTGTTGAGAAAAAATAATTTCTATTTCTTCATGTTTATCACACTCCTAATTCAGAAAAACTACTGGGCTATCACTGAAGAAAAAGGTACCTAAAATGCTCATGAACCAGGAGTGAGGCACCAGCCCAGCTTATGGGGCTGTTCTCACATTTTGTTTTCAGAGAAAGAGTCTAAAGCAGGAATATTTACAAAGAACCCTAAGTCTAAAATGTAATAAAAATGCAAATCTTTACTGCTTCTCTGCTTCTAATCTCCCAGTTACACTGGGGGGAATAACCAGCATTTCTCCCCAGTCTTTGGTCACCCAGTAGTTGATACAGAAGCAGACAAATCTAACACAGGAAAAGAGATTATACCTTCCTGCACTCAAATAAAAGCCAACTCCCTACAATGACAACTTAATTTAAAATTAAAAGCGTAATTAATTTGTGCAAATGCTGTACTTTGTTCTGTTTCCATGACTTAATTCAATAAACCACTTGCATAATTTGATTCTGACTCTAAATAAATCCTAAGGAAATGCATGCTACCATTTGCATTATGATAAAATCATGTGCTAAAATCCTTCTAGATTTGGGCAGCTTTTGAAAAGTAGAGCTTGCATTAAGAAGATGATAACCACCATTAAAACTTTTTATGTTTAAAAACAAACAACCCTGAAGAGAATCTCTAGTCTGATTTGTTGATTTAGAAAGTTTTTGAGGGTTCAATGTGATTTTACAATGCTTGAATTTTTTTTTTTTTTTATTTAGTAATAAAAAGCACTGCACAAGGACTGTAATTCCACAAGCTATGTATTTTGTCAAACAACCACTGAAGAGGAGGAGCCACAAACCCTCAGTACTGGTTGGGGATATTCACAGTAAAACCTGTAAGTGAAGAGAAAGCTGTAATAGCAGGCTCCTCACGTTGAAATTCCTAGCACCATATGTTTTTAATGGTAATAGGGAGCCAGGCAAGATGGATAACCTCCTGGTGTCAGATACCAGCAACAGCCTTTTTCATTCACTTCTCTTCCCAGTGAAAGCAAAACCCAAATTGGAAGGGTGAATTCAAACCCTCTATGAGGGGCTGAACTTTAGGAGAAAGCCTGAAACCCCAGGTAACAGCAGCAAGTGCTTAGAAACTGCCTCTCTGTATCCCATTTATGCACAGACAGCCCAGTCAGGTGCATCAGGAGCATTTATGGAGCAGCTTTTTGCTCCAGAGAGCAAGCCCTGAGTGCCCAGGCAGCCTCAGGGGCAGCAGACGTTCCAGCACTGTCCTCTGCTGGCACAGCCACGGGGATCCTCCACCTGCCTGCAGCACTGCCAGCAGCTCTGCAATCCCAATCCAAACTGACTGCTGGGACAACACGCATTTAACTTCACTGCTGACAAAAAAAAAAAAAAAAACAAAACCAAAAACCAGGCAGGACACAGATGGAAATAGTCCAAGTAGAAACAAAAGGAGTAACGCGGCTGGCTAAACGCAGTTTGTTTCGTCTCACTGCTCTCAGGAGTCTCCAGCACAATTCCTCTCTCTCCTCTCCTCTCAGACATCATCTCCCCTCCAAAATCTTAGGCTCCAGTTATCTCTATGCATTCAAAATCAGAAAAGCCCAGGATATCCCACGAAGCAAGACAATTATCTTTTATAAACACGTACAACAGACTTACTAAGTGATGTCCTCCAACTCCTCCTACAAATAGCTGCAAGATTACATCAGAATTTTCTGCTAATAATTACAGCTTATTTCGGGTCTGTGCAACAGGAAAATGGCAGCAGCTACAGGCAGTGCCTGACACAGATAAGGGCTGGATGCAATGGCTGGCTCAGGAGCTGGGCTGTATCTGTACAGAAGCAGTGTTAGGTTACAGGGTAAAACAGGGGCGTCTGGGAGAGGTAAAAATATCTACACTGAGAAATGGCCCTCAAATTACTCAGAAATTTCTCAAAGCTGCAGGAGCAAGACTGACAAGGAGAAAAAATTATTATTTTTAAGAGATATGAAAAGCAGAAGCATTGTTGATTATAATGAGTGTGTAATCTGAAACCCCGACTGTACCATGCAGCACACATGACACAAGACAATTACCATTTAATTAGGAGCTTTGCTCACTTTCCTCTACCCACTTTGAAAGCTAAAATGATTGTTTCAGAGTGTCTCTTACTATTCCTTTGTTCCATTTTCTTCCATATAGTTTCCATCTTCCCAGATTTAGGGGGGCTTATTTTATAAAAAGTGTTTTTTAAGTTATTTTTAAAAATTCAAATACAGGGAAGTCAATGTCTAAAATTTATGATTTCACAATAAAGACAAATGAATTCTTCCAGACTGAAATGCTTACCTGTTTAGAATACTCAAAAGATTTCAGAAAAGCCCAGGGCACACAAGCATGTGAATATCAACAAAAGCACTGTGACTGTTGTTGCTTTTTGATGTCAAACACCTTGACCTAAAAGTTTTTAATCAGGCATAAATTTAGACCCAGCCTAAAATGGCAGAAAGTAGATTTAATGGTAGATTGGGACAGGGACTGAAAGGATGGGGGGAAAAAATGAATTCTAATCAAGAAGAAAAAGTTGAAGCCAAGTTAAACTCAAACATGCTTCCCACCCACAAAGCTGAACATCTGCCTTTGGAGCAGATGTTGCAAAGCAGAATTCCCTCTGGTAGCCCCAAGGAAGGCCACACACAAATTTTCTTAATTCTGTCCCTTCCAAATTTCACAGACCTGGAATGACAGCTCTCTAAACAGAAACTTCCAGCTTTAGCTCCCAGCTGCTCATAGGAAAGTATGGCAGGAAAAGACTTTTATAGTTGATCTAGTAGGGAATTTTATCTGGAAATATGAATGGTAACTCTCTTACAGAGGGAATATCCTGGACACTTTCATGCATGAAAATAATAAAAATATTTAGAGCCCAAGAAGCTGCAAGAGAGATGGCATGGTATGGGTGTTACTGCAATACAGAAAATCTGAGCAGAATTTTAACATGGGACCTTTCCCCATGCAGGTTAAGGAACAGGCTCAGGCAGAATCAGTAGTTCAGTGACTCTGGAGCAGTATCAGACCCCATTCTCCTGTGAAGGCACTGACAGAACACACTGCTCACAGAGAAGAACAATTAATCACACAAAGAAAGCAAAAGCCTTTTTCTGAAGGGCCCTCTCATTTCCCTTTAAGCACCTTTTCTTTCCTGAAAACTCAAGGCTGGACTGTTGGGGTCTTACATTCAGCTCCCCAGAATGGCCCAGAGAGCACCATTTTTAGGGTTCCCTAATAAGAGTCTGCATTCAGCAGAGCACAGACCAACACCCCTGGCCAAACCAAGCCCTGTCTCTCAGCAAAAGCCCCTGGCTGGAGCAGTACCCTCAGTGGGAGAGCTGAACTTGGTCTCATTGACAAAGGTGGACAGGTCAGAGGGCTGAGGGTAGTCCTGCTTGTCCGTGTTCAGGTCCACAGTCATGCAGGTCCACTTCTGCCCCGTCACGGAGGACGCCAGCTTCTCCTCATCCGTGGCGTGAACCACCGTGGAGATGACAGGAGGTGTTTCTGGAGTTGGCAGTGGAGTGGGATCCTGCAGCAAACAAGAGCCACTTAATTCCATTATCTTTCACTAACACATGGAGCAGCTCCATCTCTGAATTCCCCTGCACCAGCAGAGCCATCTCTTTAATTCCATAATCTCTGCTGCAGCGCTGTATGAAATACTTAATGGAAAATACTAACTCTACCAGCAGCAAGTTTTCCCAGTATAACTCAGCTCTTTGATGATAAACACTTGCATTGCAAAGCTGCTTTGATAACAGGGAAGAAAGAAGATCCAGAGCTGTTAAAATCTGTTATGCACTTGACACAAGTGGCACCCACCACTGAAGTCCCTGACTACCAAAACTGACTTTTCAGGCTTCCCTCATAGGAGCAAACCCTTGTAGGACCATGAGGTCATGAACCCTTTCCCCTTTCTTCACTTCTATGCTGTCAAGCAGCACAAATAAAAGGGCAGGATGGAGAACAGGAAGAGGAGCAGCAGCATGGAAGGAGCTGTGCCACATCAAAGCAGTCAGGCCTTTGTGGAAGAGCAGCTTTTGTCAACTTCTCTTCCAAGAAAACCACCTGCCAGCAGTTTACAACATGGAATCAAGCTATCCAAGCACATGCTCCTGGGAGATCAGCCCACTTGGTTTATTTCTATTTCCCTTCCAACCCACCAATTTGGCACATTTAGTTTCTTACTTCCTAATCTAAAAATTCCAGGGTGGATAGTGATAGTCTTGTTTTTCAGACTGAAGTTATTTACTCATATCCTTGTTTCATCTTAACACAGGGCTTTCCAAAGTACATTAGCTAATACTCTAGCTGGAATTCCCAGAGAAAATACAAGAACTGCTATATATTGTGTATACACTTTATAGGACAAAAGGTTAATGCTTTATGGTAAGACCCCAATGCATATAAAGAATATATTTTGTAAAGAATATATGCATACTTGGACTTATGCATATATTCTTTACAAAAATCTCCTTTATTATTGGAAGAACAAGTCGAAAACAAAAATATCTTGTGTTATTAAACATTCAATTCCAATTAAATTAATAAAATTTCCTTCTTTTTACCCCTTCAAGGACACAAATTACATGCATCAAAATAAGGCAGCACTTTACCTGAGAAGGAGGATCTGATAGTGGGGATCTTTTTGGTGATTTTTTCACCCTAAATGTATCACTGAAAATAAAGTTCAAACTGTTAATATGGTAACAGCAGCAAGAATCAGGTCATTTCACACTTAGCAAGAGACAGCCACAGACAATGCAACCTCTGTAAGCCCTTCTGCATTAAAATCCCATCCATTAGGAAGCAGCACCACAGAGAACCATGCCATGGGTACATATTTTGTCATGCACTTGGAACAGGCCTCCCTCCCTCCAAAGCTGAGAGCAGCAGGATTGCCATATTTTTCATGCGAGCTCCTGACACATTCACAGAGCAGAGTGCATTTCAAATTCAGCTGCAATTCACATCCCTGCTCCACCACAGGCTCCCTCCAGGGCCCTGTGGAAATGATTCAGCTTCTGTCTGCTTCAGTTTCACATCCCAAAATAGGTCTAACCCACACCTTCACCTGAGAATTCAAACTGTGATAAACTTAGGCTCCAATGACCCCAAAAACCAGGAAGAAAAAACCTGGTTTACTTTAGATGAACTATATAAAACCATCTGAGGCAGATGCTGCTCCCCAGATGCAAGAATGAGCTGTGTCATTACAAATGGGCAGAAGAGACCTTTTTAAAAACAAATAAAACAAGAAATATGGCAATTCTGCTTCCACTTCCCCTGACACCTCACAGTGCAGACTGGGAGCACGGACACTGTAGCCCTCCAAAATCCCACAGGTTTCAGTCAAGCAAAATGAATGAAGAATATAAATTGTGTCATGACAGTATATAATTATTACTGTTGCCTTTATTCACAATTGGCTAAAAATATTTTCTAACCAGGAATAAACTAATTATCTGTCTGCTCTCTTGATGCACATTGCCAGAGTTATTCAAAACCATTGATGTTACTAGCTACAAAAGGGAGAAAAATACTCTAGCAAACTCACTGATAAAGACTTTATGTTTGAACAGAGATGCAGCAGCAAAAATTACTGAGCCCACCAGCTCATCCCCGATCAACGAAGGCAAGGCTGACACCAGAAATTCTAATGGTGGGTTTCTAATTCTAATTAATGGTGGGCAGAGGTAAATCAATACCACATCTAGAGGGGAAAATAAATTGGGCAGTTGAATATTGGTGTGTTCAATGCCATTAATTATCCAGTTATGATGGCAGAATTAATTAGGATAACTTTTTCCTTCAAGAAAGACCAGCATTTTATGCAGTATTTACAAAGAATTGATTGTACAATGTTGTTCAGGGGTAGAAATAAAACTTCCATATTTTAGCTGAAGAATACAAAATTTCTATAGGTTTTAAAGGAGGATCTTCTTTGATAGGCAACAGATAATGAGGCAAACTCAATCACAGTCAGGCATCTTACTTAAAATAGCTTTCATGTGTGCAAGTGAAATGAAATCATTAACATAAAAGCTGCATGCTGAATAATAACTGATCATGCTGCAAAATAAATAAGTAAAATTAAAAAGCCCATAAATCAAAGAGGAAATTTGAATTGTTAGCTTAGAATTACTTACAACAGAGAACATACAGACATCACATCTTCTACCATCCTAAGACAAATAAGACAAAGAAAAGAGAGACAGACAGAAGGAACTGACAAAAAAGATTAACCTACAAATACTCTGTTAATGTTAATGTGTTAAGGCAATCTGATCATGCATATTTTCTACCTGTATAATCTTAACCCCTACTTTTTATTTTGATATACACAAGGAGAAAATAAAAATATTCATCAAGTCCTTCAATGTTTTCTAGTTCAATGTTACACTTTTAAAACGCTTTCATCTTACAAAACACATTTTTCAAAGCTGACACCTTCAAGTTAATTCCTCTCAGCACACTAACTGTCCTTGCCTGCCCTGATGGAGGCCACCTGCTTGCTTTTCAGAACACAGTATTTGTCATTATATGAGATGCAAAACTGTTCCTGAATGGCAGCTAAGCTTAAGGAGAGGGCACAGTTATTCCAGGTTTTGTCATGTTTGCTGATGTGTTGTGACAGCACAGAAAATGCTACTTGACCATTTCAAGCCATTTACCCAGGTCAGGATAGAAAATGACATTTCTTTAAATCTCAGCTGGTTTGGCTCTCTCCAAAACCTAACCTGGTGTTCCAACAGAGCAAACTGGTTACCCCCAAAGCAGAACCAAACCTTGCCAAACATCTTGAACTAAGAGAAATTTTCATTTACTTATAAGCTTGGCAGCTTCTGTTCATCTCTCCTCACGTGCAATGCCCGTGACAGCTGGCACCTTCCATTTCCAAACAGCCTCCAGCCATCCAAGGGCTTCCACAGCAATGCCTGCACAAGCAATATCTCTAGAAACCACTTATTTTTGCTCATCACTGTGAGCTGGCTCTGGGGAGGCATCAGCTGCTCTTTGCTCAGCATCACCTGAGCAGTGTGATTGTCTCCAAGCAGCTCAGCACTCAGGGAGATGAGCAGGGAGCGGTTTGTGTCGAGCTCACACCTCTTGTAAAATCATTTTTCACAGGGAGGTCAATGCTTAAATTCTTGCAGTTTCATTCAAGAACAAAAATGGCTTATTTTTATTGATTTAGCACATGTTAGACTGAGCACATGGCTCAGATTCAAGGTAGTACAAGCTCAGCACAGGCTTAAACTCATGCCTGGCTTCTTCACCTCTAATCTAGAACTCACTGCCTTTCCACATGAGGAACTCATTTCCAAACAGGGTTTGATTTCTGCACCCCTCAACAGCGCTAATAAAACCTGCTGCCACTGCCTACCCTGGCATCCCCTCTCAAGCCTGAAGGTGATTTTCTTCTAGAAAGTACCACAGCTGCAGGCTGCAATGGGTTATTAACATTCAGTCTCATCTTTGTAAAAAAAAAAAAAACAAAAAAACCCACTTGCAAAAGTAGGTTACAGGGCTGCAGTGAGCAACACACAACACAACCCAGGGAAAGCAATGGCAAGCATGGGCTGGGAATTCCTGCAGCCTTTCTGACCCAAGAACTTGTGAGCCCTGAGCTGGGGGAAGCTTCACCTCCCCACCCTGATAAACACCAGCACTGAACTTTGTGATTTCAAGACAGAATTTTCCTGTGATGGATTTTCTCAAGGACAAACATGGCTTTGTAAACTCTCTGTAAACTCATTTTCCCCCTAAATTAATAACTTTGGAATTCTTTCCAGTATTCAAAGCAGATGGAGAACCCAAGAGGCCCACTCTGGGGATCTGTCAACTCCAGCTACTGGAAGACACAAGGAGACTCTGGCTGGCTGCAAAAACTTAAAGATCTGGTGACATTAAAATTCTCCTCTGCACATCCCCAGTAAGATTCAAATTGTTCCTCTCTTGCTGTCAGACTTTTAAATCTTCTTGGTTTGGACCAAATCAGTTTGGACTGCAGGCTTGGAAAAATGTCATTTGCCACAAAGTTTCAGGTGAACCTCAAAAAGTAGCAACACCAGGAAAAAAAAAGGCTTCTCCCCCAAAGAAAACAACTCAACTACACAACTAAACTATCAGTAAGTCAGAAACGCCCCTAGAAAGAAAATAAAATAAAGTCACAAGCTTCCTCAAATCTGACAAGGGACTTGAATTAGAAGCTTAGAAGGTAGGAGGCTATTCAGAAAAATCTGAATAATCTCCATTTCACCCTGTACAGGAGATCAGCTTTTGTACTGCTTTACATTAACCATGTTATCTTCTTATCTTAAATTGGCATTTTAAAAATTTGCTCCCATTTTTGTTAGTCAGCTGGAACATTTAAACCATAAAGGAACCTGAACTGAGATACTTTCTTACAGATATACACAGGAGATAAATTTCAGATATATGGGACACTTAAACTTAGGGATCAACAACTCAAAATAACCATATCTAAGCAGATAAAGCAACATGCAAATCAGCAACCAGCTAGAGAGGTTTTTAACCAAATATCTAAGAGCAAATTTATCCTGGAATTTGTCACCCATGTCTAAAAGCTGGATATTTCCCTACCATATAGTAGTTTTGGATATTTTAAACTTTCTGCACAGTTGTAAGCTCTTTCATAAAAAGGAATTTTTTCTTAATTGTGTATATATATAAATATATATAAAAATGTATTTCCATACTGCACTCTTCTGTTCTAGGTTATTTTCTTTTAAAAACCATAAGTCACTGGATGAAACCATCTTCCTGCTGTTTGCAATATGAGATTTGTCACTGCCTTTCACTGTCACTATTTCACATCCCACACTCAAAACCAATGATTCATAAAATAGTTGTGCTGGTGGAATTACTTTGGTCATCTTAAACAGCATCAACTTCCCAGAACGAGGCCACAGAAAATTGGGTACATAACTGATAAAATTGGGTACGTAACCTATAAAATTGGGTATGTAACTGATAAAATTGGGTATGTAACTGATTAAATTTAACCAGGTTCAGAACTACGCTGAGCCCAAAGACTTGAAAAATGCAGTTGCCTAACGTGGCTTGGTAGTTCTGGAAATATCAAATTATTGAGGAAACAGGTTGAGAGCAGGAACAGGTCAGCATGACTCCAATTGTGGCCACCAACACCCAAAGTCACCTCCCTCTCCCTACTGAGCTATAAATCCTGTGTAACTGTGCTAAGGGATGTGCTGCTTCTATTCTAGAAACGTCTCTGCCCTTTAACTTACGTTTTTAGTGGCGTCTTCTTCTTCTTGGCAGGTTTGTTCAGGCTGTCTCCTTCCATCCCGTTTGTTTCGTTGGCACTGGCTGGTATCTCAAAGGAAGCTGGAGATTTGGAAGGCGAGCTGGCAATCTTAGAAGAAGACTTGAAAGGGTCAATGGAGTCCTCACACATGTCGGGCTCAAAGCTGTACGTTTGTTGAGGCAGTTTGGGCGATTCCTGCATTTTTGTACTGGATGAGAAGGGGTTAAAATTGGGATCGTCCCACTTGTCGATATCAAAAGTGTAAGAGCCTTTAGTGATGGGGATTTCGTTTGGATCAGTGGGCGACTTGGTCGGGGTGGTTGGAGCATTGTCAAGCTTCTCCACCGGCTTTTTAGTCTTTGGCCTCCGGAGCGGCATTTTAGCACCAGGCTTTTTCCCTGCTTTTTTGGGAGGAGGAGCGCTCTCCTGCTGCTCTTCGCTCCCCCCTTTCTCCTCAGAATAATCAAACTCCAGCCTCACCGCTTTGATGGGAGGGTCCTCCTGTCCCCCAGTGTCTGGTGGAGTCACCTCCACGGCCTCGGGGGCCGTGGTTAGAGGCAGCGTTTTCCTGCTGCCAGGGGGGGAGTTCTGCACCTTGCTGCCCCCGGAGCTAAATGCACTAATCCCTTCCAAACGGTCCGGATCCGAAGGCTCAGATCCCTCAGGCACAGATGGGGCCTCCTCTTTCTCAGCAGAGATTTTGGAAGGTTCAGTACATTCAGGCTTTGCTGAGTCAGCCTTCACCTCAGGTGCTTTGTCCTCACAAGCTGCTTGGCCAAGCTCAGGCGGTTCTTGTGGGGTTTCCTTCACCAGTGGAGCATCCAGAGGTTTTTTGGCTGACTGCTTCTTTTTTACGGAAGCTGGTCTGGGTTTTTTTGTTCTCTTGAGGGTACTGGAAGCGCTGCTGGAACCAGTACTGTAGGCATCTGCTGAGGGTGCTAATGTCTCACTGTTGCCAAGGTAAGATGCTCCATCAAAATCACTGGCCTGCAGGCTGAGAGACCGGGACAACGTGGATTTGGACACTGGGACCGAATCCGTGGATTTTCTCCGGACATTTGCTTTGGGGTCACGATTCTTGGGCTCTGCAGAGCTCGGTCCTAAGGCATGGAGAGAATCAACCAGCTCAATGTTATCAAAATCCAAGTTGTAGGTTCCACTGCTGGCTATGGGCTTGTCCTCGTCGAAGACAGCGGAGAAGGAATGGCAGGGGGGACGGAAGGGGCTCTCCTGAACTGGCTCGCTGTGTGACACATCGGTTACGGGGTCAGCTTCTGAACACAGCCCTGTGGGAGCAAACAGAGAACTCAGTGCACTTCAAACACCTTTCCTGAACTGGGGCTTACGAGGTTTTATTACAATCTAATATTGCTACAAGTAAAAGGTGTTAAAATCATACAAATTGACTAAGCAAACCAAAGTGACTTTTTCAATAGCTGAACCAGATTAGGAAAAAAACAGATCTGTTCTCCCCAGAACAGGATTCAAGGCAAGTTTCACAAAAAGACAAAATATGTACTTGCAGTACCTCTAAAGCACCTCTTCTAAACTATCACTTACAGAGATGGATATTACCATAATATGCTAAATATTGCCAATACCTGAAAAACTGCACATAAAGCACTTTCTTACTCCCATTTTCTACTACTATAAAGAATTCACACAATTGTGTCAGAGCTTTTATGAAGTAAATCTCCTGTAAATTGACTGGTGCTTCAGTAACTACATGTTGACCTTAAGTTTTGTTTCCCATGTGCTATTTTTACCAATTTACCCAGAGGAAAATGGTTTCCTCTCCACAACCCATCAAGGCTGCTCCTCTGTCTGCCCCAAGCAGTCAATAATTACAAGTTTATAAAAAGACATGAATAATTGAGAACTTAATATGAAATAAATTATGGTAAAGGTAAAAGAAACTAAACAAGGTCATTTAGAGAACTCCACAAATATTTTCAGTTGAAGAATCTTCTTTTAAAAAGCTAAAAGCTCCCTACTGATTATTTAAACCAGGTTTTTCCAAGTGTAGTTCTAACTTGTTGATGAAAAGAAAATTTTGTAGAGAGATTTATGTCAAAACTCTTAATCCAAGCAGCTTTCCGCTGCAATTAAAGGTTTTCTTATTGAATAGAATCCTAAAATGATTTATAGGAGTCTCTTCACTTGGGATAAAACAACTATTGGACAAAGTAGAAAAAGAGTGAATAACAAAAAATCAGAAAATAGAGAGGTAGAAAAGCAGGAAGTTGATGGTCCTTGCTGCCTTCCAGCTCATTAAGTTGATTATGCAAATGTTTTACAAATCCTGCATATGGTTTGCTCCTGCTGTGACTGTTCTACTCTGACCTGAATGAACCAGGGACGCCTCTGGCCCTGTGTGTCCCTATGGGGTACCCCAGACCTGGGACCGCTCTCTCCAGCCCCCAGCTCAGGCTGGGCTGAGCCAGCTGCTCACAGCTCTCACAGAGGAGCAAAATGCCCCCGTGTTTCCTGTTGGAGCAACACAGCCTTCTTCACACTGTCATATTTTTTTAATTATGCAATTATAAAGAAAAACAGTCAAACAAAAATGAGTCTTTTGCTCAGCCCTAAACGATTTTAGAGACATTTCTGCTCATCCTTTTCATTCCAATCCTGACATGTTTTGCAGAAAAACTCTCATTTTGCTCTGCTACATTCATTAACACTGTTCATAAAAGCCATACAGACAATCAATTATTATTTTAGTGAGAAGCTATGAATGGATTAAGAAAAGGGAAAAAAAAGATTTCCTTTGTTTCAGAAGAAATGGTGTGTCTGCAAGGATTATTATTTATGGGTGTAGAGCACAGAAAAGGATTTTTAAGGGAATTGGACACATTTCCCAAAGTGGCACCATGTACTTCCAGAGACTGTCAAAGGGATGACAGCTACGCAGTTTCTCTTTTAAGACTGTGGAAGTTCACTAGGATACATCAATTAAAATAATATTCTAATGTGGTTTTTTTTTTTGCTAAATGAATGCTAATAGCGTGGCAGTACTTCAGAACAGTTTATTTTTCTCCTTAATCCCCACTGGTTTGGGCTTGGTTTCAGCCTGGCTGAGGGGTCATTAATTAGGCTGGTGCCCACTTCACACACACATCACTTGGTGACACTGATGGGACTCCTTCAAAGGGCACTCAGAGAGTGACACAGACCTCCAGCATCAGCCTCATCTGTCCCTTTCACCCCGAAAGGAGACTGGAAGGCACTTCAGGGGAACACATCACAATAAACACTGGGATGCCAGTGGAGTACAAATGTAGGTCAGCATGAAATCAAAGTGGGATCTGAACGAGGAGTCATCTGCAGTTATGCACTGTTTGCATTCCTGCCTACGTCAAAGCCCTCAGCAGCATCGAGGCCCTTGCTCCAAGTAGTTATATACATGCACTAAAACAAAGTAAAATAAAATAAAATAAAATAAAATAAAATAAAATAAACCATTGCCCTGCAGGACTTGGACTGTAAATAAGAGGCTGAGGTTTGGGATGCATCATACAAAAGGAGTGCAAGGCTTTGCATCTACTCCCAACAAAGCAACATTTCAATTCTGTGGGCTCCACACAGTGCAAGGCTTTAATCTTCTTTAACTGCTTATTTCATGACTTCCTCCTCATCAAATCCTTTCTACTCAAGAGTACGGATTTCTGCAGAGCGCTGCTCGATATTTTTATTGTTTCTTTATGAAACAAGATGTGAAACTGTCTCAGCAAACAGCTCTTGGCAGTAGAGAAATGCTGCTGTCAGTCTCTTTTGGCTCGCTCCTGGTAGCAGCAGAATTGCTGGGGCAGGAGGCATAAATGGTACTCAAGGCTTTATTACTACAAAGTCATGAAGACCACACTTTCCTGACATTAACAGCCTATTCAGAGAGCAGAGACATTTGTCCTTTCACAACACAAAATCAAGCCAATCAGTATCACTACAGTATTTTATTAAAATGCAGTTTGAGCACAAAGGAACATACTACAACACCAGCTATGGGATTTAAGGCAGGATTTACCTGCCCTAGAGAGAGAGCAGCACAACATTTTAAACCAGGTTTACACCTTTTATTAGCACTGAGTCACCCACAATTTATACTGGTAGGAGCTGCCCACAAGAAGATATTAAATTTTATAAAGCTCTCCAAGAACCTGGAGGATAGCTGGGGAACTTACACTGCAATAAAAAAACCAGGCAAGTTCCTCAAACCCCCAATTTCATTAATTAAAAAAGAAGGTCCAAGTTCTGCTCCTTCCACTGGGAAATTCCTCTGATTCCAACCACATTTTCACTGGATCAACTATAAAAAAAATTCCCAAACCCAAACTCAACAATATAAATCTCAGATTTCTTGTATCCAGGTGATGAGACCTAAATATTAAGAGTTACCTGGCGTATTTAATACTTGGCATTTTCACCTGGCACCTGCTATGGAAGAACCAGAAGTTGCTAGAAAGTCACAGAATCACAGAATATCCTGAGTTGGAAGGAACCCACAAAGATCACTGAAGTCCAACTCCTGGCCCTGCACAGGACAGATCCAGGAATCCCACCCCGTGCCTGAGAACATGAATAAAATATTGTAACACTGTGTGCATTAATAAACAAAACAAATTCCTGTTGCTTTTTTACAGAAGTAGCCAAGGCAAGGGGCTACTTTGCTGAAGCATCTCTAAAGCAGAAATAAACTGGAAATAGGCCTCAAGACTGCTGATCTGGAAACAAAATGAAACACTCTTCTGACAGGCTTAGCAATAACGTTTAAACAGATGTAATAAGCAAATAGAGAAGAAATTGAATATCAGTTCTGTTTTCTAGAGAAAAAGCAAACAAAGGCAAACCTCTGGAAAATGCATACACCATGCATCCAGTTACTATGTTATGAGGAAAAAATGCCAAAAGCATATAGGAATTGGAATTGCCTTACACTAGAAATTTTGAAACATGGTTTACTTCAAGTTCCTTCTTCTTATGGAAACCCTTTGATGTCAGAAAATCAATTAGTACCACTTGTTTAAAGTTCTGTAAAAATACTTTTGTCATTTATTCTAAGATGTATTCTAACATTGTATAGAAAAGTTTCTTTTCAAATTTTCCATATCAGGCTTCAAGAAGAAAAACTCTGAAGAAGAATGCTGTCCATACCAAAAATTTAATTTGTTTTTGTCTGGACCATAATGTGTCTATTGGAAAGCCTGACCTTGAATTTCCCTGGCACCAGAAGGACTCAAAAATAGGTACCCCATATCCTGATTGTTGGGCTGTAAGGCACAGAGGGGACTCCAGATCTCACTTTCCCCTGAATAAAATCTGAATTCAGTAATCACCTGGGGAAGGCAGTGGGGGTGACAGAAAGTTCCTAGGCAGGAATTCCTGGCCAAAACCAGAGTACTTGGGAGAATGGGCTTGGGGGACATTCTGGTGCTCAGATGGATGAAACAAGGGACAAGAGGACACTGCTATGGGAAGCTGAGGAGACAAGTAACAATAATTTAAAATAATGGCAATAATAACTGCAACTTCAAACACTCCAATGTGAGATTATAACCCGTGTTTCCCAGAATTATTTAGGGAGGAATGGAAGGGCTCATTGGTGGCAAGTCCTGGGGCTCAGGGGTAGTTTCCATCCTTGCTCTGTTGCTCCTCTTCCCCTCCAGACTGGCCCTCAGACTGACTCCCCTCCTCTGCTCTGCTGCTGATGGACCAGAGCCATGCAGCAGGTTTTACCCCACCAGGAGCTGCCACAAGCCCAGCACCAGTCCAGCTTAGTTCACTTTCATCATATTTACTAAAGGACCACTGAAGTCAACCTAATTAAAACCTCTGCTCTTGCCTTTCCAGCAGTGGGGGGGTCCAGCTGCTGTGCTAATGATATCATGCAACACAACTGCAGCCATCTGCATAAGTAATTATTGTCAGCTAGAGATGAAAGAATCCTTTAAACACTTGCTGTGCTCCCTCCTTCCTCCCAAACACGCTCTGTCACCCATCCCAAGTGAAGACAAAGCCATGTGGCTGCTGGACCAGGAGCCCAGCAGGACACTGCTGCCTCTCCCTGTGCCAGGCTCTCCAGCTGCCCATATTCCTCACTCCTCCTCTAGTGAAACCTGGGTTTTAGCTGCATGGTGCCACCCAAGAACTCTGCTTTAATGCCCCTGAGCCCTGAGGAAGGGACCACAATTCTCTTTGTGTGCAGCCACATGCATAACTTATGAAATAAATAAACTAGAAGACACTCAAGGGGTTTATACAGTACAAAATGTTTAACTTTTCTCATTTCTAAACACCTAAACTATAGTCTTATTATTATTTACTTCTTCTAAAGATTTCCAAAACAAATGAATTGCTTTCTGCTGCCCTCCTACATTTGGATTTTTTCTGCATTATGCATCTTCTTCCCCTCCAATCAATTCCCCTGTTGTCTAATTGTATTTTGCATCATTTTGGATCACTGAACACATCTCTGTCATTTTGCTGTAACTTGCCTCCCATGGACAATCTGATTTGCAAATGAACTGGTTTCCCCTCTGCCATCCAATGGCCTCCAATAAAGTTCACACTGGCTGTGAATAGCTAAATTCAGTTTCCCACTTTTCTTCAGAAAAATCTGAAAAAAAAAAAAGGAGGGGGGAAACTGGGATGGAAGGAGACAAGAATCACATGTGCTAGGGAAGCACATGTGTAACCAGGGGCTTGAAGATAATCTACTGCAGTAATTAAAAGCACACTCCAACCCTGTTCAGCATGTGTGTTCTTTTGTTCTCTGAGTACTTATTTTGTAATCATTGGATTGCCAAAGATTTAAAAAAAGGAAAAAATATGCAAAATGAGTCACTTTTGCTACAATGATGAGGGAACTCTAACAGCAGAAAGGAAAAAGCATCAGGGTGCCTCAGTATTTACTTTTTATTTTGTGAAATCAGTTAGTAGAAAATCCTTGAAGCTTCTTAAAAACCTATCATAAATCAAGATCCTAAACAGCATTGCTTAATGAGTAACTCCCTTTGGTGGGATGCTACAACTCTTTCCAAACACAAGTGTTTAGCAGCTTTAGACTGCTGGGAAAAATATTATCTGCATACAATTTAGCCAGGTGATCAAGATGACTTGACTTTCAGATGGAAAAAAAGACAGCACAATGGGGAATTCAGTCTCAAGCTGTTGAGCTGTCATCTGACAGCCCAAACAAAGCTATTTTGGGCTAATAGCATGCTTTCTACTCCCTCATATTCCATTACTCAATCTGGAGAACAAAGAACACTTTTTGGGGGAAAGAATTTCTTTGGGTTTTAAACACAATTCTCCCTTTTTAAAGATTTTATTTTCCCAGTATGAACCAATTTTCACATATGTATACCATACATACATTCATATGTAGCTCCATGTTCCTCCTATAAAATCAGTAATTCTGTTTTTTGACTACCTCCTGTTCCAGTAACACATTTGCAAGTGGCATTTTGTTAATTGTCACAGTTAACAGTGCTCACACATGTATCTGCATCTGCAAACCACATCTCTTTTTTCTACTCAATGGACTCTGTAAAAATCCTAGAAAAAGAAGCCTGGTTCAAAAGGAAGAAAGTTTTTTTCTAGAGAGCACCTCTTTCTTTAATATTCTTCAAATGTTATGAACAGATTCTCCATTACTTTATTCCAGGAGGCAACAGGGTTTTTTCCCTCTCTGCATGGGTAATTAATTAATATTCCAGAAGCCAACTGATTAGCATTAATTCCTTGCCAGTGCTTAGAGAAACACCTCCCTGCACATTCACCTCCCCCAGTAACGTGTCCCACTCATTACCTGTATCTTCCACGGGCAGCTGAGGTTTTATTTCTTGCTCTGCTACGTCTGCAACAACTTCTGCTGCTGCTGCTGCTTCAGGGGGAGGTGGTGGAGGTGAAGGTGGTGCCTTGACAGGTGTAGTGGACTCCGGGGTCTCAAATGCTTCTTCGGAGTCAGAGCTCCTGGGGAGAATCAAAACAGAAACTGGTGAGCACAGTGAGAATTCATGTTTGCAGGTCAGGCTTGGCAGCACTGGGATTCCTGAGCTGGTGGCACAGACCTCAGCTCTCAGGCTACCTCTGTGCTTCCCAAAGGAGACCTGACATTCCAGGATGGCTTCCAGAGCAGGATGTCATGGCTGTGGTTTTCTCCCTAGACAAGGATTCATGTAATTTGAATTACAGAAGTGAACACACACTTGGAAATGAATCCATCCTGCAAATCCTGCTTTGCAGTGTGAGGGTGGCTCACCCACAAAGACCAATACCCCTGTGCTACTCCCTTGCATAAGCACACCTAAATTAACTAAAAAATACAAATAAAAAGACTCTTCTGAAGAGAATTTCCTAGCTTCATTTAAAAACCCCAAACATCTAAAACAACACCAAATTTCTTTGTGTGCCCTCAAGGGTGAGAGAGCAGACATGAAGGTGAGGTGCAGCCAACTCCTGTGCATCCTCCTCCCATGGCAATACTACATTCTATTTTCAGCAGAATTTTACCAGAGCCCTTTTCAAACAGACCTTGTGACACAAGGGAAGACAGCCTGTAAAATGCATGGAAACCTAGTATTAGAAATAATCCTTTTGTGGCACCATGTGCTCACAGGGACACAAAAACACAGAGACCACCATGGGTTGATGCCAGCCCAGGAACGAGACAGCAGCACTCAAAATGGAGTAATTCAAGTGAAACACAAGCTTGAAAGGGAGCAACTCTACAAAATGATGAGGAACACAAACATTAATTAAAGATATAAACCATTCAAGGACACACCACTTGCTCTTAGAGGTATATAGCCATAAGAAACTGTCCTTCTAGGTCTGGAAACTATAGATCATACTTAAACTGAGCCCAAATGATAAACATTTCATCCTTTGTTTGGGAGCAAGGAATGCAGTAACAATGGTGTCATATTCAATATGCACTGAACATATGTTCAGTATACATTCAGTAAGAGTTTCTGTTAGTCAGATGCAGTTTTGGACTGTTGGTCTGTAATGAAGTAAATTGAACACAGCAGTTTGCTGAAGGACAGGACAGATTTGCCTCTTCCCAGTGGTTCTGTGTTGCCATAAAATGAGAAGCCATTTCATCCAGAAGCACTCCACAGGCCAGCCCAAATCAAGGGCTCCTCTCATTTTGCTTGAGTGAGAAGGTAGCTCTGAGCTGCCAGACTGTTTGGTTTCCTGAGACCCCTGATTATTTTAAGCAGCCCCATGTCAGGAGAAATACAAACACAGGATTTACATTCGTTTGCCTAATTCTATCACAGTATAAAGCCTTGGGAGAGTTGGGGAAGAAGAGACCCCAGTGTCACCTCAAGGAGCACAGTGGTCCCAATTTTCCCTCTCCCTCTTCTCTGCAGAATCCCAGAGACAGCTCCCACCCCACTGGGATGCACACCATGACCCTGTGCCAACCAAATCCTGGCTCATCACCCCTGAAGCAAAAAGAGTTCTACTAGGTTATAACTTCAGGTGTTTGGAGATTTCTTTTTTTCTCCCCAAACCACACAGCTCAAAACCACTGTGTCTGGCTTTCCATTATATCTGCTCCTCAAAAACCCTTTGTGCCACTTCTTTAACCATCCTCATTCCTCAGGCCACAGAACAGTCAGACTGGAACAGGCACACTGCATCATTTCAAATCATAGCCCTCCAAAGATGCACCATGTTTTAAGTTCTACATATTTTAAGCTTAAAGAACATCTGCAAACAAAGGGCTTCTATAAATAAAGCTTCACAATAGGTATTCAACAACAACAACAAATAAGCTTTCTCCTCCCTCCATGGAGCTGGTTCAGGAAACTTTAAAGTTGAAGAATCAAAGAGAAACAGAGTTGTGTGATATTTTCCCAGTGTCATAAAAATAAACCCAGGAAGTTATCATCTAAACCAACAAAATGAGAAGTAATTCATATCTCTCAGGCTTTCATGTAGTTTTTCATTGTGCTGCACTTAATTAATGTTTCACCCTTTACAATTTGAACTCAAAGTCTAGCTCTGAAACACTCAAACAATAATGTTTAGACTCCTTTTTCCCAAACTGTCTGTACAGGACTCATAACATATACAGAAACTGGAATGGAAAAACCTCTATTTTCATATCCTACTCAAAGAATGATTTGTTAAACTGCCTTGATGGAGCAGTTCTGTGTCCTCCTTAGTTAAATTATGGAGAGAATCGGTGCCTGTTTATCTACCTTTTAAAGGAGGCCCCTCTGTTTATTTGGTCTCCTCCTTGGATGAATTGGGCAAAACCATTTGAAGTAAATAGAAATACTTGCTCTTTTTTGTTCACTGCATGAGTTTCCACTCTGGGAAACCTCTTGAGTCTGTGGACAGACAGTTGAGGTGCCTGAGGTCCAGAAAAAGGCTTTGTTTTGCCAATATTTAATAATTCCCAAAAGATTCTGATGCAACACTCCTGATTTTCAGCTAGTACAATCAAGTAAGAACTGTCTTAACCATAACTCAAATCCTTGTTATGAGAAGCAGTTGTGCTCACAAAGAAAATTCTATTTAACAAAGAAACATGAAGGGAAGCTTAATACCAGAAAAACCTTCTTTATCATGGCCTGGGATCTGGGCAAGGGCATAAAGCCTGGAAGCACATTCCAGTACTATGCTCCAAAGTCAACATGCATCCTGGAAATATTAAATCTTGTGTTCAGTTTTCCTTAGTGAAAATACAGATGATCTCTCTTACACGAGGTATTTTTTAAGACCACAGTCCTACGTTCAAATGGTAAGAAAAGATTTTCCCAGAAAAACAGGATTTTCTGTGAAAAGGAAATTATGTATTTCAGCCAGTTCAATTCACAATGCCTTTTCTCTGAGAAACTCAGGGAATACATGGGACAAAAAGAAATAATGCTGCTGCTGTACAGTTCTTGGTGCAAAGCAAGATTGCCAAATTGTGATACATCCTGAGAGCCGGCACCAACTCAAAGCTGCACAAGGAGCAGCCACCACAGGTCCAGCTGTGGGAAGGTTGTCAGCAAAGGAAGAGTTTTGTGCCTTCTAGAATATGATTCTGAAGCTCCAGCCAAGGATGAAGCAGAGTGTGAGGCTGCAGGACTTGTTTGTGGGGCAGTGATGAAGTGGGAACTACAGGAAGGAGCCTGGGACATTAGTGGGAGCTTACCCTCATAGCATGTCATACAACTCTTTCCACCTGTATCCTCTGGATTATATACATAACAACTGAAAAAATACAGATCACAGAAGTCACAAAACATTCTTTCAGTCTGTCTCTTTCATGTCCCTTCTTGAAAGACACCAGTAAACAGTAAATCTAGCACATACAGATAGGGTCCCACAGCAGGGGAGAACAGGGAAATCCAAGAATCAGACCAGACCAATGAAATCTGGCATCAACTTGAGGAGCCTGAGCACTCCCACTCTCATATGGGAAGTCTGAGCTCTTGCCCAGCCTGTTACATAAATCTCTGGAGGAAATACTGAAGGCAGAACCAGGATTGACCTCTTTTCCTCACCTCTGGCCATGTGGAAACCCAGCCTCATAAGTTACATTACCTTTTTTATAAACCACAGGTTCTTACAATTGAAATCCTCCCTGATTTCCATAAGGAAAAATTGCCTTTTTTCAGTGTAGCTGGAAAGTAAGAATGAGATTTCTTCATTCCCCAGCCTCTCCTCCCTGCCTGCCCTTGCCAGGCAGACACAGCTCTGAAGTGAGTGAGGTCACCCCAGTTGCCACCAGAAAACTCAATTCATTAAAAAGTGGCTTTCAACAGAGCTGTGGCCTTGGGCTGTGGTGGGAATGCTGCCATCTGCCTTGGGTTCCTCCAATATTGACACTGCAGCAGCACAGCCAGTGCCACCCTGCTCCCTGCTCTCGTTCCATAGCAGGGAAAGAGAATATAAAAGAAATTTAAAAGCAGGACTTTGACATGAGGACTGAGCTCAGGAGCATCACCTCCTACGGAGATGCTCAAGGGAGCAAAACTGGAACTGGGATGTGTCAAGGGAGCTCCACAGCTTTTGTAGGGTTACTTCATTTAATGCTAAATCGATATAGAATTTCTATTTAGCGTATAGCCTGCTTCAGGAAAAAAGACAAACATGCCTGACTACTTTATGGAGTACTGATCTATTGATGTGCAATATGAACAATCTGGAGAGGAAATAGGGGGTGATATTATGAATTTCTGAAGCCAGGAGTTGGAGCTGCATTACTGAGGAGTGCTGCCTGTGCTGGGAGTGAGGAGAGGGAGATGGAGCCAAAGGAGCTGCTCTCCATCAGCCAGGGTTGTGGATTCACAGCTAACAAGAAGACTGGCTTCAGGAGGATCTGCTCCACAAAAACAAAGGTGAACAGACTCTATTTCAATTTGCACATTTTCTTCCAAACTTTGCACTTAGGAAAAAGTATGGTTTATTTCCTTAATTAGTGGAATGTGACCTGGATTAATTGAGGTCTCTCCTACCTGTCAGCAATATCACTGATGCCCTTCCAGCACTCCACAAACTCAACCTTCTCCCTGCTACTCAAAAAACTCTGTTCACCAATTGTTTTTCCCCTATATTTTATTGTCATGACAATTTTGTTCTCAGGGTGTATTTAGAAATAGGACACATTGGGAGGAAATAAACCAGGCAATCTTACAACACACACACAACAAAACCAAACTGTGCTCCACTGCCACCCAAGAGTGCTCAGAGGGAGATGCAATGAAAGCAAGGACTGCAAAGGTTTATTTGGATGTTTGCAGATTGCCCTCTGATTGTAGTGTGAGTGACATTTGGAGGTGTACAGAGAGACTGAGGACTCAGAAGATGAGCAATTCCTCCCTGACCAGTTTTAGCTGGTAGTAACTCCTGCAGTCTTTTCCTGAGGTACAGCTGGACTCCTTGAGGGAGAGGAGACAGAAATGGGTATTTTGTCTTTTTTTTTCCCATCTCATCTTTAGATCCCCATGTTCTTTACAACTGGCTAGAGCTGCAGCTCAAGGGGAAAATGTCTGTCCAAGTACATCCATCGCCTCCAGGAAATGTAAACCTCACTAAAGCTCTCTGCAGACCTATTCCCTGAGCCTCAGGACTCAAACAAGGAATCTGACACCAGGGGATCCTCTCAGCTCTCAGCACCAGGTACTGGCAGGGACCTGAGGCAAACAGAGTCCAAGGCCATGGCATGAAGGACCCAGATGAGCAAAGACTGCAGTGCTAATGCAAAAGCACCATCTGTGGCAGGACCTGAAGGAAACAGATTCCATCAGGCCTGGCCCTGCAAAGCATTTGCAGCTGTTATATCATAAATTTAAGGTATAAATTTCACATGAATATTTACTGAACAATTTATCATGCACCATGAGAGGAAACTCAATCAGAGAGAAAAGGAGAAAAAAAAAAAAACCAACCAACTTTTTAGATTGTTCAATTTAGTATTGAAGATTAATTTTGGCTTTCATTCTGGGTATCTCCCACTGGGAGATGAGCTGGAAATAAAAAGGAAGAATGAGTTCTATAGTTTCACCTCCATCGATAATTTTCAGAGATGATCCTCATAAAGCCAGCATGAATAATTCAGGTGTGGTTTACTGATGAGCCCAGAACCAAGGGTGCAGGAGTGGCTGCATCCTTCTGAGGTCAATCTGGTTGTGTGTTACTTAAGCAGGCACTTTTACTGCAGTGGCAAGGCCCACACAGGCTGATAGATCTGGAAAGACACTCAGTAACTCCAAGCTTTAGAGTTTCTAAAGCCAGAGAGACAAGGCAGACAGAAATATGCATTCATTTCAGTCAAAGCTCATTCACTGCAAAAATCTGATAGAACTCTTTCAGATTTCCAGGTGTCATTTTCAATGGTTAAAATGATCTTCTCTTAAAAATCTCTCAAACCCAAGTAAGCTACAACACAAAAAGAACACCAAGGCAGGATGTTCCAGCAATACATCTCTCCAGATGAAGATCAGTCCTGCTCTCAGCTCTGCCTCTGAACTGCTGCACATACACAGAATCATAAAACAAGTTTGGGTTGGAAGGGACCTTTGAAATTCATCAAGTTCAGTGCTCTTGGGGAGCTCAGTTCAAGTCTGCCTTACCCAGCCAGGCTGGGGCCTTTAAACAGCATGGACAGATTCTTGTAAATGCATGCAGAGTCCAGAGGGGGAAAATGACTGCTCATTACATTTTATATTTGAGGGCTTTTCCCTTTTGTTTATATAAAATTAAATAACTGGCAATCTGTCATAATTCATCTTGTGGCATCATTTGTGGTTCAGTTACACAAACCCAATATAGAGACATACACTGTCTTTTAGTCTTTTTTTTTTTTAGACTGTAACAAACACAGCTCTGCATCATAATTCAAGAACATCAGGAGAGCCCAAATGGTAATTCCTTTCCTGGAGATCAAATTACCACTTCAGGTCAGCAGCCATTAGCTGACCCAAGGGCCTACTCAAGAGGACCAAGAAATGTTCTACAGCTACAACAAAAGGTCATTTTCTTAATCCCAGCACTAGGCTGGGATAATACCAAAGATGTGCCAACTTTCTATGTTGTGATTTTTACACAATCTTTGGCTATTCAGTGACTTCCAGCTAACATGACATTCCCCAATAATTAGCTTCTTTTAACATGATTGTTAGCTATTTCATGTTTTGAATATGAAACATCCCTACAGATTTAAATTTTGATATTAAATTTGTACAGCACCGCACAGAAAACAGAGATGCAATGGTGGAATTATCTGGTTATTTTAAGTATTAATATTTGGTGTCTACCAAATTGGAATTAGTCTACCTATCAAATCTAGCACCCACAGATCTGCTGAATACATGGTTTTAGAAAACAATGCAAATATATGTGGTGAGCGGCATAAACCTCACAAACTTTCTATTACGCTCTAGAGGCATAAACCTTACAAACTGTTTTCCCTTTCTCTAATAAAACATACCTTTGGAATTATAGGATGTCTCAAAAGAATTCAGGGCCCCCTCTGGGGTTTGGAGCAGATGATCTCCAGAGGTCCCTCCCAACTCCAACCACTCTGATTCTGTGAGAACCTTTGGCCCAGAGCAGAGCACAGCCTGCAACCTCAGCCCAGCCTGCTGGATGGGTGACACTTCATGGACCACGGAAAGCCATCTGTCCTGCTGCCTCTGCCCCCTGGGAATGCTCCCAGTGCTGGATCTGATGCTTGTATCAAATCAGGAGCTGGGGGAGGTACCAGCACGTCACTTAGTGTCACCATTTACAGGACAGCTCCCTCAGGGACACATCTCTGACCATTAACTACTAATGGACCTCTCTCACACTACTCCAGGGAAAAGTGACAAGATCACCCATCCTAGGATTGAATAAATTCACAACAAACCCATACTGTGAGGAGACCAGCCACAAAGGAAGATGATGTTGGGAAGGAAACAGATCACCAAGCTTTCCTTCAGCTCACATCCTGCTCCCACAGACACCATCATCCCACAGGAACATTATTACTGATGTGCACACACAGGATGAGGATAAAGCCTTGAGAATGTAATAAAATGATGTTTAGTACCTGCAAGGTGGACACAGGAAAACCACAGGGTACTGGTCTCTGAGGGTCTGCTCCAGTGATGTGCACAATGCCCCAGACCTCTGACCAGAAGTCAGTGGAAATTCAGATTTCTAGTGCTGAGAAAAGTGCATCACCTTACAGGGGAATCCTTCAGACTGCTGGCTGGTGTGTATGGCACACGTACAGAATCTATATATCATATAATATGTGCACAGAAAAGGCAATCACACCTTGTGCTACTCACCTGCAACACTCCTGCCACATTCTACAGATTCCTGACTTGCAAAGTCTGACCATCAAAACAAAGCCAGAATTTCACCACAGGATTATTTCAGTTTAAACAATAATGCTGGAAAATAATTCTAGTCCTACCTTACAGCAAGAAGTTCCCCATACTGCTTTAAATCATGTTAAATATTTCATTTTCATTTTATAACAGTCACCACTGCTGAGTTACCAGATCTCTTTTATTTTTACTTTAAAACAGGATATGGCTCAATGGAAAGTATGACTCCAGCTTCTTTTATCACAGCAATTTCAAATCATTTTATAGAAGAAATCCATGAACTGGGATGAGGTTCATTTTCTTGGTATCTTCATTGTTTATCCTGTTGTCTTTCTGATGCATTAAAACACTAATTAAAAACAATACTGTAGGACAGAGAAAGTGAGGGCCATTTTTTTAAAAAAAGCTTTTTGTAAAAGAATGCAATCAAAACTGGAAGGTTTAAACAGAAATCATGTTTTGCATTCAGAGTAATATTCCACAAAATCATCTGCAGTTCCTTCCTCAGCAGAGAATTTCTGCTCAACCCAAGAGCAGGATAACATCACGTGTTCATTTTATGGCCTGAGCTATGAAGCAGCAGAGAAGCATCCTTTGCAATTCTCACTGAAAATGAGAATCCAATTCTCACTTAAAATGTCAAATAAATTCCATTCCATCGAAATGACACAAGAGCTCATATTGACAGGGATGTGTGCAGAAAGCAGGGCAGCAGCTCCTCTCCAGAGGAAGATTTTAATATTATTTCAGCTTAAAATTCCTACAGAAAACACAGCTCCCCAGAAAAACAACCACTATTACAACAAAGATGACCCTTTTCAGCCCACAAGGATGTGTGGTGAGAGGCACAAGGCTGAATTTTGGGACACAAGCAGGAGGGTGATCCTGCAGCCAGAGCCAGGTGAGAGATGCAAGTTTGAATTTTGGGACACAAGGAGGAGGGTGATCCTGCAGCCAGAGCCAGGTGAGAGATGCAAGTTTGAATTTTGGGACACAAGGAGGAGGGTGATCCTGCAGCCAGAGCCAGGTGAGAGATGCAAAGCTGAATTTTGGGACACAAGCAGGAGGGTGATCCTGCAGCCAGAGCCAGGTGAGAGGCACAAGGCTGAATTTTGGGACACAAGCAGGAGGGTGATCCTGCAGCCAGAGGCATCCCCTGCCTTGAGCAGTTCTGTGCCTCTCCTCACCCTGAGCCCAGAGGGTGTCAAACCCTCTGAAGCTGCCCCAGAGGATCTCAGCTGAGGTGTCAGTGATGGACAGCAGGGTGGATTTGCTGTGAAGGGGTGAATATGGTCACACACTGCTGCTCTGATGCCACTGAGTCACTTCTCAGCTCTTCCAGGAAGGGGGGTTCCAAGCTGAAGTGCTGGGATAACTCAGTGTCTGAGCTCAGAGACAAGAATCTGCATTTTCTTTTCTAACATAGGGGAGATAACAGAAATAAAATGCTATGGCTTCCCCTTTCAGATCATTATGTGGGACTTCAGCAATGGAAAGGAGTACCTTGTGTGTTATCCAAGCCACACAGATCAGTTTGGAAATGTGTCTGCTGCAATAGATTGCAAAAAGAAAACTAGGAATACCTTAAACATTAATCACTTGCTATAAAAAGGCCCATTTTTCCTCACAGGATGGCTATATTTAGAGAACAGGATTAGAACTGCAGTGGAGGAGAACTAAAAGGGCATAAGCATCTTAAAAATAATGTTGAATTTTGGGTTTTAGCCTATTGTCTTATAAGCAGTCTTCCTACCATAACTGAAATGGGAAGAAGGAATTATTTTTTCCTGCTTTTTCTCCTTGTTTATTCAGCAATTTTGAGCACATTTTGTGCAGAAGCCAAATTCCCACTCCCCCAACAAAAGCCATTTCCTGCTTGCACACAGCAATGCTAGAGAAATGTCTCAAGCTGTGGGAAACCACATCTGAAGGAAAAAAGACTGCGGGATATAACATGGCACACTTACAGCAGCACTTCAATCTACTTAAATCATTTTTCTAACTGATTAGCAAGAAGTTCCCCACATTTTGCTTTAAATCATGTTACATTTTTCCTTTTTATTGCTTTTCCTGAGATCTGGCAGGGTATGTTTTTCAACACCACTGATATAAATGAATAATAAAACAATCCTCCATCCTTTCTGGCCAGCCTGCTTTCTCTTTTACTGGCTTCAGCCTGAATAATGAAAATATCTACGCCACAGAAACGGGACTCAGAATTGAAATTGTTTTTTAAATCCCCACGCTCTTCTCAGGCAGATGCTTTATTCTCTGAGGTACAACAGGAAAAAGCAATTTAATTAAAGGCACTCTTCTTCAGACATCACAACTGCAAATATACTAATGTGTCCCTAAATCACCAGAGGCTGCTGAATATTCGACCACAGAAATCTTTTAAGAAAGATGCAGGCTACCCCAATATCAAAGGTGGAAAATGCTTAAAACAAATATAACCAGTTAATACACAATAATCCCAGCCAGTGATGCACTTTGCTCACCCTAGTGGGTTAGGGCTTGGGGTTTCAATCAGTGGTTGATGTTGAAATATTTAATACCCCTGGCAGGTATCTTTCCTCTTCTTTTAGTCCCAAGGTCTAAAATTTTAATCCAGGAATCATCATCATGTGAACTGTGCCCCCATGAAGAAGCATCCTGTGCTCCTGCTACACAGCATCACCAATGGGAAACAGATCAATAATTCATCAGGAGCCAGAGCCACAGGTTGGGAATTGCTTTGTTTACTGCAGCCACCTTTTAAATGCAACAATGTGGCTTTGCAGAGCCACCTCTCAGCCCTGCCACGCAGCTCCAAACAGAACCAGGGGACAGAACAGCACGGGTGGATGTGTGACACCCGCCATTCCTGGGGTCTGGTTAATCCTGGGAGCACGGAGATGCTGAAAACAGCGGGGTGTGGAACGGGCTGTGCCCCTGCAGTGCCTGTGGACGGCCCTTCCTTTCAGAAAGGAGACAAGGATTACACGGGGGTGGAGAAGAGACACGTGGAGAACCTTTACTGAAAAGGAAACAGAGGAGGAGAGACCCTCTGCTCCATATTCCGCCTTTTTTGGCCCCTGCACAGCCTCCCTAAAGAACTCTGCAAGATCCTCTCTAACCCTTACTCCTCTATTTCAACACCTAAAGCAGCTGCATGGACAGACACGTGGCCAGCAAGCAGTAAGAAAAAAGAACAAAAAATATATATCTTGACCTCTTAACAACAACAACAAAATCTCTGCTTGGTCTCTGCTCATTCCATCTCCTGCCTCGGGTGGGTGAGACCCAGCTGCTGCTCCAGCCCAGTGCAGCTCTGGAGGGCTTCCCACTGCCTTCATTCACCTCTCCCATGGGCACACTCGGTGATGCTGCAACTCTCAGGGAAACATTCCCTTCCCTTCCCTTCCCTTCCCTTCCCTTCCCTTCCCTTCCCTTCCCTTCCCTTCCCTTCCCTTCCCTTCCCTTCCCTTCCCTTCCCTTCCCTTCCCTTCCCTTCCCTTCCCTTCCCTTCCCTTCCCTTCCCTTCCCTTCCCTTCCCTTCCCTAGCTCAGGAAGCACCAACTCAGCTCCACAGTGTGATGGAAAGAGCAAATCCCTGATCTCCAGAGGCATTTATTTCACCAGCTGGGCTGCCCTCAGCTCAGCCAGGTGAGGAGCAGCCTGAACCTTCCCTTCCCAGGCTCCCATTTTGCTCCTGCACTTGGCAACTTAAACAAAGGGATCTGAATTCCCTGCTCATCTTTCCTCTCCTTTAGCAACCAAACCCTTTTCCCAGCACAGTGCTGGACTCATTTCTAAGGAGAGCAATGGGCTGTTATTAACAAGACCAATAAATGCAGGTTTTTATGCTGAGGGGAAATCAAAGCTCTGAAGGAGCAGGAGCTTATGTGATTGTAATTGTACCCTGTGTCAGATACAACCTGGTTTACATTAAGCCCTACAAAAAAAGCTGCTTTTGTTTAGGAAAACTGTACCGTGTAAATATGGACATAACTCTAAGGATTCCGATTAATCAAAATCAAATAAGCTTAAAATGGAAAGACACAGATTTTCTCCAAGTTTACATATTTGCCCCAACAGAACCAACAGCCCCAGTTCTTCTTCTCAAAGAGGTTTCCCAAGCATCCATTCATCCCCTGAATCACTCCTTGCAGCAGAGGGAGAGGAGCTATAGCAAACAATACTGCAGGGCAGCAACAAGCAAGAAACAGAGCTCTACAGTTGTCCTGAGGTCTGTCTCAAACACATCCACAGTTGCTTCAACCAAAATCAGTTCACATGCAAACTCCAATTAGGTTTCCAGAGCCAAGGAAGGATCCCACTGTCTTATCTAGTGTCACCATCAATGAGGGCTCTCAGGCCAAAGCCTGCCTTACAAGAAAATTTAAGACTGTAGCGGAAAAAGGAAACTAATTCAATTTTTTCCCCATTAAACTGGTTCTAATGGGAATACAAAACATGATATCCATAGCCTGCTGCTAAATTCAGATGGTTGCTTAAGAGCATTTAAGGATCTGAAGAGAAATTACACTTTTCCTTTCTTTGCTTTTTCCAAAGTAAAAATACATTTGCTTGTTTGCTTCTTACAGCAAACCCGCCCACTTTCTCTAAGAGAATGCAAACTGCATTGAATTTCTAGCTGTAATTACAACTCTGCCTCTTGCCACTCAAAATCCTGTTTACCTGGGCTACATAAGAAGCTTGGTACATAGCTAAATCCTCACAAATCATCAGAGGTGGATAAGGAAACAGTACCCAAAAGACATGAGCAAATACAAAAATGATAGGTGTACGGTTTTAAAACAAAGGAAATGTGCTTGTAAGAGACAGAACTGCTTTTCTGGATGCTGTAATCATGTTAGAGAAACATTCAAAGCACCCAGACTATTACCTCTTGAAACACACAGTGCTGAAGAGCATCTTTGATTTAAATCTAACAATCAGTTCCTCTGAGTGCTGGGTCAAGGCAAGCAAAAAGCAAAAAAGCCTTTTGCAGCCAGGGAAGCAGCTCTGCTGGTAAATGACAGCCACAATGCATGTGCAGGAAATGCCTTTCCATTCATGTTTTTACCACCTCACATCAGTTTTTATTTTCCAATTTGCCTGCATGTCATAATCCATAATAGATGACAGCAGCTCCATTACACATGGCATAGGGCACCCCACTCCGTATGGAGAGCTTTAGAGCACACATGGGTTTGCCAGACGTGTGCTGTGCCTTGTTAACAGAGGGCTGAGGGAGGCTGGGGCCTTTTCATTTTATTTTCAAGGCTAAACGTGACCTGCCTACTTCCAGTGACAGAAGAAGTGGTTGATGTAACCACCTCTCATATCAAAGGGAGCGCTGTCATTGACTTCAGAGATGAGATCCTTTGGGCTCAAATAAGGGAGGCTGGAATGAAAGACAGGGAAGCTTGACAGAAGAATCTCCTTGTTACTCCTGGTACATCTTAAGTAAAACATCCCCATGGCTTCCAGCAATTCACCCTGTTTAGCAGACAAGCCCAGCAGATAGAGCATCCTCTAATTACTGATGGGG